>NC_090927.1:595122741-595437486 GCF_040938575.1 Ambystoma mexicanum
GAGGAGACAAGACAGCTTCAGTCTGAGTGCTCATGTGATATGAAATGGCAGTAGTTCTACTCTTGGAAAGGGTCACAGTCATCATGGTAGCTGATTTTGGTATCTTAGCAGAACAGCGTTGTAAGCGCATCTGACAATAACAAAACATAATACGGAAAAAGACAAAAATTGGCGTTAAGATCTTGACAGCTAAACTCATCCATCATGGTAGCCAAGAAAACCAAGGGTCAATTGTTACTCCTGCTTTGTTGTCCATGACCACCCTAAGCATCAAAGATCCATTTTTAAAATTGTTAGGAGGCACGAAAGTGCAGCACAAACTCCCAATTTCTTGTCCCACCCCTTCCCCCATAGCTGTCAGGAGGTTGAGGATGTACCTATTTTGCAAGCAATGAGCTTCAGGGCCTGTAATTCTTCTTTGCTTGCAGTAAAAGCTGACTCAGAGGAATTCACTCACAGTAAGAGTTCATAGAGGGTGACCTAGAGCCACTTCGCATTCACAATAGCTTGAACACCAGGGGGCCAAGAGAGAAGAAGAGAACATCTGAGTTCGACTGAACAGTCAGTACTGCACAAAACAGAGCTTTTGAAGATGTTGAGAATATATAATTAGATCCTCTACTCTGTCTCAATGGTTCAGCTTCTTCACAATCAGATAAGATCATTGAATTGCAAATAATGCATGCTAATGTTACTGAACACCCCTTTTTTATACTTGAAGGTTTTTCAATTGAGAATGCAGCCACAGCTAAAGACTGCTCACAAGATTAATGCCCTTTCAGAACTGGATATAAAATCCCACTATATTAGGCTAATGGTTTGTGTCCATGTCCTAATATTGTCTTTTGTGTAAGGACTGCTGTCATGACTTCTCCATTTGAATGAGATAATAAATAACAAATCTTAATGATAAGCTGGAATTGGCAATACAGTCACTGTCTTCATTGCCTTTTTTAATTCTTCAAATCCTACTGTCATTTTATCTGTCCATATTATCTTACTCTTGCCCACCTGTGTTTCTTTAATCCCTTTTAAAAGTGGTTGACTATAAGTGTTGTAATGAGAACCCAGGCCCTGAAATAGTTACATAGACCTACATATTCTTGCATTTCCCTCAGTGTTTAAGGCTCTGAGGTCTTCATAATTGCTTTTGCTCTTTCAGGCGTCACTTTGGTCCCTTCATGAGAAATCAACTGTCCTATATACAAGACCTCCTACTGACAGTATTGTAACTTTTCTTTGGCCACTTTATGTTCCTGCTCTGAGAGGATAGTCATACGCCTAATGGAATCTTCTCTACATCTTTCTTCGGTCTCACTGAACACAGAAATGTTATCCACATATTGAACTATTAATGTTTCGAGCTGTACATTGCCTAAGTGCATGTGGAGGACTCTATTAAAGATTGAAAGGGACTCACAGTACCCCTGGGATAATCAAGTATGTTTCAAGTGAATCATTCTATATGAAAAGGAAGTCAAATCCAGTGACTCTTTGTGAAAGGGACTTCAAAATAACATTTTTTTAAAAATCTATAACTGTAAAATATTTGGCCTTAGATGGGATGTTACACAATATTGTTGTGGGATTTGGAAATAAAGGAAACTCAGCTTCGACTATATTATTTAGAGGACAAAGGTCCTTAATAAATCTCCACAACCCCCAGTGATTTTCTCACTGGGTACACAGCCGTGTTATATGGAGAATCAAATGGTACCAACATTCCTTGCTTCATCAAAGTGGAAACAGTCTCATGTACATCTTCATCCCCTTCTCTGGACATGGTGTGTTACTTTGCACATGGCAAAAATGCTACTGGTGTAAATTGGTTTTAAATGTTCCTACTCCTTTTGATAGACCCACATCATATGAACCTGTTTCTATACATTCTTTGGCACTCTAAATCTTCCTGGAATCTTAACAGTGTCTTCTTTTACCAACGGCATTCTCTGCAATATTTCTCTATCCTCTATTTGTATCCAATAAGTGAGGTTTATGAAAATACTAATTCATCATCTGAGTACTCATCCTTAAACAACTCTTCATCAGTCAAATCTGTGAGCCTGTATCCTTCACTGAGGGCTATCACTGTTCTCCATCCTCTTGCCTCAATATCTCTCCCTTGATGAACCACCCTTTCCTCTGTAACCACTGCTGCTTCTAGCTTCAAGGGGATACTCTTCCCTTCTTTATCATCCATGGGGATTTCTGGTCTGAACAATAACTCATCAGTTATTCTTAATTGTTTACCTATGAATCTGGGCAGACAAAATAATAGAACAGTCACTCCATACCAAATACCTCTGAGTCCAACTGGCCCCCTCATAATGCTTTCTGGCCGTAAAGTGTTACGCTCACCTGGTATCCACGGGGCGCCACAAGATACTGAATGGAGGTCTAAGCGCTATCCCGGACCTCTCCCTGCTTGATTATGTGCCAGACGCTGGGTAGCGCCTATAAAGGAATTGAGGGTTAAGATACTGGTTCTGTGATGGGTGGACTCCCACCTCCCTCTGGTCCAAATCCCCTCCCTTGGGGTTATTGCTCACCTTAGGTTTTTGTGCATTGAACTCTTCGTCCTGCGTCTCTGTGCAGGGGCGCATGGTTGGTGCGGGCGTTCCGTGGACCTAGTTGCTTCACTGGTCCGTGTGCACTTATGTTGGGTCCAGACCGGCTGTGACTCCAACTCTGCTTGCTGTCTTCCAGGTGAGTTATAATGTCTTTTCTGTCTTTATTCTGTCTCTTTCTTTCCCTCCGTTTTCTCTGCCTTCTCAGCCTCTTGCTCCACTATGCTGTTCCCTAACAATGTCTCTTTTTGTTTTCACAGAGATGGTTGTGATCTCGGAGTTGCCGCGCCGATGGCGAAGACCACAGTGAGTTATTGATGCGCGCAGTGCTGTGCTGTTTATTGGTGTTAATTGCTAACCTGTGTTCTCTTCTCTTCTTTGTACAGGTTGCGGTGATGTTCCAGAGTGATGAGCGATCGAAGCGCTGCTTGCCCAGGTAAGTGCTTTGTTAATGCTGACCTTGTTCCTTCTCCCTTGCAGGTTGCGGTGAAAGCCAGAGATGGCTGAGGTAAGAGAAGTGCAGGGTGCTGCCAGAACTGGCTGCTTGCCCAGGTAAGAATTGTTATTAATCCTGTCCTTGTTTCTTTTCATTTGCAGGTTGCGGCGAACTTCAGAGATGGGAGAGGTAAGCGAAGTGCAGGATGGATTCAAGGCCGGTTACTTCACAGGTAAGTGTTCTTGCTCGCTAATGCTGTTCTTGTTCTTCCAGGTTATTAATGGAATCCGGATCTAAGGCTTCAGGATCGAGCCGCCAGAGAAGCAGATGAGCAGGAGCTGGACACGGTGAGTGTTAAACTGCAGGAGTGCAGAATAACGCGAAGCATGTTCTGCTGTTTGGGTGTGTTTTAAATAGCCCAGGTAAGTAGTTCCCGGCCAAGTAGTTCCAGGCCGAGCCACACCCAAAACACTAGAATGCATGGCTTGGTTCTAAAGAACTGAGCTGTGTAATAGGCCTCCATGTTGGATTAAGGTCCAAAACTGGTATTACTTTATTCCTGATAATGAGCCTGGCGCCAAAGGAGCCAGGACTAATTCCACGTATGTTTCTGATGGAGTTTTAAGGCCCTTGGGGCGTGTGAAGGGCTTTAGTCCCACTGCTGCCAGGGGGCTGTTATACCTGAGGGGGTCACGGGCATGGATCGTGACAGCACTCCCCCCTAAGGCCCCTCTCAAGGTATTTCCTGCGTCTGGCCCTGGTTTGGTTGGATGGTTCAGATAAAATCATCTTACCAGGCGTGGCGCATGGACATGCTCGCTAGGCTCCCATGTCCTGTCCTGAGGGCCGTATCCCTTCCAGTCCACTAAGTAATATAACTTGGACCCAGTGAGTTCAGAATCTAGGATGTCTTTGACTTCAAATTTGGGTTTACAGTTAGCCAGTAGCGGATTTGGTGGTGTTTTGACCCGAGTTCCAGGCTGAACAGGCTTTAAGAGTGACACATGGAATACGGGATGGATCTGCATATTTGCTGGTAAAGCTAGTTTTACTGCCACAGGATTTATAATAGCCTTGATGGTATAGGGCCCTAGATATCTTAATGAAATGTTCAAGTATCTCTTATGGGCACGTGCCGAGACGCCAACCAGAGTTCATCTCTGACTTGGTAGTCTGGGTGTCATGATGCCTACCTCCAAGGAGCCAGGTCCGACCCAGCAACCCCAGAGGCAGGCATCATTTCCCCCAGGGAAGTGCCAGCGGGCCCAAGCTGGGGCCCTTTGGACACAGTCCTGGTGCCTTAGGCGCCAGGCTCATGTTGGACCCCTGTCCTGGCGCCTTAGGCGCCAGGCTCATAAAGCTAGACATGTGTTCAAGTGTTTTAGGGTGCACTTACCTGATGCAGACCATGCTGCTACATCCAGGCCCTCTTGAGGTCTGAATGGAACTACTTTACCTGTGGACCTACTTTCCCCTGGGTGTGGTCGGGGAAGGATACATACCTGATCGGTGGAAGGATACATACCTGGAACTTCTTCCAAAGCTATTTAAACCACGCCCGATCAGCAACTCATGCTTCGCGTTGTTCTGCTCCTCGCAGCTGGACGCTCACCGTGTCAGCTCCTGCATCTGGACTTCAGCCACGCCTGTCAGCATCCTGGGTCACCTGCTAAGAGATAATTGGAGAGAAAGAAGACCTTACCTGCTAAAGCTGCATCACGGAGACTTCACACCGACGATCCTGAAAGGGAAGACATCATTTTAAAAGCATTTCGCTCCGATCGCTGCAGCGCTGCATTTCACTCACCTTTCCTGGGCACCTCCATCTTCAGCAGCGATCATCCGGATCCGCAGCCACTTCCCAGAGCCTAGAGAGAAAAAGACAAGAACACAAGGTGAGAGAAGGAAGGGAATAGGAAAAGCTCAGTTTCCTTCTAAGACACATCGAAATTCCAAACAAATTTGCATGCCTGCTATAATATCTATAAGGAGTATACAGTGAAAACCACAGTCCAAATGCAAATCTGCATTTATTAGTCAATTTGTTTGTTTATCGTCCTTCTTCCTCGTCATCGATCAAGTCTGCAAATGCTGAAATGCTTCTTCTTGTCTTGCTTCTGGATAGATTGTTGGTAGTGCGCCAGTCACACTGGTGCACACATGGGGCCTGGTGGGAGCATCCCTGCTGGTGCAAGTGGTGCAGTCCAGGGCCAGGGGCAGGAGGCAGCACAGGTCACCGTGGAGGGGCCTGTGCATGTCACTGTTCTTGTCTTTTTTCCTCTAGGCGCCGGGGCGTAGCTGAATCCGGAAGATCGCTGCTGAAGATGGAAGCGCCTTGCAAAGGTGAGTAAAATGCAGCGCTGCAGCGATCGAAACGAAATGCCTTTAAAATGATGTCTTCCTTTTCAGGGCCGTTGGAGAAATGACTCCGGGATGCAGATTTAGCAGGTATGGGCTTTTCTTCTCCTATTCTCTTCCTTTCTCCCCTTGCAGGTGTTCCAGGGTGCTGGCAGGCGTGGCTGAAGTCAGGATGCAGGAGCTGACACGGTGAGCGTCCAGCTGCTAGGTGCAGAACAACGCGAAGCATGTGTGGCTGTTCGGGTGGGGTTTAAATAGCCTTGGAAGAAGTTCCTGGTATGTATCCTTCCACCAATCAGGTATGTATCCTTCCCCGACCACACCCGGGTGGTGAAGTAGTCCTACAGGTTAAGTAGTCCCATTCAGGCCTCAAGAGGGCCTGGATGAAGCAGCAAGGTCTGCATCAGGTAAGTGTGCACCCAAGCACTGAAACACATATCCTCTTCTATGAGCCTGGCGCCTAAGACGCCAGGACTGGGGTCCGCTATGAGCCTGGCGCCTAAGGCGCCAGGACTGAGTCCAAAGGGCCCCGACTTGGGCCCACTGAGACTTCCCTGGGGAAAATGATGTCTGCCTCTGGGGTTGCTGGGCCCGGCCTGGCTCCTTAGAGGTAGGCATCATGACACTGGTCATGTCCTTGACTATAATATGGATGCAAGTTGGCAAGGAATGAGGGCTTCAATAGTGTTACTTGGCAATAGTGAGGCTATTTTGTCATGTGGCAGTTTCTGTTTTTATTGCATTTGTCAGTAGGTAAGCAAAAGCAACACAATTAAATAAAAAAATCACAAGGTCTATTACAGAAGGAGCTAGAGGCTAGATTAGACTGCATTCAAACCCAACTCTCACAACCGCTCATTTAGAGTTCAGTGTCCATACCACTTTACAATTACTGTCATGTGCATGAAACATGTAGAACTGCAGATGTGCATTAGTACATTTTGAAATGTCACCAGATGCTCAGCTCAGCCACAACCTTACACATGGGCAGCACAATGGAACGTTTCCATTTGTTTCTCTTTAGGCCTATCAGAATTGGACCAAAAAAACAAAACAAAGGTCCCTCACCAAAACACTGGTTTATAGTGCACAAAAGGCAGTCTGGTGGCCTTTGGAATAAGATGCATGGATTACTTGTCTGAACCATAGACGGTGACTTTGTTACACCATTCCTGATAGTTTTCAAACAACAGCATGTTTTTGAACGGTTTGTATACCATGTAAGTGTGGACCGCCAATCTCTGAAATTCAAAACAGGCCCATCTCTTAAAAAGCGAGTGCACTTTTGTCCGTAAAGCAAGTTTACTGTACAAATGTCCGGGAAGGGTTAGATGATGCCCTATAGTAAAACTAATCAGATTCCCCTCGATCCACAAAAGATCTCACATTCTATACATTTTGCAACAGTTAACACACCCCCACATATTTCATTACAAAGTCATCTCCCAAACATGATTGGTCAACCCTTTTCAAAGAAATCTAATCTCCTTTAGTTCCCACGTTCTCATTTGATACATTCAGTTAACCACTATCCCCTGTCAACATATATCTGCAATATCTCATATCTAAAACGTGCCTCTTCTCTCGATTATTCCGTAGAAGGTCATGACATCATCACATGGTTACATATTCACAACAATCCTAATGTATTACAAGTTCCAACTGGTTGGGGACCTCTAACCCTGGTCGTGATGCACATGGCTTTACCAAGGATACTTCAACAATATGAGGAGGGAGAGAAACAAACAAGTTCCTTTTGAACTGGAAATAAGTACCTTATCCACCAAGACATGTTGACATCCTCATTTCAAGCTAATCTATACAACTTCCATTCCAGCATGCATGGCCTCTGGCCACATCCTGGCCATTCCTGAGAACCTGATCAAAAACCCATAATCCATGTGTTCACTCTGCCCCTGAGCACCCCTTCCACTGAGTTTATCACTTGGCCCTGAACAGACCCTACCAGGAGGCCGGACTTCCCTGGATACCGAATAACAGGCTCCCATGTACTTCAAAGATTGTATCTCCTCTCCAAAATAATAGCAAGTCTTAAAAGGCTGAGCTTGGACCCAGCTAACCATTAGATCTTATTGCAGCTGGCCAAATGTAGTTAGCTGTATTTCCACATCCTTCAACCTCGCTCAGTCAGTTTTCCAGGACACTCAGAGTTTATTTTGACACTCCAGGTTTCTGCAGCCTACACAACTCCTAGTTATGAGGAGGGACTTGTGGTATACAGATTTAGGTATTTGTCATATACCCCGTGTTCATCAACTGTCCAGACACATGTCCTTAAAACCCCCTTGTATGTATGACTGTGAGTGTATGTTCAAGTCTACTTTGTCTCCTCACAGTGGTTTCTCCATCTGGAAATCTCCTATCTCGCATGCGCATATGAAGCTCCTCACTTCCCACCTTTAGGCGCTATGTGGCACGCCACTTCACTACATTGTTTTTCCTATTGCACCAGCAGATTTGAAATCATGTTGCTACGTGCGTGTAAATCTACAATGTATCAACTAAACACAAAGTTACACTAATACTAACACTTATCCCATTCTCATTAACTATACTAGATACTGTACTAGTTAAATCGCAACATCGCTCCAAAATCACCATCACCTCAGTCACTAATACGGTGGGTGCAATGCAAACCCCTCTTTCCAACTGAGAACTTCAATGACCAGCAAAACATTTATTTGCATTTGCATTTTTAAAGCACTCACACAGCCCGCGGGCATCGAGGCACTGTTACAGGAATAGTTTTTTTTTTAGTTGCATAATTGTTTTTTTTTCTTAGTTGCCTATTTATAACTTGCTTAAATACCCAGAGGTTTCTAAGCACGGACCCGGATATCGAACCTGTGTTGTTTTGTGTCGTCTTGCTTCCAAGGCGAACACATTGTCGCTGAGCTATCCTCCCGGGAACATGCCCTCCTTTAGTTCATAAATGAACTAATAAACCAATTTCTTGTTCTTTTAAACCATCTTTCAAGCTACTCCCCCATGGGTACTCTACTCCGCTGAACAAACCCAACTCAGCCACCCACCATTTCCACAATCTACCCTCTGCTCCACACAGTTATCTAAGTGTGGTGGAGGAGACAAGACAGCTTCAGTCTGAGTGCTCATGTGATATGAAATGGCAGTAGTTCTACTCTTGGAAAGGGTCACAGTCATCATGGTAGCTGATTTTGGTATCTTAGCAGAACAGCGTTGTAAGCGCATCTGACAGTAACAAAACATAATACGGAAAAAGACAAAAATTGGCGTTAAGATCTTGACAGCTAAACTCATCCATCATGGTAGCCAAGAAAACCAAGGGTCAATTGTTACTCCTGCTTTGTTGTCCATGACCACCCTAAGCATCAAAGATCCATTTTTAAAATTGTTAGGAGGCACGAAAGTGCAGCACAAACTCCCAATTTCTTGTCCCACCCCTTCCCCCATAGCTGTCAGGAGGTTGAGGATGTACCTATTTTGCAAGCAATGAGCTTCAGGGCCTGTAATTCTTCTTTGCTTGCAGTAAAAGCTGACTCAGAGGAATTCACTCACAGTAAGAGTTCATAGAGGGTGACCTAGAGCCACTTCGCATTCACAATAGCTTGAACACCAGGGGGCCAAGAGAGAAGAAGAGAACATCTGAGTTCGACTGAACAGTCAGTACTGCACAAAACAGAGCTTTTGAAGATGTTGAGAATATATAATTAGATCCTCTACTCTGTCTCAATGGTTCAGCTTCTTCACAATCAGATAAGATCATTGAATTGCAAATAATGCATGCTAATGTTACTGAACACCCCTTTTTTATACTTGAAGGTTTTTCAATTGAGAATGCAGCCACAGCTAAAGACTGCTCACAAGATTAATGCCCTTTCAGAACTGGATATAAAATCCCACTATATTAGGCTAATGGTTTGTGTCCATGTCCTAATATTGTCTTTTGTGTAAGGACTGCTGTCATGACTTCTCCATTTGAATGAGATAATAAATAACAAATCTTAATGATAAGCTGGAATTGGCAAAACAGTCACTGTCTTCATTGCCTTTTTTAATTCTTCAAATCCTACTGTCATTTTATCTGTCCATATTATCTTACTCTTGCCCACCTGTGTTTCTTTAATCCCTTTTAAAAGTGGTTGACTATAAGTGTTGTAATGAGAACCCAGGCCCTGAAATAGTTACATAGACCTACATATTCTTGCATTTCCCTCAGTGTTTAAGGCTCTGAGGTCTTCATAATTGCTTTTGCTCTTTCAGGCGTCACTTTGGTCCCTTCATGAGAAATCAACTGTCCTATATACAAGACCTCCTACTGACAGTATTGTAACTTTTCTTTGGCCACTTTATGTTCCTGCTCTGAGAGGATAGTCATACGCCTAATGGAATCTTCTCTACATCTTTCTTCGGTCTCACTGAACACAGAAATGTTATCCACATATTGAACTATTAATGTTTCGAGCTGTACATTGCCTAAGTGCATGTGGAGGACTCTATTAAAGATTGAAAGGGACTCACAGTACCCCTGGGATAATCAAGTATGTTTCAAGTGAATCATTCTATATGAAAAGGAAGTCAAATCCAGTGACTCTTTGTGAAAGGGACTTCAAAATAACATTTTTTTAAAAATCTATAACTGTAAAATATTTGGCCTTAGATGGGATGTTACACAATATTGTTGTGGGATTTGGAAATAAAGGAAACTCAGCTTCGACTATATTATTTAGAGGACAAAGGTCCTTAATAAATCTCCACAACCCCCAGTGATTTTCTCACTGGGTACACAGCCGTGTTATATGGAGAATCAAATGGTACCAACATTCCTTGCTTCATCAAAGTGGAAACAGTCTCATGTACATCTTCATCCCCTTCTCTGGACATGGTGTGTTACTTTGCACATGGCAAAAATGCTACTGGTGTAAATTGGTTTTAAATGTTCCTACTCCTTTTGATAGACCCACATCATATGAACCTGTTTCTATACATTCTTTGGCACTCTAAATCTTCCTGGAATCTTAACAGTGTCTTCTTTTACCAACGGCATTCTCTGCAATATTTCTCTATCCTCTATTTGTATCCAATAAGTGAGGTTTATGAAAATACTAATTCATCATCTGAGTACTCATCCTTAAACAACTCTTCATCAGTCAAATCTGTGAGCCTGTATCCTTCACTGAGGGCTATCACTGTTCTCCATCCTCTTGCCTCAATATCTCTCCCTTGATGAACCACCCTTTCCTCTGTAACCACTGCTGCTTCTAGCTTCAAGGGGATACTCTTCCCTTCTTTATCATCCATGGGGATTTCTGGTCTGAACAATAACTCATCAGTTATTCTTAATTGTTTACCTATGAATCTGGGCAGACAAAATAATAGAACAGTCACTCCATACCAAATACCTCTGAGTCCAAATGGCCCCCTCATAATGCTTTCTGGCCGTAAAGTGTTACGCTCACCTGGTATCCACGGGGCGCCACAAGATACTGAATTGAGGTCTAAGCGCTATCCCGGACCTCTCCCTGCTTGATTATGTGCCAGACGCTGGGTAGCGCCTATAAAGGAATTGAGGGTTAAGATACTGGTTCTGTGATGGGTGGACTCCCACCTCCCTCTGGTCCAAATCCCCTCCCTTGGGGTTATTGCTCACCTTAGGTTTTTGTGCATTGAACTCTTCGTCCTGCGTCTCTGTGCAGGGGCGCATGGTTGGTGCGGGCGTTCCGTGGACCTAGTTGCTTCACTGGTCCGTGTGCACTTATGTTGGGTCCAGACCGGCTGTGACTCCAACTCTGCTTGCTGTCTTCCAGGTGAGTTATAATGTCTTTTCTGTCTTTATTCTGTCTCTTTCTTTCCCTCCGTTTTCTCTGCCTTCTCAGCCTCTTGCTCCACTATGCTGTTCCCTAACAATGTCTCTTTTTGTTTTCACAGAGATGGTTGTGATCTCGGAGTTGCCGCGCCGATGGCGAAGACCACAGTGAGTTATTGATGCGCGCAGTGCTGTGCTGTTTATTGGTGTTAATTGCTAACCTGTGTTCTCTTCTCTTCTTTGTACAGGTTGCGGTGATGTTCCAGAGTGATGAGCGATCGAAGCGCTGCTTGCCCAGGTAAGTGCTTTGTTAATGCTGACCTTGTTCCTTCTCCCTTGCAGGTTGCGGTGAAAGCCAGAGATGGCTGAGGTAAGAGAAGTGCAGGGTGCTGCCAGAACTGGCTGCTTGCCCAGGTAAGAATTGTTATTAATCCTGTCCTTGTTTCTTTTCATTTGCAGGTTGCGGCGAACTTCAGAGATGGGAGAGGTAAGCGAAGTGCAGGATGGATTCAAGGCCGGTTACTTCACAGGTAAGTGTTCTTGCTCGCTAATGCTGTTCTTGTTCTTCCAGGTTATTAATGGAATCCGGATCTAAGGCTTCAGGATCGAGCCGCCAGAGAAGCAGATGAGCAGGAGCTGGACACGGTGAGTGTTAAACTGCAGGAGTGCAGAATAACGCGAAGCATGTTCTGCTGTTTGGGTGTGTTTTAAATAGCCCAGGTAAGTAGTTCCCGGCCAAGTAGTTCCAGGCCGAGCCACACCCAAAACACTAGAATGCATGGCTTGGTTCTAAAGAACTGAGCTGTGTAATAGGCCTCCATGTTGGATTAAGGTCCAAAACTGGTATTACTTTATTCCTGATAATGAGCCTGGCGCCAAAGGAGCCAGGACTAATTCCACGTATGTTTCTGATGGAGTTTTAAGGCCCTTGGGGCGTGTGAAGGGCTTTAGTCCCACTGCTGCCAGGGGGCTGTTATACCTGAGGGGGTCACGGGCATGGATCGTGACAGCACTCCCCCCTAAGGCCCCTCTCAAGGTATTTCCTGCGTCTGGCCCTGGTTTGGTTGGATGGTTCAGATAAAATCATCTTACCAGGCGTGGCGCATGGACATGCTCGCTAGGCTCCCATGTCCTGTCCTGAGGGCCGTATCCCTTCCAGTCCACTAAGTAATATAACTTGGACCCAGTGAGTTCAGAATCTAGGATGTCTTTGACTTCAAATTTGGGTTTACAGTTAGCCAGTAGCGGATTTGGTGGTGTTTTGACCCGAGTTCCAGGCTGAACAGGCTTTAAGAGTGACACATGGAATACGGGATGGATCTGCATATTTGCTGGTAAAGCTAGTTTTACTGCCACAGGATTTATAATAGCCTTGATGGTATAGGGCCCTAGATATCTTAATGAAATGTTCAAGTATCTCTTATGGGCACGTGCCGAGACGCCAACCAGAGTTCATCTCTGACTTGGTAGTCTGGGTGTCATGATGCCTACCTCCAAGGAGCCAGGTCCGACCCAGCAACCCCAGAGGCAGGCATCATTTCCCCCAGGGAAGTGCCAGCGGGCCCAAGCTGGGGCCCTTTGGACACAGTCCTGGTGCCTTAGGCGCCAGGCTCATGTTGGACCCCTGTCCTGGCGCCTTAGGCGCCAGGCTCATAAAGCTAGACATGTGTTCAAGTGTTTTAGGGTGCACTTACCTGATGCAGACCATGCTGCTACATCCAGGCCCTCTTGAGGTCTGAATGGAACTACTTTACCTGTGGACCTACTTTCCCCTGGGTGTGGTCGGGGAAGGATACATACCTGATCGGTGGAAGGATACATACCTGGAACTTCTTCCAAAGCTATTTAAACCACGCCCGATCAGCAACTCATGCTTCGCGTTGTTCTGCTCCTCGCAGCTGGACGCTCACCGTGTCAGCTCCTGCATCTGGACTTCAGCCACGCCTGTCAGCATCCTGGGTCACCTGCTAAGAGAGAATTGGAGAGAAAGAAGACCTTACCTGCTAAAGCTGCATCACGGAGACTTCACACCGACGATCCTGAAAGGGAAGACATCATTTTAAAAGCATTTCGCTCCGATCGCTGCAGCGCTGCATTTCACTCACCTTTCCTGGGCACCTCCATCTTCAGCAGCGATCATCCGGATCCGCAGCCACTTCCCAGAGCCTAGAGAGAAAAAGACAAGAACACAAGGTGAGAGAAGGAAGGGAATAGGAAAAGCTCAGTTTCCTTCTAAGACTTACCTGTTGGGTCATTCCCATTTCATTTCGGGTCCTGCCGCTTCCTGGCATTCCGAACCCCGGCCCCTATGGGGAAAAAAGACAAAGACATTGAATGAGCGAATGCAAAGACATTACCCAAACGCTCATCCAGAACTTACCTGTTATTTACTGGAACTGCACGTTTCACTTCGGGTCGGCGCCATATCTCCGGCATTCCGAACCCCGGCCCCTAAGGGGAAAAAGACATAAGCGTTAGCGCTTGCTGCAATAAGACAATGAACATTATTATTAAGCTTGAACTTTTGAACTTGCTACAGAACTCTTACAGCTCCTTACCTGAATAGTCAAGCTTATTTGAACTCCCATCAAACCTCAATCCAGTGAAGTAACTGGGTTTCAACGCGCCCCTGCATCAGAAGCAGGATGGAGAACTCATCCTTCCAGACCCTAAGGTGAGACTTCACAGGGAATCGAGGAAGGGTATCGTGGAGGGTTGGAAGGGAGAGGGAGGCTTGAGCATTATTCCGTCAGTAAGTAATACTCCCTTTTCACGCACAGGGGAATATTCCTGCGAGCCAGTGAGTCCATCTTCAGAGTCCTGCGCTTCACCATAGAAGAAGCATCAGCACTCGAAGCCAGACCTGCGCCTCCGTGGGAATCAGGTGAGCGTGACAGAACGCGAAGCCTACCCACAATTTCCCACCCGGGCGCTATGGAGACTTCCGAGACAGATCAGCTGGCCCAGCTTTTGGGGGAATTACGGGCAGAAGTGCACTCAGCCCGCCAGGAGACTAACGCTCTCAAAAGAGAACTGATCCTATCCAAGGAAAGAACAGATGACCTGGCCAAAAGGTTATTGCAGGCCCAGGCAGGGCACACTCCTTTACCTAATTCCGGAGATACTTCCACATCAATGGGTTTGAATAACCCGGTACAAATCAATCTACCTGGACACATGCCTTTGGCCCCGCCTGAACGTTTTGCGGGGGATCCCAAGAAATATGCCGTCTTTATGAACCAATGTCGTTTACACTTTTTATGCAGACTCGGGGCCTTCCCTAATGACCAGACCAAGGTAGCCTTTATACTATCTTACCTCAGTGGCAGTGCTGCCGATTGGTCTATTCCATTGGTAAATCAGGATGATCCCATTCTCCATAATTTTCAGGGTTTCCAGGCCAGCATGGAAAGATTGTTTGCTCGACACTCTCAAGGACAGGCCCTTGATAACGAACTGCTATCCTTACGACAAGGTAATCAGGATCTTCTGTCCTACGTTGCCACCTTTAATAGACTGGTTGTGAAAATTGGATGGCCAGAAAACAAAAGGATCACATTGTTTCATCGAGGCCTGCGCGGAGAGCTTAAGGATGTGCTAGCTCAGATAGTAGATCCACCCCAGGTCTGCGCAGACTACATAGACTTGGTGGTTCAACTTGATCACAGACTTCAAAATAGAAAAGCAGATCGGTTCAAGTACGAAACCCGAGTACCGATCAAAACCCACGCTAACTCCAAGAGTACCGACATATCCGAACCTATGCAAATCGGCGGTGTTAAAGGACCATTAACACAGAAGGAACGAGAGACAGGGCGGCAAATGCAACTTTGCCCTTATTGCGGGACTTCCGGTCACTTTCTTCGAAATTGTCCGGTTAAACCACCTAAGAAGGTGGTTGGAGCCACTGATAACGATTTATTGACACCTGATTCGGGAAACGACCTAGCCCGACAAGCGTAGGGGTCCGCTTGCCGAGCTTGAAAACAAACTCTTTGACCTCGCATTTTGTCATGCCAATGGTGCTCGTGGACCCAAAACAGCCTCAGCTGTTGCATGCTATAAAAGCATACATCGACAGTGGAGCTATTGGAAATTACATAGACCATGAATTGGCTTCCAGAATTAAGCTCCCTCTCTGCCCGAAAGTAACCCAAGATGTCATTACTACAGTAGATGGAACCGAAATAGCCTCAGGGCCTGTAACGCATTCCACTGTTGAAATGACACTGGTGGGTCAGGATGGACATCGGGAAGCAATCGTGTTTGATGTGATCAAGGCCCCACAATTTCAGGCAATTCTTGGAATTCCTTGGTTAGAAACACATAATCCCAGAATTGACTGGCGAGCAAAGAAGATAAGTTTTCCTGATTGTGAACCAACTTGTTACCCAAGAAATCCAGTTATGGGTCTAGCCTCAGCAACTTCCACCCCTGTACAGCTACCGTCAGAATACCAAGAATTCCAAGACGTTTTTCAGAAGGAACAGGCTAACACGTTACCTCCCCATCGGTCTTATGATTACCAAATCGATCTGGTACCCAATGCTCAACTACCTTGTAGTAGGATTTATGCTCTCACGGAACCTGAGAACCTACATTTGCGTCAGTATTTAGATCAGTACCTAGCCAATGGTTTTATTCGCCCGTCCAAGTCTCCTGTCTCCTCAGCTCTGTTCTTCGTGCCGAAAAAAGAGGGCGACCTTCGAACATGTATAGACTATCGCGCCCTAAATCAAATAACGATTAAGAATCGTTATCCTCTGCCCCTGATCCCTGAGCTTATCGACCAGGTGAAAGACGCTTGTGTGTACACCAAGTTAGATCTCCGAGGAGCTTATCACCTGGTGCGTATAAAAGAAGGCGACGAATGGAAGACTGCATTCCGCACCAAATTTGGGCTCTTCGAATATCAGGTGATGCCCTTCGGTTTGTGCAATGCACCTGCCGCCTTTCAGTACTTTATGAATGATGTTCTTCGGGAACTTATCGACGTCTGTGTCATTGTTTATATTGACGACATCCTGGTGTACTCCTCTTCAGAATCCGATCACAGAAAACATGTTAGGGCAGTTCTTGAGAAATTGCGCCAGCACAGACTATTTGCAAAGCTCGAAAAATGCGTTTTTCATACCACAGAAGTGGAGTTTCTCGGATTCATCCTGACACCTCAAGGAGTCCGAATGGACTCGCGAAAGGTGGACGCCATCCTCAAATGGCCATCTCCTAGCTCGGTGAAAGGAGTTCAGAGCATGCTCGGCTTCGCCAATGTCTATCGAAGATTCATCCCGGAATTTTCCCGAACAGTCCAACCCATCACAGCTCTCCTAAAGAAAAACAAACGCTTTGAATGGACTCTTGAGGCCGAACAAGCCTTTCAGGACCTGAAAACCAAATTCACCTCTGCACCTATATTGAAGCACCCACACCCAGATCTCCCTTACATTGTGGAAACCGACGCATCCAGTTCGGCCATGGGAGCTGTCCTGTCGCAAAGAGACCCAGAAACTAACCAACTACACCCTGTGGCCTTTTGGTCCAGGAAATGTTCTCCTCCTGAAATCAACTACGCAATTACCGACAAAGAGTTACTGGCTATTAAATCTGCTTTCAAGGCTTGGCGTCACTACCTTCTCGGGGCAAGACACACCATCACCGTAATTACGGACCACAGAAATTTACAGTATTTAAAGACGGCCAAGGCTCAATCTTCACGACAACTCCGATGGGCTCTATTCTTTGCAGAATTTGATTTTGTAATTACCTATCGCCCTGGCTGCAAGAATGGTAAAGCGGACGCCTTATCCCGGATTGGCATGGAAGAACCCAATTCGAGTTTAGAACCTGTCCCAATCATACCAGAACAAAGAATCTTAGGCCTAACTTCATTGCAAACTATTGAGGACATCCAAACGCAAGTAAAACAACTTCTAGACTCTTCAGCCTTACTGGAATGGAGTCAAAAGGGTCCTCATTACACCGTTAAGGATGACTTACCCTACTTCCAGGAGCGGTTGTTTCTGCCTAGTAAAGAATTGCAAGAACTTGTTATTGCCCATCATCATGAATCATTAATGGAAGGACACCCTGGTATCGCTAAAACGGAGGAAAAAATCAAACGCCACTTCTGGTGGCCTTCTTGGAGAAAAGACATAAAGTCTTTTGTATTGTCTTGCGGAATTTGCGTCCCAAAACAAGGGTCAAAAGAAAAGGCCAGCCGGCCTACTTCAACCCTTGGATATTCCACCGGCACCATGGCACACCTTGTCAATGGACTTTATAACTGACCTGCCTCCTTGTGCTGGTTACAACACTATCCTTGTAATTGTGGATCTAGTCTCCAAAATGGCCCACTTTATCCCTTTAAAAGGTTTGCCTTCAGCTTCCATCTTGGCCAAGGAATTTCTGGAGAATATAGTTTGCATACATGGTTTCCCTTCCATATTAGTCTCGTATCGTGGAAGTCAATTTATCTCCCATTTTTGGAAGAAGTGTTGCCAACTAGCGCAAATAGATGTGCGGCTATCCACCAGCCACCACCCCCAGAACGACGGACAAACCGAGAGAACCAATCAGACTCTCGAGCAATATCTTCGGTGCATGTTACACCAATCCGAGTTAAATTGGAAAGACATCCTTTGGATCGCAGAATATGCATACAACAATTCAGTGCATTCTGGAACCGGACAAACTCCTTTTTATACTTTGTATGGTCACCATCCTCGGACCTCTGATCTAGATCCACCTCTGACCCTGGAAATACCCGCAGTAAATCATCTGCATTCCACAATAACCCAAGCCTTCAAAGAAGCTGCAACTCATTTACAGCAAGCCAAGAAAAAGTATAAAGAAAACGCTGATTTGCACCGAAGTAAAGCTCCTCCTTACCAAGTAGGAGATCAGGTATGGCTAGCAACGAAACATTTACCCCTCAAGGGCCCGCGAACCTTCAATCCCAGATTCATAGGACCTTATCCCATCAAGGCTATAATCAATCCCGTGGCCTTTAAACTGGATTTACCGTCTAACATGCGTATTCATCCAGTTTTTCATGCATCACTTTTGAAGCCAGTACAACCAGGGACCCGACTGTCCAAGCCTCCAGACCCAGTTCAAATTGAAGGGGAATTAGAATTCGAAGTTAAAGACATTTTAGACTCCAAGGTGTTAAAGTCCAAACTCTTCTATCTTGTTGACTGGAAGGGATATGGACCTCAGGAGAGATCGTGGGAGCCTAGTAACCATGTTCATGCACCTCGATTAATACAAAGGTTCCACCGGAGATTTCCGAACAAGCCAAACCCCCCGGAGGGAACAACCTTGGGAGGGGCCTTGAGGGGGGGTACTGTCATGATGCCTACCTCCAAGGAGCCAGGTCCGACCCAGCAACCCCAGAGGCAGGCATCATGTCCCCCAGGGAAGTGCCAGCAGGCCCAAGCTGGGGCCCTTTGGACACAGTCCTGGCGCCTTAGGCACCAGGCTCATGTTGGACCCCTGTCCTGGCGCCTTAGGCGCCAGGCTCATAAAGCTAGACATGTGTTCAAGTGTTTTAAGGTGCACTTACCTGATGCAGACCATGCTGCTACATCCAGGCCCTCTTGAGGCCTGAATGGAACTACTTTACCTGTGGACCTACGTTCCCCTGGGTGTGGTCGGGGAAGGATACATACCTGATCGGTGGGAGGATACATACCTGGAACTTCTTCCAAAGCTATTTAAACCACGCCCGATCAGCAACTCACGCTTCGCGTTGTTCTGCTCCTTGCAGCTGGACGCTCACCGTGTCAGCTCCTGCATCTGGACTTCAGCCACGCCTGTCAGCATCCTGGGTCACCTGCTAAGAGAGAATTGGAGAGAAAGAAGACCTTACCTGCTAAAGCTGCATCATGGAGACTTCACACCGACGATCCTGAAAGGGAAGACATCATTTTAAAAGCATTTCGCTCCGATCGCTGCAGCGCTGCATTTCACTCACCTTTCCTGGGCACCTCCATCTTCAGCAGCGATCATCCGGATCCGCAGCCACTTCCCAGAGCCTAGAGAGAAAAAGACAAGAACACAAGGTGAGAGAAGGAAGGGAATAGGAAAAGCTCAGTTTCCTTCTAAGACTTACCTGTTGGGACATTCCCATTTCATTTCGGGTCCTGCCGCTTCCTGGCATTCCGGACCCCGGCCCCTATGGGGAAAAAAGACAAAGACATTGAATGAGCGAATGCAAAGACATTACCCGAACGCTCATCCAGAACTTACCTGTCATTTACTGGAACTGTACGTTTCACTTCGGGTCGGCGCCATATCTCCGGCATTCCGAACCCCGGCCCCTAAGGGGAAAAAGACATAAGCGTTAGCGCTTGCTGCAATAAGACAATGAACATTATTATTAAGCTTGAACTTTTGAACTTGCTACAGAACTCTTACAGCGCCTTACCTGAATAGTCAAGCTTATTTGAACTCCCATCAAACCTCAATCCAGTGAAGTAACTGGGTTTCAAAGCGCCCCTGCATCAGAAGCAGGATGGAGAACTCATCCTTCCAGACCCTAAGGTGAGACTTCACGGGGAATCGAGGAAGGGTATCGTGGAGGGTTGGAAGGGAGAGGGAGGCTTGAGCATTATTCCGTCAGTAGGTAATACTCCCTTTTCACGCACAGGGGAATATTCCTGCGAGCCAGTGAGTCCATCTTCAGAGTCCTGCGCTTCACCATAGAAGAAGCATCAGCACTCGAAGCCAGACCTGCGCCTCCGTGGGAATCAGATGAGCGTGACACTGGGGATTTTCTTCGGTGTTGATCAGAGAATCTTTTCTGTCTTTCTTTGGCTTGGATCAAGTGTTCTGCTGCCTTTTTGATGGCTTGAGTGATGGTCGTATGTAAAGTCTTCACCGCGGGCATTTCCAATGCCATGGGCGTATCTATTTCGGAAGTACGTGCCTTCTATATACGGTATAGAATGGACTCTGTCCGGTACTGGTATGTAGCGAGTTGTTGTAGGCATATTCGGCTATCCACAGCACATCCTTCCAGCTTTCTTCCACTTAATGTAACATGCACCGAAGGTATTGCTCTAGTGTCTGATTCGTCCGCTCTGTTTGGCATCAGTTCGGGGATGGTGTCTAGTGGACAGACGAATAATGATTTGGGCAATTGCACAACTCTTCCTCCAGAAGTTAGACGCAAACTGACTCCCTCGGTCAGAAATCAGGACAGAGGGGAAACCATGTAATAGTACTATTTGCTCTAAAAACACCTTTGCCAGACTGGATGCGTTTGGTAGACCCTTAAGCAGAATGAAATGGGCCATTTTAGAGAATAGGTCAACAACCACTAGGATAGTGTTGAACCCTTGACAGGGAGGCAGATCTGTGATGAAATCGAGGGAGAGTGTGTGCCAAGGTGCAGGTGGAATTTCCAGGGGTTGAAGAAGGCCCGCAGGTCTTTGTTTATCGGATTTATTCTGTGCACAATTGCCGAATGACAGAATAAACTGCGTAATGTCCTTTCGCCAGGTCGTCCACCAATAATTTCTTTTCACCTTGGCTAGGGTTTTGGCAATTCCTGGATTTCCTTCTATCAGGGGGTCGTAATAACCAGAAATGACTTGTTCTTGTAGTGCCTTATTCAGTAGATATAAACGCCCTCTGAAATACGGGAGTTGGTTCTTTGTTGTGTAATGTTCACCTTGAGTGGTCCAGTCTTGTAGAGCCTCTGTGTTCATTAGGAGCCGAATTTCCTTTTGGAGTTCGCCCAGAGATTACATTGTTGTAAGTCCTAGTAGTTTGTCACCTGGAATAATGGCCACCAGGTTTGGGGTTGAATATGCGTTCTCATCAGTACCCATGCGGGATAGGGCATTGGCTTTTCCGTTCTGGACTCCAGGTCGGTAAGTGATTATGTAATCATATTCTGTGATGAATAAATCCCATCGGAGTTGACGGGATGATTGAGCCTTTGCCTTCTTGAGGTATTGTAGGTTGTGATGGTCGGTGATTACTGTGATGGTATGTCTGGCGCCTCGGAGGTGATGCCACCAAGCCTTAAAGGTGCCTTGATCGCTAGGAGTTCCTTGTCTGTTATTGCATAGTTAAGTTCAGGTGTAGTAATTTTTTGCAACCAAAAGGCCACAGGATGTAACTGGCCTGTTTTGGGATCCCTTTGGGAAAGAGCAGCCCCCATTGCCATGCTAGAGGCATCTGTTTCCACTACATATGGGAGATCTGGGCGGGGGTGTCGTAGCACCGGGGCTGAGGTAAATCTTTTCTTGAGTTCCTGGAAGGCCTTCTCCGCTTCTTCTGCCCATTGGAACAGTTTATTGTTTTTTCGTAATAAAGAAGTGATCGGGTGCACAATCTGGAAGAAACCCGGAATGAATCGGTGATAAAAGTTTGCAAAGCCGAGCATACTTTGGACACCTTTGACTGAAGACGGTGATGGCCAGCTAAGGATGGCGTCTACTTTGTGCATATCCATCCGGACGCCTCTGGGAGTGAGGACAAAACCAAGGAACTCCACTTCGGTGACATGGAAGGAGCATTTTTCAAGTTTGGCGTATAGGTGGTGCTGTCAGAGTTTTGCAAGGATGGAGAGAACATTCCTGACATGGTCCTGTTTAGAAGAGGAGTACACCAAGAGGTCGTCGATGTAAACTAGGGCACATACCTCAATCAATTCCCGTAGAACCTCGTTCATGAAGTACTTGAATGCGGCGGGAGCGTTGCAAAGCCCAAAGGGCATCACCTGATATTCGTGCAGCTCATACTTAGTATGAAAGGTGGTCTCCATTTGTCTCCTTTCTTTACACGCACAAGATGGTATACCCCCCTGAGGTCCAATTTGGTGTAAATTTGGGCATCCTTGACTTGTTCCAGCAGTTCTGGGATAAGGGGTAGAGAATAACAGTTTTTAACTGTTACGTGGTTTTAGTTTGCGGTAGTCGATGCACGTTCTCAAGTCCCCCTCCTTATTGGGTAAGAAGAATAGGTGCAAGGCTGCCGGGGATTTGGATGGGCGGATAAAACCTTTTGCCAGTTATTGGTCCAGATATGATTTCAAGTGGAGATTTCCAGGTTCGGTGAGTGCATAAATTCCACTACACGGGATGTGTGCACCAGGTACGAGGTCAATCTGACAGTCATATGTCCTGTGAGGGGGTAAGGTATTAGCCTGTTCTTTTTGGAAAATGTCTTGGAAATCGTGGTATTCGCTTGGTAGTGTACTTGTTACACCTAGTACTAACGCCTCTTTATCTTGGACAGGTGTCTCTGGGTCAGACGATGACATTTTCACTTGGTAACATGCAGGAGCACACTCACTGGAGAAGGCTAATTTCTTGGCTCGCCAGTCGATGTTAGGATTGTGAGCCACCAACCACGGCATCCCTAGAATCACCCAGAACTGACGGGCCTTGATAAGGTCAAAGGCAATGGCTTCCCGATGTCCGTCTTGGCACAGAAGGGTCAATTCTGCTGTGCATTGAGCTACAGGACCAGAAGCTATCTCTGTACCGTCGACAGTGGTGCCCTTCTCAGTTGTTGTTTTCTGATAGAGGGGAAGCCCCATCCTCGTTGCCAGGCCTTGGTCTAGTTACCAATGGCTCCGCTGTCAATGTATACTGCATGCATCTGAAACGGTTGTTGGTGACTGATCAAAATCACAGGCAGAGCAAGGTGTGAGGTCTGTGGCTCTTTTCCTTCACGTGACAAACGGACCTCTACGCTTGCCGGGCCTGGATGTTTTCTGACTCTTGTTCTCCGCCATTTTTCTCTGTAGCTCCAACTGTTCTCCTAGGGGGTTTTACGGGACATTCTCTGAGGAAGTGACCTTATTTCCCACAGTACAAGCATAATTGCTGCTGTTTCCTTTTGTCTCTTTTGGCCTTGGTTAATGGGCTCTGTACCCCCTCAATTTGAATGGGTTCCGAAGTATTTTCTTATGAACATGGACTGTTCTCCTTTGAGTGTACAAACACAGTCTGAGTCCCCGTTCTGGCTCGATCTGTCTTTCGATCTTGCAGCCTGTGGTCTAGCTGCACCACTAGGTTGATGAACTCTGCACAGTCTTTTGGCGGGTTTATCACCTGAGCTAGGATGTCTTTCAATTCCCCGTAATCCTCAATGGAATAACGTTGTTCGTTTCTCCTCAGGCCACCCAGTTTTAACGACAAGTCTGTTAAAAGTGGCGATATATGTTAACAAATATTGGCTGCCTTGGCAGAGGGACAGAAGTTTGTTATCCAAAGCTTGGCCCTGGGTATGTCGGGCAAACAGCTTCTCCATCTCCTGTTGAAACCCCCTGAAATTCCGCAGGAGTGGGTCATCCTGGCTTACTAAAGGTATGGACCAATCCACGGCACTGCCACTCAGATATGACAGAACGAAGGCAACCCACGACTGATCGTTAGGAAAGGCTCCGGGTCTACAAAGAAAATGTTGGCGGCACTGGTTCATGAATACTGCATATTTTCGTGGGTCCCCCGTAAAACTTTCTGGTGTGTCCAAAGGAACTGCCCCAGAGAGGACCACCTGCACTGGACTGATGGATGTGGGTGGAACCGATGGAATACTTACTGGCAACAGAGCCTGCCCAGCAAGTGTTTGGAGCAATTGTCTGGATAATTCATCGGTGCGGTCCATGGTGACAATCAAGTCCCTCCTAAGGGTGTTGGTTTCTTGCCGGGCAGAGTGCACCTCGGCCCGTAATCCTCCCAGTAACTGGACTAGTTGGTCAGTCTCTGATTTTGACATGACGCACAGGTGGATGTTTTAACTGAGTCTTCACGTTCTGTGATGCTCACCTGGTATCCACGGGGGTGCCACACGATACTGGATGGAGGTCTAAGCGCTATCCCGGACCCCTCTCTGCTTGGTTATGTGCCAGACATTGGGTAGCGCTAACAGAGGAATGGAGGGTTAATATACTGGTTCTGTAATGGGTGGACTCCCAGCTCCCTCTGGTCCAAATCCCCTCCTTTGGGGTTATTGCTCACCTTAGGTTTTTGTGCATTGAACTTTCCGTCCTGCGTCTCTGTGCAGGGGTGTATGGTTGGTGCGGGAGTTCCGTGGACCTAGTTGCTTCACTGGTCCATGTGCCCTTATGTCGGGTCCAGACCGGCTGTGACTCTGACTCTGCTTGCTGTCTTCCAGGTGAGTTATAATGTCTTTTCCGTCTTTATTCTGTCTCTTTCTTTCCCTCCATATTGTCTGTCTTCTCGGCACCTTGCTCCACTACGCTGTTCCCTAACAATGTCCCTTTTTGTTTTCACAGGGATGGTTGCGATCTCAGAGTTGCCGCGCCAATGGTGAAGACCACGGTGAGTTATTGATGCATGCAGCGCTGCGCTGTTTATTGGTGTTAATTGCTAACCTGTGTTCTCTTCTCTTCTTTGTACAGGTTGCAGTGATGTTCTGGAGTAATGAGCGATCCAAGCGCTGCTTGCCCAGGTGAGTGCTCTGTTATTGCTGACCTTGTCTCCTTTCGGTAAGGTAAGAGAAGCGCCTGGTGCTTCCAGAACTCGCTGCTTGCCCAGGTGAGAATTGTTATTAATGCTGTCCTTGTTTCTTTACCTTTGCAGGTTGCGGCGAACTCCGGAGATAGGCGAGGTAAGCGAAGCGCAGGTTGGATTCAAGGCCGGTTACTTCACAGGTAAGTGTTCTTGCTCTCTAATGCTGTTCTGGTTCTTCCAGGTTATTAATGGAATCCAGATCTAGGGTTTCAGGATCGGACCGCCGGAGAAGCAGATGAGCAGGAGCTAGACATGGTGAGCGTTACGCTGCAGGAGTGCAGAATAACATGAAGTGTGTTCTGCTGTTTGGGTGTGGTTTAAGTAGCCCAGGTAAAGTAGTTCCAGTTTCAGCCACCCCCAAAACACCAGACTGCAGGGCTTGGTTCTAAAGAACTGAGCTGTGTAATAGGCCTCCATTTGGATTAAGGTCCAATACTGGTATTACTTTATTCCTGAAAATGAGCCTGTCGCCAAAGGCGCCAGGACTGACTCCATGTATGTTTCTGATGGAGTTTTAAGGCCCTTGGGGCCAGTGTGAAGGGTTTAAGCCCCACTGCTGCCAGGGGGCTATTATACCTGAGGGGGTCAGGGGCATGGATCGTGACAGAAAGGCTAATATAAACTCTCTCACATTCATATATTTTATCCCTAGAGTGGAAAATTCTATTTGTTTGTCAGTAAAATATATCATCATGTTAAGTTTTGTCCTTAAATCACCCCCTAATATGTTAACTGGCATTTGCATAGAATATAATAGGGACATATAAATGTGGTGTTCTCCTATAGAGAATGGTAACTCTGTAAAAGGAACTAAATTTATCGCCCCAGAGAATCTCTATGCATTCATTGATTGCAATACCTGATATTGGGTATTTTCCCTTACGGAAACAGGAATGATTTGCTCTGGGTCAACAAGAAATGAAACGTCTTGCCTCCTATCATTACCTTGACCCTGGGTTCCTCTTGGAGGTCTGGTGTCACTGATAGTACTGACCACCTTAGGTCGCTCCGCGGGCTGTCCTATTGTGGATATAAATGCATCCCCATACCTGTGAATGGATTTCATCCAACCACAGTCACACTTGTTAATTTGGGTGCAGGTGCTTGCTAGGCTCCTGTAGTCATATTCCATGTTTTTACCATAGCATGTTGTGTCTGTGCTTGCTGTGTTTGTACTTGTGCGTGCATGGGTATTTGCTGTGATTGCCCTTGTGGCGATTACATTCGTAATAGCGCTTGCTGCATTTGCAGAGTTTGCGGCGCATATGTCTGAACCTGCATGTCGACCTTGGTTTCATCTAGTGCAGTGTTCTAGCATTAGAAAAACAGGAGAAAGAGAAAGTCGTATTTTTGTTGTTTGACAATGGTATTACCCTTGTTATGTCACAGCCCCCTTGTAAAATAAAAAATTAAGGGTTTGACCTACTGTATACATATCCTGCACCACCCTACACAGAGCACAAGCCTCATAGCTGGTATCCTGCCCCCACTGCTCAGAGCACATGCTTCATACCTGGTGTTTTGCACCCCCACTCATTTCACAAGCCCCATACCTTGCATCCTGCCCCCACAACTCAGATTACAAGGCATATACCTGACACTCTGCCGCCCTCCACCAAGAGTGTAAATCCGATACATGACATCCTGCCCTCACCACACAAAGCACAACCCCATACCAGGCATCCCACCCCCCACCACAAGATTGCAAGCCCCATACCTGGCATCCTGTCCCCTGCAACACCCAGAGCACAAGCCCTATATCTGGCATACTGCCCCTCCCACCCAAAGCACATGCCCTATGTCTGTCATCCTGACCCCCACCACCCAGATCACAAGCCCTATACTGGCATCCTACCACACACTACCCATAGCACAAGCCCTTTGCCTGTTAAGCTGCCTCCAAAACCCAGAGCACAGGCCCTATACCTGGCATTTTGTGTCCCAACACCAAGATTGTAAGCCCCATACCTGGCATCCTGCCCCCCAACAGCCAGAGCACAAGCCCTATACCTTGAATCCTGCCCCCACCACTCAGAGAACAAGCCCTATATGTGGCATCCTGCCCCCACCACAAGACTGCAAGCTTCATGCCAGGAATCGTGATCCCCACTACACAGAGCACATGTCCCATACATGCAATTCTGCCCACCACCACCCAAAGCATACACTCCATACTTGGCATCCTGCCCCCTGTACTCACAGCACAAGTCACATCCAGGTATTCTGCCACCCATTATCGAGACCACAAGCCCCATCTTGGCATCCAGCCCCCACCACCCTGAGCACAAGTCCTATACCTGGTGTCATGTATCCAACCACCAAGAGCCCAAGCCCAATACCTGGCATCCTGCCCCTCCCCCACCATGGTTGCAAGCCCCATACCAGGTATTCGCCCCCCCCACTTTCCACTACAAAAGCCCAATAGCTGGTATCCTGTCCCACTGCTCAGAGCACACACCCCATACCTGGCATCATGTCCCCACCACCCAGAGCACAGGCCCCAAATCAGACATCCTGCCCCACCACTACCCAGAGCAAATGCCCCATAACAGGCATACTTTCCCCCAACGCCAAGATTGCAACCGTCATACCTGGATCCTGCCACCCAAAGCCAGAACAGAAGCCCCATACCTGCCCTATGCCTCCCACTCCCGACAACAAAAGCCCCACACCATCCAGGCCATGGCAACACTGCCTCCCAAACAAGCCACTTCGGACAGTCATGGGCAGTGTTGGATGAACGACCTCATAATGTTGGACCCGTCATGTCATCCCAGAAGTTCTTTTCCCTTTGCCATAGATAAGCAGACAGTACAGCAACCCAGAGCAAAATCTGCCTCCTGTGGGGGGAGGAACACACAGGGAGGCACAACATTTTGTAGGGGAGGCAGGTGCCCCCCAAGACCCTACCCTAGAGACGTCGCTGGTGGTATGACCTCACCTTTGTGGTTGGGGTAATTTCTATTTCTCACAAGAGACGATGGCTTCTTTGGCATTGGTAGAGACTGTACACCAGATGCCTGTCTAATCCAAATATTTTCTAACTCACCTTTGATATTCTAAGCCTGCGATGCCTCCTGGCCACCTTATCAGGAACCACGACTCTGCCATCGTGTCCTCTTGCTGTTTTATCTCTTTCCTTCAGGGATCCATCAACATTGTTATGGTGTTTGCTAATTGTTGTTTGACTCATGTTGGAGGCACTTCTCATTTGTGATATTGAGTGTAGTCTGGTGACATGAATCCCATCTGGTCTGCTTTATATTGAGCCTGCTAGGTCTTGGATTACCAACGTCACAGGTGACATATATGATTTGTATATGGAGATCAGCTGTGTATGCATCCGAAGTGTTTTTCTTTTACATGATACCCCCTCCGGCAGGTGCTGTAGATTTTGTTTAAACTTACATAGACTAGCTCCTGTAACACCATCACGACTTCGGCGTTAACCCTTAAATCCGGTGGTAGCGATATTACCGCTGGATTTAAGGGTCCACCGAATCAGGGCTTCGGCGGATTTCGCCCCAGCTTTGAGCTGGGTGAAAATCTGCCGAAAATTCGCGTAATTACCACCGGCGGGAAATCCGCTGGCGGTATTAGCGCAAAGATTCCCCATTGAGCCCAATGGGGAATAGGGAATTCCCGAATGGGCTCAGTGGGGAATAGGGACTTACATTACCGCCGAACTCGTGATCCGGCGCTATTAGTGCCGGGGAGTTCGGCAGTAGGGCTAATACCGCCCGCGCTAATAGCGTTACCGTTACCGCCCAAGTCGTGATGAGGCCCTTTGTGTGTTAATTGCTGCCCTTATCCAGCAGACATTCATCTGTGATCCTAATGCTGGGTGGCGTGTGTGTGCTGCTTGCATTGAACTGTTATCAAACTGTCAGTCAACAATTGTCTAACAACAGATGGATTTTTTCTAGCAGATTCTGCGTGTGTATTCATTTCCAATGCACCCATTAGGGAATGTGTTTCAAGACTGATCACAACCTCGGCGGTAACGCTAACGCTATTAGCGCGGGGGCTATTAGCGCGACCGCCATAGCCCCTGGCGCTAATAGCGCGGGATCACGAGTTGGGCAGACTTGGAAGTCCCCATTCCCCATTGAGCCCATTTCTGAATGCCCCATTCCCCATTGGGCTCAATGGGGAAAATGTGCGCTCTTACCGCCGGCGGATTTCCCGCCGGCGGTAATAGCGCGAATTTTCGGCAGATTTCCCCCCAGCCAAGAGCTGGGGCGAAATCTGCCGAAGCTTTGATTCGGTGGACCCTTAAATCTGGCGGTAATAGCGTTACCAAAGGATTTAAGAGTTACCGCTGAGGTCGTGATCAGGCCCTGCGTGATCTGGTCTGCATTAAAGCCAGTGCTTTGTTTGTGACCTCTGTTAGACAGAAACCTGTGCAGTTCCCTCTGGGACCACTGCAAAAGATTTAGGACTACAGGTGTTTGGCGGTAAACCCACTTGGTAGCAGTCGGTACCACACAGATTCACTTTGTAGCTGTGGCTGAGCAGTAAGACTTCCCTCAAGAAAAGTTAGGCAGTATGTGGAGTATACAAGATAGGGCAATTTACACAGTAGGACAAGCAGACACGGAACAGAGCTTGGGTGTAAAGATATATAATTATTTATTTTAAAAACACATCTATGAAAAACACTCTGGCACTAATACGGCAAACAACTCCAATCACAATTACTATAAGTATTTCAATCCCGTAACAATATTTCTACAAGTCTAGGTTCAACGGCACCACTTATTTGCAGACAGAGGTGAATGCTTTAACCTAGATGGCACTCTAATATTTGTTAGAACGGGAGAGAAAAGGCAGGGTATGAAACCAACTTGGTACCAACACATTTACAAAGCAAATGCAAGGCAAGTAAGGCAGGGTCTACTGTAGATCACAAAGTCAGAGGCCAGGCCCACTCGGAGAGAGGCAAGGCGATATGTCCCAAAAAGTATCACAGTGGAAATGCACTTCGAGTCTTTGTAGCAAATTGTCACAGAAAGGTTGGACCAGTTTAGAACAAAAAGTTAAGAAGGTCTGGAGGCGACCCAATGGAAAGGTAAGGATTTAAGACACCTCACGCTAACTGTCACAAGGGAAGCCAGGCGGACACAGTACCTTGTAAATGAAGAGACAGCTCCGGCGGGGGCAGTGGTTCCTGGTGGTGGATGCAAATCGGGGCTTTGCCAAGAGATGAGATGATCTCGTCGTCGAAGGAAAGTCGAAGGTCGTTGCACCACCAGGGATGAGACCAGCCGCGGAGTGCTCTGTCACAAGGCGCCACCTTTTGGTCGCGGTACAGGTTAGTGGCTATCCGGTTGCTGGGGTGCTCAGCACGGGCAATTCGACCACTACGCCTTGGAAGCGAAGAAAAAGCAAAGGGACTGGTTGTTCCCACCAGTCAGGGGAAGAAGACTCTCCAGCAGGGAGACCTCCTCTGTCGTTGGGAAGTGGTGAGTCGGTTCAGCAGGGCTCCACCAGAGGTGTCGTCATTGCAGGTCGGCTCAGCTTTACCCTCGTCGGATTCTTAGGTCCTGTGGCGACTTCTGAAGATCCAGTCCCAAAAGCCCTGCTTTTATGCAGAAAACCCCCATTCATTCAGCCTAGCTGTCAATCAAAACACGCTAAGTGGTGAGCGGGGCGGCTCACCACTTGGGCCAATTACACCAGAGTGTGACTTGAGTTGGCAAGGCAACTCAGTCCAGGGTGCCTAAACCCCCTCCCACACCCCCTGTGGTACCCAGACAGAATGGCACCACTCTAGAGGGCTTCTGTGTAGAAGCCCACCAAAAGTGGAAAAAACGGCTCAACCTTTGGTTCGGAGTTACAGAGGCGAACACATACGCCATTTTAAAAACCGAGTTCTGGCAGAAAATACCACCCGGTAGATTTATTTAAGACAAATAAACCGGCGGTACGTTAGAGACTAACGTGAAAAAGTATTAGCCTCCAACAATGGGAAGAATCCCATAGGAATATATTCGGGGTCGAATATAAAAAGTTGTTTCCACTGCCACCAGCCAAAACTCGATGAGGGGGGACGGGACAGTGCCCCCTCGAATAACAGAGCCAGGGGTAATCGAATTACCCCTACCAGTACGTCCACAATAGGATGGTTTGTATTAGTTCTGTTAAATGGTGACTTTACATGCCCTGGGAGACAGTAGTCAGTCCCAGGGTATGGAGTCTATGGTGGGGATCCTCTAGGACACCCCAGTGTTATGGCACGGAGGGTGTAGTGTAACACACATAGTAAAACACATGAGACCCTATGGAGTAAAAGACCCCATAGCCCATAGAACACATTGACATTCAAAGGAATTAACCACATTCATGTCCAAGAGTGGGAGAAAAAGAGTCTCACTCTTGGCAGGATGGAAAAAACAAACTCCAGAAATCCAGCAAAGCTGCTGGGGGACTCACTAGGTTAGGAAATTCAGCCTGAACAGAGAATTCTCCCTAACACTCGCCCCCTCCAGACTAAGGGACAGGAGGATTTAATCCACTCCTGGAGTAACCTCATACCTCTAGTCGATGACATACATCCTAGAGAGTCCATCAGCATTTTGGTGGTGACACCCTGACCTGTGTTCAATTGTGAAATCAAACCCTTGCAGGCAGATTGACCATCTCAGTAGTTTTGGGTGTTCTCCTTTCATTTGCATTAACCATCTCAAGGGTTGGTGGTCAGTCTGAATGACAAAAGTAGAACCATACAAGTATGACCTAAACGTCTTCAGAGACCACACGATAGCAAAGCACTCTCTTTCGATTGTTGTCCACCTTGTTTCAGGATCCTTCAGCTTGCGGCTGATGAAGCAAACTGGGTGCTCCCTAGCTTTCCCATCCAGTTGACTGAGTACTGCACCTATTCCTACATTAGAAGCATCTGTCTGCACAATGAAAGTTTGGTGGTAATCAGGAGCTCTGAGTACTGGGGCTTGGCAAAGAGCCTTTTTCAGGTTTTCAAAGGCCTGATTGCACTCCTCGTTCCATCTAACCTTTTTAGGGAATTTTGGAGAGGAGATAACATTCAGAGGAGAAGCTATGGTCCCATAGTTCTCAATGAAATTCCTGTAATACCTAGTGAGACCTAAGAAGGCTCTCACCTAGGTCTGAGTAGTAGGTGTTGTCCAATTTTGCACAGCTTCAATCTGACTGAGCAAAGGCCTTATTTCTCCACCTCCTACCTCATGTCCAAGATAGACTACCCTACTATGTCCAATTTGGCATTTACTCGCCTTTATGGTCAGATTGGCTCATCCAAGAGCCTGCAAAACATCTCTTAGGTGGGTTAGACGTTCTTCCCAGGAATTGCTGAACACTGCTATGTCATCCAAGTATGCCATGCAGAAGTCCTCCATCCCATTCAGAACCTGGTTTACCATCAATTGAAATGTAGCAGGTGCATTTTTCAATCCAAGAGGCATTACCTTAAACTGGTATAAGCCAACTGGGGTAGAAAATGCAGTTTTCTCCTTGGCGTGGTCTGTCAGGGCTATTTCCAATAGCCCGACGTTAAGTCAAATGTGCTGAGGAACTTGGCTGAACCAAGTCTATCCACCAACTCATCTATTCTTGGCAAAGGGTGGGCATCAGTCTTGGTGACTGCATTAAGAGCTCTATAATCCACGCAGAATCTAAGCTCTTTAGATCCTGCCTTTGGTACTAACACAACTGGGCTAGACCATGGACTAATAGAGAGCTCTATTACCTCACCTTTGATGTGGGTTTGTACATTTTCTGACATTCGGTATCCTCTGCTTTTGACTGGCAGACAGTCACCAGTGAGTATGTCATGCTGGCCCCAAGGGGTCAAGCCTGGTGAAAGTGAGAACAGAGAGGCAAACTGATTCAACATAGATTTGCACTCTTCTTGTTGCTCAGGTGTCAGATTTGAAGAGAGATTTACTCCTTCAATCTTTTTGTCTAAAGGTAAGCCTCTGAGGAGATCCGGAAGAGCTTCACTCTCTTCTTCTTCTTCTGATGATGCTAGAAGCAACGCTCCTACATCAGGTCTCGAGACATACGCTTTGAGTCTGTTGGTGTGGAAGACTGTCGGAGCCTCCTTGGGATTGCCCAAGTCCACCAGATAGTTGGCCTCTCCGAGTTTACCCACAACTCTGAAGGGTCCCATCCATTTGTCTTGCAAGGCCCTCTGCCTTGTTGGGATCATAACGAGAACTAGCTGGTCTTGAGTGAACTCAACCATGTTAGCCTTTTGATCATGCCATTGCTTGACCAATGCTTGTCCAGCTTTCAAGTTATCACTTGCTTCTGTCATCATGTGCGACATTCTCCTCCGGAGACCTATCACGTAGTCAGTCACTCTGACTGGCTTGGGGGAAGGAGCACTCTCCAACCCCCCCTTAATCAGGGGCAATGGACCTCTGACGGGATGACCATAGAGAAGCTCAAAGGGAGAATAACCTACTCCCTCCTGAGGGACTTCTCTATAAGCAAAGAGAAGGCATGGCAGTAGAAGATCCCACTTCCGTTTAAGGGGTTCTTCTAAAGCACCTATCATGCTCTTCATGGTTCGGTTGAACCTTTCTACCAATCCATTGGTTTGTGGGTGATAAGCTGTTGAGAACTTGTAAGTAACTCCACAGGTTTTCCACATGGGTTTCATGTAGTGGGACATTAAGTTTGACCCCCTGTCAGAGATTACTTTCTTAGGAAACCCAACCCTGGTAAAAATACCAAGGAGGGCCTTAGCCACAGCCGGAGCTGTACCAGTCCTCATAGGAATTGCCTCAGGATACCTAGTAGCATGGTCTACTACAACAAGTATAACCCTGTTGCCTGAGGAGGTTGGAGGATCAAGGGGACCAACAATGTCAATCCCTACTCTCTCAAATGGGACTCCCACAACTGGGAGAGGCACTAAAGGTGCCACATTCTTGGAGCCAACCTTACAAGAGGTCTGGCAGGTGTGGCAGCTCCTGCAGTGTTTTTCTACTTTGGCCCCCATCTTCGGCCAATAAAAGTAGAGAGAGAGCCTCTCCTTAGTCTTCTTGAAACTCAAGTGACCAGCCAAAGGAATCTCGTGGGCTAACTGCAAGAACTGTTGTCTGTTCTCTTTGGGTACTACAAGTAGTTTGTAGTCTCCAGGTTCAGACTCGGTTGGTTCGCTGTAGAAGAGGCCATCTTCCCAGTGTAACCTGTATTTTCCAGGCTCTTGCCCTTCAGCCTGAGCTTCTGCCTGGTGGCGAAGACCTTCCAGAGTTGGACATTGTCTCTGTCCCTTACTGAAGTCTGTCCTGTTGGGTCCACCTTCTGCCAGTAAAGACTGCAGCTCAGGATGGTCAACAGGATCCAGATCTCCAATGAGTTCCTGACCTTCCATTAGCTCCTCCTCAGAATCTAATTCTACCACAAAGGGTTGTACCACCCTCTCAGCCTCAGCTGGAGGGGGAGTTACTGGTGTAACTTTGGACAACTGAGGGGAAGTCCTTGTTGGCTGCACTGAAGTGCTGGCTGCTGGTTTCGGTATAGAAGATTTAGGTTTCCCTTTCACTTCTGATTTCTTTGAGACCGCAGCTGACAATTCCAGTGGAGCAGGAGTGATATCCTTCTTCATCATCTCCTCAAGAGTACCTCTCATGGTTCTCTCCCTTGCAAGTCTGGTTAGCTCCTGAAACCGTTTACTAGGAGGTCTGGGGGTATGAGACACAACTCCGGGGAAGAGACCAGCCGCGGAGTGCTCCGTCACAAGGCACCACCTTTTGGTCGCGGTACAAGTTAGTGGCTATCCGGTTCCCGGGGTGCTCAGCACAGGCAATTCGACCACTACGCCTTGGAAGCGAAGAAAAATCAAAGGGACTGGTTGTTCCCACCAGTCAGGGGAAGAAGACTCTCCAGCAGGGAGATCTCCTCTGTCGTTGGGAAGTGGTGAGTCGGTTCAGCAGGGCTCCACCAGAGGTGTCGTCATTGCAGGTTGCCTCAGCTTTACCCTCGTCAGATTCTTAGATCCTGTGGCGACTTCTGAAGATCCAGTCCCAAAAGCCCTGCTTTTATGCAGAAAACCCCCATTCATTCAGCCTAGCTGTCAATCAAAACAAGCTAAGTGGTGAGCGGGGTGGCTCACCACTTGGGCCAATCACACCAGAGTGCGACTTGAGTTGGCAAGGCAACTCAGTCCAGGGTGCCTAAACCCCCTCCCACACCCCCTGTGGTACCCAGACAGAATGGCACCACTCTGGAGGGCTTCTGTGTAGAAGCCCACCAAAAGTGGAAAAAACGGCTCAACCTTTGGTTTGGAGTTACAGAGGCGAACACATACGCCATTTTAAAAACCGAGTTCTGGCAGAAAATACCACCCGGTAGATTTATTTAAGACAAATAAACCGGCGGTACATTAGAGACTAACGTGAAAAAGTATTAGTCTCCAACAATGGGAAGAATCCTATAGGAATATATTCGGGGTCGAATATAAAAAGTAGTTTCCACTGCCACCAGCCAAACTCGACGAGGGGGGACGGGACAGTGCCCCCTCGAATAACAGACCCAGGGGTTATCGAATTACCCCTACCAGTACGTCCAAAATAGGATGGTTTGTACTAGTTCTGTTAGTAAATTTAGGTCTAGTAAAGCCAATGGTGACTTTACATGCCCTGGGAGACAGTAGTGAGTCCCAGGGTATGGAGTCTATGGTGGGGATCCTCTAGGTCACCCCAGTGTTACGGCACGGAGGGTGCGGTGTAACACACATAGTAAAACACATGAGACCCTACGGAGTAAAAGACCCCATAGCCCATAGAACACATTGACATTCAAAGGATTTAACCACATTCATGTCCAAGAGTGGGAGAAAAAGAGTCTCACTCTTGGCAGGATGGAAAAAACAAACTCCAGAAATCCAGAAAAGCTGCTGGGGGACTCACTAGGTTAAGAAATTCAGCCTGAACAGAGAATTCTCCCTAACAACCACCATTGGCGGGTTTCAATTTGCTCGCTCTGTATTGTGGCACAAGGTGTTTGCCTAGTGCTGATAAGGTGCACTTGCATTGGTGCAACGTTTCCGTAATACAAAGGCATATTACAGAAGATTGAACCATTGCAAGTTCAATTTTTCATGGTATTTGCAGTAGGGCAAAACTATACTTCCTAAGCATTTTTCACCAGGGCAACGTGTGCCCTAATGATAATGCTGTTATCAATGACACTTTTGCAAAATGAACACAGGTACGAAGATGCATTGAAAAAATAGGTTTTTGCACTAGGGCATGTTTTTCGCAAGCCGGTAATGCAGTGCCAAACAGCACTTGCATGTGTGCAATATTTCTCTAATCTGGCCACAAGTGTCCTATTGTATAGGTCCCAACCCGGCACATCAAATTTAACTTATTCTTTTTGAGTAATACATTGTTATTTTCGCAGGCATTTTGTAAAAGACAGGTGCTTCCTCTTGACTCATCACAAGGAGAACGGCATACAAAAAACACAACAATACAATAACCAATACGAATCTGGTTCATACTGTGCCAGACTCACAGTGCTGGACATTTGAACAACAGACAGATATATATCGTTGCAAGTCCACAGAGTAAATACAAATAGGAAAATTCATAGGTTTTGCATCCACACACAGTCTGCTAGAAGAGACAATAAACTATACATGTCTTCAAATTTGAGCTCTGTCAGAGTCCTAAACCTAAGGACCCTGCACTAGTTTTAACCTTATCCCATTGGTGACTGGTTTTCTTCAGGACTGGGCACCACAGTACCTTTTCTTATTGGGGAAAATGACTCCTAGTGGCCCTAGGGCGAAAACACATGAAGAAAATTAGTGTTTTAGGGAAATTAAATAAAAAGAATGTTTAAGCATCAACCTAAAATAAAAGGGATACTCACAATTTTAAGGCTGTTCTGAAACAGGGCAGAGTAGGGGGCAGAACACAGAAAATGAGGAAGAACATACGAAAAAGTGGGCATTACGAGGGACGGTCTGCAGGCAGTCCATCGCATGCCCACAGTTGTGCGGCACGAGACGTATTTATGGATTCGAGCGTGAAAACTCTCGGCAGGAAATTGGCCACGCATGACCTTCATACTATCCGCCACCCAAAGGCAGGGGTACAGGCACTTGCAAATGGATTTGCTGCACGATGGTAAGATCACAAGTCTGATTATGGGCTGCGTGCACACAGTCAGGGTTCCGATTGGGCTTAGGGGTGCACGTATGCAGTTTAGCAGGGTACATGAACAGTTTACGTGGGTTCACATGCAGATTTCCCAAGTAATTACTGAGTTACAATATTTCATACGCATGTTGTCGGGGTGCCAGAAACAGTTATGGGGGCTTGCACAGTGTCCTTCTATGCATGCGGCCCATGCAGGATTTCTGCGCACATTTTCGTGTATTGGGCCCTTGGTTGGTGGTGAAATTTCTTTACTCTGACCCTTTAAATCAATACAGATTGGGCTGTTTTTTGCAATAGTGTTGAAAATGGATAAAATGAATTCATCGAATGTCATTCATAAGATGAGTGTTCCTGTATTTTTATAATCCATGTAAAAGAACTTTTTGCTTGATTTATGCTATCCAGACAACGTTACCCTTTCCATGTCAATGAATTCTTAGGGCCTGCTTCACAGAGCGTGTTCCAGTGGGAAAGCGTAATTATAATAAGTTTTCTGTGAATCAGGCCCCTAATCTTTAATGTTTATTTGGATGGTGTAAGTGTGCTAGGCCTTTCCCATTATGGGTAGGTTTGCTGTTGTCGTGAGGGCAGTATGCAACATAGTTTTTCATCTTTGCAGTCATCATCAAGCCAAGGTTGACCCAGATTTTTAGTAATTGTCTTTACAGTGGGGGAGGGGGTATGTGAGCAAGGGGAAGAAGTATCCTACTCATTAATTGCATGTATTTAATGCTTCCTTATCTGAGCAAGGCCGGTGCAAGCACTAGACAAACCAGGTGGCAGCCTAGGGCGCTGGACAGCAGGAGGTGAAAAAAGTAGGATTTTCCTATGCTTTCATGTATTGCAAAAAAGATGCAAGCCAATCTAAGTTGAAGTAGCTGCATAATGCCCTCCTGCAATTAGATGGTGCCCTGTTGCAAATCACAGTGCTCCCAATTCTAGGAGTTTCTAACAATGGTAGTGAAACTAGGGCTATTGCCAATTGATGCATGCATTGAGCAGTACAGTACGTGGACTGGCACAAATGCAATCATGGAGGCCTAGCACGAAATATGTTGATGCAACAAAGTGGTGCGTGTTAGGGCGCACACCAAAGGTAAGTAAAGAGTCATAGAACAACACTCCTGGAATTCCTGGTGGCAGAGCTTGGGTCAGACAGAGTACAGCTCACAGGTAGGAGCTGGAGGGAGGTAGGCGGATGTAGGGGCCTCAAGCAAGTTCAGCAATACAAAGTTAAAAGGCCTCAGCCACATGATCTCATAATCGGTCAGAATGTGCTGTGCTTGCCATACATTTACTCTGAAACATTTTCATTAGCACTAACAATCTTATAGATATAGCTTTTTAAGCAATGCTAGAAGGGCTGACTCCAAGTATTGACCCAACAATTGATTTGTTCCAGCGTTTGCCCCCAAGTGAAACAAATCCATATTAAAATTATTTCATGATTAAATAGACTTATTTTGGGCACACACACTATTTGAAAGCTGAAATTCCTTTTATATGAGTGAATTCACAGCTGCAAGCATTATCTAGCATTTCTTGGAAAGTTAACAAAGATGCAACATTTACTTGCAATTTGCTGTGCTAATTCTCAAAGCAATTCTAAACCTTAGTGGGCAGGCCTTGCTGTCTTTGACAGTATATGTATTTCCAGTGCAGATTATAAATCCACGACAAGCATGCTGGTTGAGAATATATGCATGTTGATGATAAATGCATGGCGCTCATCCTATCAATGGTTTTTGTGGGTCTTCAAATGCTGGTCAAACATTAACCCTACAGTGAAAAGTAGTAAACAAATTGAACATTTTGAAAGGACATACTAGCAATTTGATGATTAAAAAGAAATCTCTGACCTTTCAAATTGATGTCATGTAAAAGCAGGGCCACAGCAACTAATACTCTATGTGGGTGCTATTGAATATAGAAGACACTGATGTCACTCTGCCTGCAGTGTACCTGCACTCCAAAGGTCCACATATGTTACAGCTAAACTGCACAGTCCTGCAGTCTTAGAACTTGCTCTACGGCTATCACCAGCCACCTCCTTGGACAGCCCGAGACTGGTGACTTTCTGCAATGGTCAATGGTTGAATGGTTGTGTGTGTGTTTGTGCCCTTGTGCTTACTACCCTTCTTTTTCACCTGGCCCTTTCACCCCACACAATTAAGTCTGGTAATGAGCTATTGACCAGACAGAGTGCAGAAAGCAGGCAGGTTTTCACAGTGCACATCCTGAACCTGACCCACTCCGCAGTCAAGCACATAGTCACTGGTAACATCTGATGATTGGCTTAGAGGTTGCATAAAGGAAGAGCTATTCACATGCATGGGAGCTAGCAGGCTGCATGGCTCTAGAGCCCATGTTGTACCTGTTATTTGCAAGTGAAACTTGAACGGTCACTGCCTATGCTGTGCAAGCTTTCCATTTAGGGAGCATGCCCTGCACCTGTACTAGTTTAGAAGGAAAGCCTGCACTGTCCTTGCACATGCTGTACCTGCACTAGTCTGTGAGGGAAGCTTGTACTCATCCAGATTTAGTCATAAATATACCAATTTGAGTGAAGTGTGCATATGCCCTTGTAACCAATTCATCTGCCAATGCTGTACTTGTTCTTATTTGTGAGGGAAACTTACACTGGGTTGTCATGCTGTGCCAGTACCTGTTTGTGTGGAACTTTTACTGCCCTGCCCATGTTGTACTTGTTTGAGAGGGAAGCTTGCAATGACCCTGCACAGACTGTATCTGTTTGTGAGTAGAGCTTGCCGGGGCCCTACCCATGCTGCCCATGCACCCATTTGTTATGGGAACATGTAATTGACTTATCCATGCTATACTTGTACCCACTTGTGCAGAAAACATGCATTGGCATGTCCCTTCTAAACCGGTACTGGTTTATGTTGGGTGCGTTCATTGACTTTTTTAGGTAACTTCCACTTGATCTTGCTGAACCATTTGTGAGAGAAGTGTTCTTTTTTGTGTGTATATGCTGTATCTATTTGAGATGCAATCTTGCACTAGCCTTGCCCATGCTGTATGAATATCTGGCTGTTAGGGAAGCTTGTAGTGACCCACCACATGCTGTACCTTTTTGTGGAAAGCATCCACTGGCCCTGCCCACGCAGTACCTGATGTTTTTTGAGGAAAGCCTGCAATAGAATGCTCTATTTTGTACGTATTAGAGGAAAGCATTTGCTGGTGCTACCTATGCTGTGTCTGTACCTGTTCTGTTTGGGATGGAAGCCTGTGCTGGTCCTATTGATATAGTAACTCTATGTGCTGTATTTGTGAGGAAAGCTTTCACTTTTGGAATCCTTACAGCACTGCTACCTAAACTGCGACTAATGGCTGCCTTTTTGGGAATTTGTACCTTATGCTTCCCATGCTGTACCTGTTTGGTGTGTGATAGTAGCTTGAAGTGTTCCCGACCAAGATGTATCTGTCCAGTGTGTGATGGAAGCTTTCAGTGCTGCTCCCTATATGGTTCCTGAATTCTGTGTGAGGCTCACTTGCTTTGATACTCATATTGTACCTTTGTTATATGCCAGGGAATGTTCAACTTCTGCTGCAAATTTAGTCTTTTCTGGGTGTGAATAAAGCTTGCACTGTTTGTGCCAGTACTTTACATTTTTTGTGAGTTAACAAAGCTATGTGACACCAGTAATTAAACAAAATGGCTTTACACAACAAACTGACTAGTATGAGGATAACCTTTGTGGGCAGTTTGTGAGCAATGGGACATTTTAAAGAACATTGGATCACTATAATTGGCTAAAACACCCACCTGCATAGAGCACTAAAGCCCCTATTTAGAAATCCTGGTGGAAGGAGAGCTTTCACCAACCACATCTCCACTCACCTCGTTTTGGACTGGCCGAGAGGCTGAACCACTGTCCATTATTAAGTATCTGGTCCTAATCGCAGACAATTGGCTGTATTCAGCCTGCTTAAAGAATTGTCACTAGGTGGATTCTGTGAATCAACGGATGTTGCCTTGGGTAGTGTACCACATTCTTGGGGATGGTGGGGACGAGCTCACTCCTGTTTCCCTCTGTATCTCTGAGATAACAAGGCAATTCTTTCCACTCATCTGTGAATGCTGGAAAGAGGATGTGAGGGGGCTACCACCACACAGAGCTAGCGGTGATGGAAACAAATCTACTGACAGCCACTAACAACCTCTCACTCACTCGCAGAGCCCGTTTCTGCCACTCTCATTAGCGGAGGCTTAATAGTATTGCAGCTAGGTGAAACAATTGTGACTTTGATGACAGAACCATGAATGTTGGCACACATTTAACCACACTCTAAAGAACATTTCTAGCTATGAGGCCATCTAAGATTAGTCCTGTAACAAAGGTCGGCAGCCATTATTTTTAAATGGCAGCTAGTTGTCATTTAGGTATCTTAATGTTTGTAGATATTCATTGTTCAATCATTAACTTGTGGTCATGCAATGCCTAGTGTACACTTTATATGTATAAATGAAGCCTAATAGTAAATAACAGTGTTTTTTTTCTCTCCATAATTTCTATCAGAGTATATAAATTCATTGATTTAGTCAAAGGAAGAAAAACAAAACCATTAAACATTATTGATTAATATTTATGTAATGCAAATACAGTGTCTTATCTTAATGATTTGTATGTTCATTATTGAATTAATATGCTACACCTGAAAACGATGAGAGCCACAAGTACAAAGAACAGTACAATGTAGGGCAGCCTTCCTACACTTTCACTGTAGTGTGCAGCCTTTCTTGAAGCCACATCGTAAGAGTTACCTGCAAGCTTGCAAAGCCTCTTATAGGGTTGTCCACAATATTTCCCATTCACCTTCAATTCCCAAGTATAAATGGACGTTAAACAGGCTTGTCATTCCAGTAGAGATGGAGATTAAATATCTGGGTCTGATCCTCTTTGCTAACCCCTCAGTCCTGAAAGTAACGGCACGCCTGGAATCATTGATTGACCAGCTGATTTGTCAGATCAAAATACTTCTATCATAATATTGGAAATTCTCTTTGGTCCTCCTCATACGACACTATAGGGAGAAAGTGATCCCTAAATTGCTTTACGGACTGGACTCGAACTTCCAGACATATGAGGCTAACTGGGAGAGTCTGGAGGGGAGAATATGGAAGAGGGTTTTAAACTTACCACAGTCTCTCCTGGATTCCAGTATAAAATATGAGCTAGGCCTGTCATCTTTGGCAGCCCGGTTGGAGCAGAGGATACTCTCACTCTTTCGCTCTATTATGGCACCCAAGAGAGGCTCGCTCTATGAAGACGTTGCAGCCCACATCAGCTAGGGAAAGTCTCTCAAATCGATGAAAATGAAAGAGATCACTATAAATTGTTTGCCGCAGCTGGATAAAACCCCTGAGGAGTTGTTGGGAAACCCGGAGAGTGTCAAAAGAGCACTCTTGGACGAGACTGGATTAAAACAATTGATAAGGTTCCAGATTTAAAATTAGCTAAGCCATTCTCGTTCCTTGACAAATCCAGGGGTTCTCTTCCGGGTTATATGATCAAATTCCCAGATCCTAGGGATAGATCTAACTTCCAGAGGTGCCAACTTTATTTTCCTTCAGACTGGCGAGGTGAAGGCTACCAGAGATGTCTCTGGCTTAGAAGAGGGTCTGTGTCCAAAATGTGGCATAGGAAAGGTTCAAACTCTCAGGCATATTGTAATTGATTGCTCAGCATTTAAAGAAGTGAGAGTTAGACTCCTCTCACATTTTCTTCATGGCAAAGAATGGTTTCTGACCTCTGCTTTCTGGGAACGGGCCTCCTCTGGTGATAATAATAAATTAACCACAGCGGTACTAAACCTGCTGAAATGTGCTTCTTTGCTTTAGCGGATGTGTGTGGTCAATAGACATCTGTTGCATATCGGGGCTCTTGTTTTTTTTTCTTTTTGTTTTGTTTTAATGTTTTAATTGTATATTTTTTACTTTTGTAAAAAGCTAATAATTTGGCTAAATACAATAAAAACATTGAAAAAAAATTACAATAAATTAATCTTCATCATGAGTTGTTGGCCAGTTCCACTAGATTGGTTTTGACAATGCGTAGAGTGGGTGGTCAAACATAATCATTGGAATCTGTTCAGGAATAAGGCCTTTAACTGCTTTCTTTACAATATCCATTGAATGGTGAATCATGGCCACTGACATAGCATGGTCTGGAAATAGAGGATCCAAGGATGAAGGTGTAATTTCACAATATTTTTGAGTTTCTTCTTGTTGGTGTGTGTGGTTTTCTGCCCAGGTGAATAGTTCACCCCCTTGTAGGTTGTCACCAGCCACAACCTGAGTTACATGCTTCAGCCAGGTGTATATTGTCACCGTAGCTATGGCGACACTTGGCTGTCAACTAAGTTTCCTTCTACTGTTGGTGGAGGGCAATCAGTTCTCACAAGAGGAACACAGGGCACACTGGTGTTGGTCTCAGGAAGATGTTTAGTCACATTCTTGGCACAAGGATGTTTAGTCATAGTCCAATCAGACCCCATAGAATTAACATCTGGATGTTGAAATATTGATATTCTTGTACCATTGAACGAGTCACGAGTTGTGTTAGAGCTTGGATTGAGGTCTATATTATGGACCACACTAGTCGTGATAGTGATGAGAATCTTCATTGCCAAGTTCTGATGAGATGTGCAGCACATAACTGTTGTACATTAGTAACTGTGCAACAATCAGGATTGGTTGTGACATCGTTGAAGAACTTGACTGTGCTTTAATGTTTGTGCCATTTGTAACCATAGCAACCATTGCTAACAGAGATGCTGGAGCAGAGTCTTCCTGATACTTGTTTCCAAATGATCTGTTGAAATGATTTTTTTATTTTAGAGATGTCTCTTCTCACTATATTTGCTGCTTTAGCAATAAGAACAGCGTCACCATCTGCACTGTATTCACATGCTTTGCTCAGAGAAGGTCCAATATCATTTGTAAATATAAGCATCACATGATGGCCTAGCTCATGTACTTCCATGTCAGGAAGTAAGCAAGTATCCTGTTCTTCAGTTTCGAGGAATGTATTCATCCTGAAAGATCACTGCCAAGTTGTTTCATCCTCATGCTGTAAGTCAACATGTTTAAATATGGGTGCAATTGAATTGTCCATTTGAGCATCTTCGATGTATATGCTCTGCAAATGCAATACCATGGTTAATTTAGGCCATCTCAGATACTTGTACTGTTTTATTGTCTCTTGCTCTATTATATAATAATATGTGGCAATGGATATGGTCATGGCATCTTGTGCAATAAGATCACCTGCACTCAGTTTAGCAATCAGGGGTTTGTCTTCTAGTTTGAGTTGTGAGGGGTCAGAAATGTGAGATGGACACATGGGTAGAATTTTCTCATAAATCGCCATTTTATTAAATAATAAGGGGCAAGGTACATGCCTGTCTTTCCCGGATTTATCAAAGATTTCCCTACCTCACAAACTAATTCTAAAGGAAAGTGACCTAATGTCCAAAAATATATGTCCTTCACACTAATACGTGCAACAACATCATACAGGAATCATTTGGATGTTTAAACTTCACACATTAACATGTGAATTCAAACATAAAAATTATAAACGGGAATCCTCATGACCAGGGTTGGATCCCCTTCCTCTGGCTCAAGTCAGGATGGTTCAAAGCAACGTTCAATTTCAGAAAGGTTCTTTTCACTAGCCAAGTTCCACTCTGGGTAGAATACACAGTTCTTTTCATCCAATATGTCCTTCACTTGGCAAAGTGACTATCTTAGTTCTCAGAAGGGTTTCTTACACTGAATACAATTGCTAAAGCTTTCACAATCTTCTGCTTGGCTAACCAAAAAGACTCTCTATTAAAACGCAGAGTCAAAAGTCAATATAAATGTTCTTTTCTTTGAAGGCCAATCATTTTTTTATCACATCACGTTTCTTCTTCATAAGCAACATTCAACACCACTGGTTGGCTGCAATGTAGTTTACAACTTTCTCTCAGAGGGTATCTTGTTCAAGGTCTTCTGCGTTCAAATTGCTTTGAGGTCACTCTCGGCTTTCTTTGGCTTTGGCAATGCTGGTAATAATGTCCCCTTTTTGGATATCTCTATTTAGGAAAGTTGTATCCCCTCTGTTTTAATATTGCCCCTTTCTGGCTTTGACAATGTGGGTTACAGTATTCTCTCATTGAATATCTCCCTTTAGGTACGTTGTATTCACTTTACTTGATTATTGCCCCATTTTGGCTTGGGCATGCCAGTTACAATATTCTCCTAGTCAACCTCTCTTAACAGGAGAGTTGCACCCAGATTGTTTTAAATGAAAGTGTCGGTATTCATAAGGTGCATTCTTAAAATGCTGTCTACTTTCTAGAGCCCACAGGGTCACCTATAGTAGGCCAACTAAATGGTATATCCTAGCATCTTCTCCTTACTTACTGTTTCTGCTTCTTCATTCATCTGGACGTCAGTGGGGTTTGACATTTCCAGTCAGCCTTCTGCTGCCTGCGCTGTCTGTCAATGTAGCTTCCACCACTTCATGCATGCTCCGGAAAAAAAACCCACATCGGGGTGAGATGCAGGACACAGAGAGCTTCTCTCTCCTATTGGGACAGCTGGCTTCAATAACGCTTCACGCTTCACTTCCTTTGCTTCTTCCAGGAACCCTAACCTCCACCACGTTCTTTGCACTGCATCATGCTCTCAGAACAGCAGCAACTCCCACTTTTGATTACTCCTGCTGCTTCTCCCTGGCCCGCACCTGAAAGGCCTATAAATGTTTGAATGTCCCACTCAGGTGTGGGTCCTTACAACCACTAAACCGCTCATTATGGTTTGATAACTCTGGTCCCCTCCTCCTCGTCTCAGTACTAAGAGCATTATGGGACTTGAAGTCTATAATGTTCTTAGTTGTTTTAAGATCATTTAATCCACTCTGTTTGAATGATTTATAAAATGTACTTTTAAGGGAAGAATTTAAAGGAAGTAATGGTTTATAATCCAAACACAATCTAGAATCATAGCTACTAAAAGTAGTTGTATTAACTCCATGTCCCTTCTATATATCATTTTCATGTTTACAAAAAGAGATCCCCTAATTGGCACCTTGGGTAAGTCTGGGAGGGGGGCCCTATTGTGACAACATGCCATTGATTATTCAGGCATTAGGTAAATCTCATCCTCAGAAGCGGATGAATATTGTGTCTCTCCTGATGGAGTCACCACATTCCCTTGGCAGCCTTCTCCTCCCATATAATTCTCCCTCCTAATATCACTCCCAGGGTTAGATATACTAGACTATATAAAACATGTACTGAAGCAGATGGATATATTCCACAAGAGCTTGTTACATCTCACAGTGTGTGCAAATGATGATTTAATATAGGGAGTGGGGCGATGATGACTGTCATCATCGCCCTAGTCCCAGAGGCTGGGCTGCGGTGCACCAAGCCGCAGAATGTGGGGATGGTGGAGCCAGAGAGCAAGAAGGCATATTAAATCTTCTACTTGTTGCTACTTAGTAATTGTGAGTCAATAGGCATTAATTTTGGAATTTGGCCAGCAAATGAACACACATTACGTGCCGAAAGAATTTGACTATTAGGATATTTAATGTCTTTTTCCTGTTCTTGTTTCCCCTTGCAAAAATGTACTATGTTTGTCTGTATCTCTGACCACCCCCTCATCACAATTCCAACCACCTTCTCTGGGGCTGGCTAAACATCCATGAGGAGACCCCAAAATAGTATGTGATACAACATTGGTATATTTACATCCTATGATTGTCATGTCTCTAATGTCTACATATCCTGTATCTGTTGTATAATTTCTGCAGGGTCTTCGTCTGGTTTAATTTTGAATGCCAAAATGGCCAGCATGTCTGATGCGTCTGGGTACATAGTCCTCAAAACTTTCCATGTGTATTTGTGGCAGATATTGAAACGCATACCATCATAAATGTTGCTACTTAATTTATCTCTGTCATATTGAGCCTGTTCCCATATTTTGTCTCCTCTTTCACTCAATAAGGTTGCAAATAGGCTCTTCATATTGCCGATCACCAGGGAAATCCCTGCTGTCTATCTCGATTCCTGCTGTTTGGATCAATTTGCCTGCTCCCACTGCAACGGATGGCAAGCTATACACCAGATTGTCTCTGTCCATGCTCTGCCATGGTACATACTGAGCTCCTTCCCTACACTTCTGTAACAGGGGCAATTGTGCTCACAGTGCAGGCCACCCCACCCTTTGCAGCGCTGGCTCCTGTCATCCATCCTGTTCTGCTTTGCAGGGTCTGTGACCATTCCCTACTGCTCCCCCCAATCTATCTCCCTTTCTTTCTCCTTGTCTCTTTTTCTTTCTCTCCTCCACTTTCTCTCTTCCTCCCTTTCCCTTTCTCTGTATTTGTCCAATTCCCCTTCATCCCATATTTCCCCTTTGTCAGGCCTTGCTTCTCCGTCATCATCCTCAGTGTCACCCTTCGGAGCACACACAACCCTCTTCCTCCTACTCTGGAGTCCTTTTCATTTCATTTAAACATAATGTTTCCAAACGTCTAGCCACCTGGTGTCCCTGTCGCCCCTTGCTCCTCCTCGTCTTTCCAAACCGCCCTCTCTTTCTCATCCCCTGCTGCTTTGAACACAGTTTGTAACTGCCGCTGCACACTTTTATCTATGTTGACTAAGTACTTCTTATTACTTGCTGTTGCTCTCTTGGGTAGAAGTGATTCTAGCCTCTTGCTTTCCATTCCCCATTTCTGTCTTGTTTCTGTGTGGGGTCAAACATTGTGGGTTTGTGTACCCTGATGAAGGCTTTAGCATAGAGTACAGCCCAAAGGCGAGGGGGCGGTGCAGTGGGCGGCACCACCTTGTCACCAACCTTCCCCACATCTTTGGCAGGTTCCTCCTTTTTCTCCTCTTATAACTTCCATAGGCCCAGAATGTTTTGCCTACGCCAATAAAAAAAGAAAACATGTTCTCTATTGTGTCACTATCGAATGCTTCTTATCCTGGCCATTCCTGAAAGCACTGCCCTGTGGTGTCTTGCAACCTATTGAAAGTGATATTTTCATATTTTGCTTTGGTATTGATGACATTACTTACACAAGTGGTCCAGGGGTGAGTCCATAATCTCACTAAACCCCATCTTCCCTCATTTGTTCATTCCGACTTACCACAGTCGAGAATTCCTTCCCTATAGCCTTATACAATTTAGCTTCCCTCCCAATTTATATTAAAACAAGTCAATGACAATTGTTTCACTTGTGCAAGTCTCCAAACTATTTTAACGAAACATAACCATTACCCACACCCACATACCCTCATTCAACACTCCACTCATCCGATCAGCATACACCTTCAATTTGACAACACTCACACAATTATAAAACACAAAGACCATCTCCATTGGCCCACACAATTCTATCTACCAACTAAATTATGTTGCAATGCAATTATCTGGCCCCTCCTCCTCAGACCACCATACTACTTTACAATCCCTAAGCACTACTATTTATAGCAACACTCTTGTGCCAGCCCTTCCACCTCTTCTCACAAAATATAGCACAATATTTAATATCTACTGTGTGCACTCCTTGACAATAATCAGCGCCTACCCCAATAACCTCTTATCCCACACCCCAAAAAAGAAAAATAACACAACTATACAATTGCCTGTACAACACACCACTCCATCTAATGGAAGTCTGCCACTGTCTGCAAACTCATCTGTTCTAATACAGGTGTGCCTGCCACACACCCTCTCCCTATCAGAAGGGCAGAATTAATATTCACGATTACTATGGTCAATCTTCCTCCGCTGTAGGATGTATCCTATACACCATAAACCCCCCGCTGCATGCTTGCATGCACAGCGTTGTGCATTCATGCAAGGGAACACTCATGTGCTCTAAGGATCCTTGAGTGCTCTCGGCATGGGGTCTTCCCCCATAACCTGCACCTCCCCCTGACCACAGGCAGCGCTCGAGACCAGGCAGACCTTTGCAAACACAGCGTTTGCAGTGCCTCCTCATTAGCGTAAAAGTATATTTTGCATGAATACCACCTCATAGTATACGTTGGCCTAAGCACATTTACATCACACTATAAATCACATTGAATGAACCTGAAACAGGCGTAGTACACCGCCATTTTGAGTTATCCTCCATTTTGATCGCCTCTTGCTTTCTGTCACATGTTAAGAATTGTGTTTTTGGCTCTAGCAGAGCAAGATGAACTTTGTACTGTTTCCATGATGTCAACGTAGATAAGAATTTTTGAGCTGATAAAGTGGATTGTTTATTCTACAGTGAGAAATCTTGGAGTTAACCAAATGCTGTGCTAATCAGTAATTTTCATACCATCTGTTCCAATAGTGCCATCTACGTTCAAACAGCAAAGTAGAAAGGTAAAATAGCTGAACGTGCTCTTCTTGCAAAAAATCTTTGTTTTCGCTCCTTGAAACTAAGCTGACTTTAAACTCAAGAACAAATGATAGGCAAATATAAGCGAGCAGAATGAGGAATGTTACCTTTGTGTCTTATGTTTGGAAAACATGTGAAATATTTAAGGGAAAACAGTAAACTATGTAAAGATGTTTAAATATGACTTAGTCATGTGGGAAGGCTATGAACCCTAGGTAAATGTATTACACGAAGAGGGGCTGGACGATGTGTCCGGGATTGTGGAAAACCTGTATAAATATTGTGTTTTTGAAATGTTCAGCACTCTCTCATCTCACGGTGTCTGCTTGCACACATTGCAGGGTGTTGAGAGCCAGACAGCTATCCGAAACAAGGACCTCAGATCCCCCATATCATTTCACATTATCACAGATCACCCACCTTTTGAAATCTCAAATCTCAAGATTTTTGGCTTGGAGAAAATTCTTGTCCCCCCAGAGGGGGCAACAAGGAGGAACTGTTACGGAAACAGAAATGTAAATGGATTTGTAATATGGACACATGCGTATCAGGTCTTAATTGTGATACAGAAATGTATAATTGGCTTTGAATACACCTCTTTAGTAATGATATAGTTTGTTATGCACAACTGGTTCTAGATAACTTACTCTTTTTTCATTTGAAATGTTTATTTTTGAAAAAACTAAAATTGTATTAATTTGATTTAGACTGTATAGAGTATCTCTCTCTTGTTTTTTATCATAACTAACCTAATAACACATGCATGTTTATCTTAAATGAACTACTCTCTTCATGAAAGTATTTGATCACCCAAGTTAGGATCTGAAATCAGATAGCAAAAATGCAATTACTTAAAAACCCAACCTAGTTATTTAATTATACATTTTTTACTCTGAAAATGGCTATCGCGAGTATCAAAGGTGCGGCCATTTAACTTTAACAAATTAGCAATTAGATATTCCTAAAAATAAATATTAACATTTAAGATCAAAAGATTTAAACTATCCACATATGGAATTCAAAATTTATTTTGCTTAAAAATAGCATGATCGTTAATTTAAATCGACAATTCTCATTTGTTTGAGCTATTTACAACAAAATGGCCACCGGAAGCATGGGAAACGTGATGATGTCATCACGCAACGTTAGGGAACGTCATGTGCAATGCGATGACATCATCAAGCCCCGCTTGTGCACTATAAAAAGAGCGCATTCACTTCTAAACAATGCCCAACCAGCCTGGCAAACTGTCCTCTCGCTTATCATGGACAGAAGGATTGACAGCCTCTAAGCCCGATCTAGGACATTTCTTTGGACATATCAGGTAAATTCAAAAATGAACTTGCTTTAGATAACCTCTTTAACCCTCCGCTTCTTTCTCCAAGCATTTAATTAAAAAAATTCAAATAGAAAAACTAAACTTAAGGCTATATATACTTCTCTCTTCCTTGCAGCTATCATTTCCTTGGATTCATTATATAAACAAACAACTGGCAACTCTGATATTGCTATGAAAAATTAATTGGACATAATTAAATACAATCTTCTTGAATTGCAACCAAATTAGGGCGAGTAAAAATGATGGATATTTTTCCTAAACACTAATAATATATTTAAAAATATGCTTGAATTTAAAAACTATATTTTCTAAACTATACCTTTTCTTTTCTTTTATTTTAATCGGACCTTTTATAAACCATTCCTTCTCCTGATGAACCATAGAGAATGTAACCATGTGAAGTACAAGGATTGGAATCATTTAATTCACTTTTGACAACAAGTACTCTTTTGGAAACTACCAGGTGTGAAATTAACATTCTGATAGAGACTGATTGTTTGAGAATGTAACCATGTGAAGTACAAGGATTGGAATCATTGAATTCACTTTAAGAATTTGATAACAAGTACTCTTTTGGAAACTATCAGGTGTGAAATTAACATACTGATAGAGACTGATTGTTTGAGAATGTAACCATCTAAAGTACAAGGATTGGAATCATTGAATTCACTTTAAGAATTTGATAACAAGTACTCTTTTGGAAACTATCAGGTGTAAAATTAACATTGTGATAGAGACTAATTGATTTTTTTCAACTAATTGCAAAAATAAAGCATCCCATGTGAAGCAACATAACTGACTCTAATTACTCTTCCTGAAGATGAACACAAACCATTATAACCTCTACTGGAGGCTCTTTTTGGCTTACCAATGAACATTACCGAAAGTACGTTTGGCACATTTGAGTCAACTTTTTCTCATCTCTCTTTTTTCTTTCAACTTGTTTGTGTGCAGCCACACAAAAATGTGGGAATTACTCATGCTGACAACCCGACTATATATGTTTTGAAATATGTAATAAAAATGATCTATCTTGAAATCTAATCATAACTAATAAGAGCTGGCGCCAAGGGAGAGCTTTATTTTGGCTGCAACATGTCTTCTATCAGAGCCAGACAGCTGCCTGTTAATAAATAGTACATTGTACCTTTGGACTCGTGACTGGTGTATTTCTATTATGTGGTATTAAGCCTCGATATTCTTTAATCTTTCATTAGTGGACTTCAAACTGGTGTCTGCCCTATGTTCCTGAGCTCGCAGGAGTGCAGCAAGAATAGCTTCAGCTTGCTGAAGGAACAGAGGATCTCCCTGCGACCTCCACAATGTACCAGAGAACCACTTCCAAAACATTACTCCAGTAAAGTAAAATTAATCCAAAAAGGAACGTACACCAAGCAAGAAGTAATGCAAATCTTTTGGATCCAAACAGTTGGGAAGCACGGTTCAGACAGACCCTTGGAACTGAACTGAATGAAGTGAGCTCTCAACGCCACTCATTGCGGCTGACCATTTCATACACAAATTACAGAATTGTCATACAGCATTTTAGTTAAGTTTTTAGGGCAGTTCACAAAAACTGATTGGTGTTACTATGTCAGAACCCTATAGGATTATTTCCCATGTGTGACCTTGATTGGATAAATCATTTCTTGGCCCCAGATCACATTAACATCCCCTTTGATGTCACAAACCTTCCAGACATCGCCCTCCACCCGATCTTTCAAAAGCATGTGTTGCCATTCATTGGCATTGCGCAATTTAAAAGTAGATAAACTGCTGCATACTGATTTGACATGAGATCTTGAGATGGCTGGAGTGAGACATTCACACCACGTCTGACCAATGGTGTGTCCTGCGGATATCAGCAAAGACACTTTACAATGTTGCAGCCTAGGGACACCAACACCTCTCTCTGCTGATTGGTTCCCTGGTGCACGCCCCATAACTCCTACCCCCTTGCTCTGGCACCCCCAGCTCCGTCCTCACAGCTTGCTGCCAACTATAGTGTAAAAAAGGTTGTGCCACAACGTGCCTAGATTTAAATTAACTGGATTTGATTTATATTTCTCTGCCAATTCTTCTCATGCACCCAGATACCTCGCTCACTCGCCTCAGAAGTATCTCTTAGAGCAGCTTTGATGGGACTGCGTTGTCCCGGGAACCTTCAGTCTTGCAACATTTCTGTGCACTGTTTCTGCTTAGTATTAAAAAAACACATTGCTGTCACTACATTCTGCAGCCTTTTTATAATGAGCTGACTGCAAACATGCTTTGCTAACATGGGCCTAGAAGAAAATGGCTTCTCTACTATTCACATATTGCTCAAAAGCCCTGATACCACATTACCCTGTACGGCACCTTACGTCCCCATCCTGTGCCCGCGTTGGGCTACTTACCCCATTACTATAACAATCCATCCACCCTTCATTACGTTCCCCTGCTGAATTTCTCACACGCTGTTAGGAAAGATTTCATGATTGTAGGTAATTTTCCTTCCATGTGGCAACCCCCAAACTTTTTCTGTTGTTTTACACCCTGATCTAGACTTTGCCGGAGAAGCGCACCCTTCCGCCGCACTCCTCTAGGCTTTCGCTCCATTCTTACGGGGAAACTGACATGCCCTTAAAACAGTCAGTGCCGGGAGACTTCTTTTCCCTCAGTCCTTTCCTCATGTTGCAGCTTTTGAGCAACATGAAACAAGAGCGCACCGTAATTTACATTACCGCGCTCTTGGGTCTCTAGTCATTCCAATGGCCCTATAAACTCTTGCTGGTAAAACTATTTTTGCCATGTTAACTGCGCTTCCCGCGTTTGGCCCAAATGGGTGGCCTGGCCTCCAAAATGGCCATGCCACGAGGTTCTTTGTCCTGTCCGCTCACCGTCTTGCCCCTTCACCTTCCCCCAGGTCGAGCCGACCCGGGGCCGTCCTTATTTGGTCATGCACTTTCCCACAAAACACAATGCTTTTGCGGGCTTCTGCATGCCTTGTGTGTGCCTCCAGGATGTGGGCTGGGATGTCTGTTCCCAATACACATCCTGGGTGCCAGAGAGTCTAGAGTGTCTTGAATGCCTGGGACCACCGTGGTCCGTGATAGGTCCACGTATGGTGTGAGTGTTTTGTGACCAGATCTCCCATCGGGTCCTCTACCTTTTGGCACAAATGGAACTCTGGATAAGAGGAGGCTGGAAACACCACTACCAGGTCGATCTCCTGAGTTCTCACGAACAAAGGATAAGGAGCCAAGTATCCTGCAACTAAGCAGCTGAATCGAGGAATCGCTGGTGACCCGCTGAAGGTTTGGCACCCTGCCCCTCTGCCTCTGATCGAACGTGAAGGCCTGTACTGGTGCTTCGACCCTTTAGAATAGTGGGAACAACTATTCTCGGCATCTTCACCAAATCCTGTATGTAAGCCTTCGGAAGCGTCCCTGGGCCATCCAGTGGACTGACCAGCCTACACAGGAACCTTGCTCTGTCACTGCCGTCTGGCTTTCTGCTAATCCCGTGTCCTCGGCACTCTCACACGATTCGTACACTTGGCATTCCCAGGTCAGAAGTGAGACGTGTGCTTTGGGACCGGAATACATGCGGTTGCCGAGTTGCCCTGCTGTGGTAACAAACCTGTGCGTGTTCGCTGCATTTGGGACACCCTCGACCCTGACTCCTGCTGTCGCGGAATCTACACGGCATCGAGACACCCTGCTGATCGCATCTGAACCTGCCAGTACCGAAACGGAACCGAAGAAGCCTGGGTCTTCCTGCATCTGGGACCTCCTGCAGGAGCCTGTGGCTCTCCACCGCTGTCGTAAAACAGCAACCCTTTTCCACACTCGCGCCGTACTTCTGCCCACAAGTGGAGGCCGCGCTTGAGTAGCGGGTAACTGTTCATCATCGTTTTGTTCACCTCTCTGAACTGCCTGATCTCCCTGAAGAGACTCTCCTTTGCCCATTGGCACCCGCGTGTGCAGGTACTTTTAAGCACAAGGCTCTACTCTTCGTAGGGCTCGGACTTCCTTCTAGTTAGGTGGCCTCTGATATCGAACTGGGTCTAACGATTACTTGCACTGCCTGTTTTCCTCCCCATCTAGGTGGTCTGCATATTTCGTGCTTCTAATTCCTTAGACCCCTTGGTCTTGTATATATATTGTATTGCTTGTGATGTGTTGGTTTATTGGGGTTTTACCGTGATTCTTTACTATGGTCGATGTTACAAAGGCCTTGTAATAAATGTGTCTATATTTTTAATATAACACCTGTCTGAAGTAATTTGTAAGTGTCCTTGCTTTGTGTGCTCATTGCGGGCTTTCAGTCACCCTCACCCCTCTTTAGACCTAGTCTTGACCGCCGCCATCGCTACCCTGATTGGTCTGGCTTGTCCAGAGGTTACCCTGTACCAAAAAACTAGGCTGGCCTTCTGAACCTCTGCCTCTCCAGTACAGAGTTCAGAAATCCATTTTAACACACGCTGCCTGCTCCTATGTTTTCCTATGCATGTTGCACTGCGTTCAATGATGTCCCCACTCACGATATTACCCATGTCACTCTTGACCTCAACCTGTTACGTAACTGATGCGTGTGCCCCCCTTGGTAGCATTGTCTTCTCTACACAGCCATTGACACTAAGTAACACATTTCCAGAAAACAGTTTACAATATATGATTGCAATTGCTGCATAGACAAAGTCACTCCACTGGAACTGTCCACAAGCAAATAAGGCGAAGTTTCAGTGACCCTCACGGGGAAAAAACAAAGTCCAGCTTGTGAACTTCTTATCACAGAACCTTAACACCTTCAAACACTCATAAAACAACAGTAGATCTCAAAGTCCGTTATGCTACCGTAATACCGGCGAGGTCTATATCTAGCAAGCAAGTTATAAAATACCAATCGGATGCTGCAGCCGCAATTAATATCAAATCACGATGAATTACCATACGTTCGACGGCTGGTGGCTCGTAATCCTCCGGCTCCAATAAAAACAAGGAGTGTGCATTCTCTCATCCTTCCAATGACGCTGCATCACTGTAAGGTGTGATCAGGCAAGGCATAACAGAGCATCCTCTCATCTTATGTTCCATAGCTATGAGTCACCCGAATTTCATCAATGGTGACGGTGGCATCATTGATGAAATTCTCAGAACTCACTGGAGAGTTCACCCAATGTGAGGAGAGCAACAGACGTTTCTCTCTCTCCCAATATGGCGCTGCTGCATTGGAACACATTGGAGAGGGACAGAGCGCTGAGACAACCGAGCGCTTCCGGAGCATTTTCTCCGTAGTCATTAAACCCACAGTGCTTCCTCCTGCAGAAAGAAAAAAACACACGGGGGTCCATGCAGTGTCCCGGGCACTGCACGCTCCATGGCTGAGGAACTACATGTCAAAGGGGCACAGATCACACTGGGATCATAGGATTTCGCCCATGCACCGATTTGTGCACCATGGTCATGCACTCCAGGCCCCTGAAGCCCTGCACTTTTCCACGTGCAGAACAGTATTGCTAAATCACACTGTCCCATGACAGCAACTACATGCACTGGGCCCCAGTAGTATTCTCTATAGAAAACAGTGAGGGGGCAGGAACCATGCTGCACCAGGTAATTGTTAAAGAAAATGAGTTACAGGTTATAGATACGCATGGTAAACAGGAGAGCAGAGTATGAAGGTGCATTTACTTGCAGCACCCATCTCCAATAACCAACCTACTTTTGGAACCTTGAGAGAACCCCAGGTTCCATGCACTACTCTACATTCCATCATAAAAGCCATTCCAAGTGTGATAGTACAACATGCCAGTGAGAGAAAGTGACAGCTTGTCTGACTAATTCTAATTGAGAAGTGCACTTTCTGTTAGTAAGATATAGAATGCCACAATTGCTCGTATCGGTGGAGCTGGTCTCAAAAGAATTTGCATGGAGTTTTTAAACATCATCCTCCTACGTCTCATGACTAATAGAAAAGTGCACAGCTCTTGCTGCACATTTTATAGCCACAAACAAAACATTAGCATAATGTGAAAGAACTGTAACAATGATATCATCCAAACATTGTCATCGGCTGGTAGACACCAGTCCCCTAAACACACCTATATGTTGTTCAAAAAGTATTGGCCATTGCCATCTCATCACAGAACATAACTCCACCCACCCAGCATTATGTCACCTGGTCAGCAAAAAAATGTACCAATCCATCTCGTGGAAACAATCTAATTGGTCCATTCCACCCCAGACAACTCTGGCCACAACATCCCACTGAGATGGACCAATGAGCAAGAGGCCAACATGTCACACACCTCCTCTATTCATTTCCCATTCCCACTGTTGGCACCTGCTCACTATGTAGCCCCCTATCTCGATACATGTTGGTAATCCTGGTACACCATCTTGAAGTAACCTCCTTGCAATGAATGGTCCTCTAGAAAACATGTGACAGGTCCACTGCTGAACTCCGCTCCTGGGCCATAATGTCTGCTAATTTCTCCATATTATTCAGCCCATTTCACACTGTGTCTGCCTGATAACTAATCCCACCCCTCACTGTGGCATTCAAAAACATTATGCATGCTTTCCCTATCTGATGAGGCAGCATTTGCTGTCTGGCAATGAGCAGTCATCCCTAGAGAAATGCTTCCCTTGATATAATAGACTGGCACCTATCTCATACCCCAACCCACCTGCCCTTGAGTGCTCAGCCTGTTTGCAGGACAGGACGAAATGCAATCAAGTGTTCCTAACTAACAACTATGGTCTAATACAACATAATAGCAGCTAAATATCTCTGAGACCTACTTCAAAAATGGCAAAGCTCTTCCTCATAGTACCTAGTATCCCTACAGTCACCGGAGACAATAATACAGTGCCATGTGTGCAACATTAGGTGTTTTAAAATCTACCTAAAACAAAAGGTGCACTTGTTTGCCATGAAAGAAAATATAACGCGATGGGCTGTCTGTGTACTGTGTTTGAGAAACTAGAAGGTGTCTCAACCTTCCCCGGGGATCTGTCATTCAGATGGCCATCACTTTTGGATCCAGGTCCTGGGGATGGATCAGTGTGGGAGGATCACCTGGTTGAGGGATCCTCAGGGAGTGGGGGTGGGACACCAGATGGTGAGATGGAGTATCCCCTTCCCTGAAACATCTTTACCCCATCCTACCAGGTAGGATACTTAGCAATTCCCCCCACCCCCATTTCACAACATGAACACTTTCTTGTGGACAGCTCGCTGTCAGAGGAAAAGGACTAATATCGAGCCATATACCTGACATGTCTGAATACAATGGTCAGGCAGGGTCATCGTGCACACCTGACTTCCATTACACTTCCCCACAAGGATAAAAGGCAGAGCAAAAGAGCACAATCTGAGCGAGGCAAAGCACATGAGGAAACAGCAGTTCCAAGATGGCAGTTTAACATGAAGAGAATGATAGCAAAACCAAAGGGGATCACAAGGAGGGAAGTTCCCTTGAACCTTTCAACAAGGAAGCATCATTTTCATGAAGCCACGAGAATAGAAAGCGTAAGTACAGGAAACCAGGCGGAGGAATCCTGCATTGTGTGTTGGAGGTACCGGGGGTCCTGCTGCGTCAATCATCAAGGTGACGAGTATCGACAGCTGCTGTGGTGCTTTCCATGGCTCCAGCAACAAAGCAGTGTCAGTGAAATCAACACAGCCGGTGAGTTAGGGAGACCAATACCAGACCGGTCTGTGTTGAAGCCAAGGTTGCAAGCCGCAACATTTTATGGCGAGGACTGGAACGAGCATTGTATGAAACGCGTGTGATAACCAACACGAGTAAAGTTGCACTGCAGATGAGTGAACTTTGAAAGCAAGATATACGATACCTTTGAGAGAGTGGTCTGGCACCATGTGCATGCTCTTTTGAAGGTTTCTGTAAGGTGTCCAGCTGAGAGTTGACAAAAATGAAAGAGTGACAAAGGATTGTGAATCAAAGTGGTCATGAAATGTGTCAAGCAAAAGCCTGTGCACAATCGAATGTCTTTGGGGGTCATTACAAGGTTGGCGGTAAGGGGTTAACAGTGCCAGTAAAGGTGCCAGTGCCGTTAACCCCTTACCGTCACATTACGAGGTTCTGTAGCGGGTCCCACTAAGGGCGGCTGGTTTTACCAGGCGCCCTTAGTGGGAACAGCTAAAGGACCAGCATGCTAACAATGGGCCCATTGTTAGCATGGTCCCCATTCCCATTGAGCCCTACGGGGCCTCGAATGGGAATGGGTTCCCTGAATGGGGAAATACTGGGTCCTCCAAGGTTGGAATGGCCCGGTAATTCCCCATTCAGGGAACCCGGACCCGGTATGCGGTAAGGGGGTAGCCATGGCGCTAATAGCGCCATGGCTACCTCCAACCTTGTAATGACCCCCTTTGATATTGATACAGTAAAGACAGTTTATGGCAAAGTAGATAATGTTGGTAAGAGCCCGATGGAGGGAGATCAATTAAAAGCTTTGTGCTAACGTGAGTTTGTGTTACAATAGATAAATTGGTCTGAGCCCGGCAGAGGGAGAGTGATTGATGATTTTGTGTTAGAACGGATTTGAGACTGGCAGACAGGGATCTGGGTTTAACCGTGAATAAGCCGAGAAATTGGATATGTGGAAATCCTAAGAAAATTGTGTGAAAATGCAAGCTTTGTGTTAAAGTGGATCTGAACCCGGGGGGCATGGGGGTATCCGAAGTGAACAGTAAATCACCTGAGAAATGTGTGCATAGGAGATTCCTGAAAGGAATGGGCTTCATTATTTGTTTGTTACATCAGGCCCTCTGAAAGAAGATAATGTGAACGGCAAAGAGATTTTGGCACAGAAGGCCATGATGTTGAAGTTTTGAACTGCATCCTCGTGCTAGAGAAGCCAGAGACTGTGCTAAGCTCGAGTGCGCCTCCTTATACTGTGCTGAAAGCGTGGGGAAGGGAAGCCAACCGCTTGAATATCCTGACATATCATTAATTCTTGAACACTTTTCCTTTGCATAGCATTGTTTCCCACACTATTTGTATTTAGACACCACTAGGACTGCGTTATTATTTGATGGTCGTAGCTTGCTCCCATCTTTAGATTTGGTATTAGATGGGGATTTTTCAAACCCAATTGAAGTTCAGTAAACACCCTTGAACTGTGTTCAATTGTGTCTTACTGTTGATACCATGCCTTCCTTATATGTGCCAGATGGTGGAAGTGTTATTATATGTGCTGTGCACCTGCTATGCAGCTGCCATGTAACTTGAAAATGTGGTGCCGTGAGCTTGATTGTGGGCATGTGTGCTACACAATGTGATGTGTGTTTTCTAGCAAGTATGATGCATGCAGGAATGAGGGGCCATGTATTTTATGCAATCATGTTGTGCAGGCAAAATGTAGTAAGTATGGTGGCATACAGTGTGATGCATGTCGTGCTCAGATGTGGGGCAACGTACAACATGAAAAATGATGTGCTGCATCCTCTCTGTGAGGTGCAGTGCATGCAAGCAATACAATGGTATGTGCCAAAAAGCAAGCAAACCCCGCCCAACTGGTGCCTTCCTGCTTGCCACTCTTTTTCACCACTTAGCAAGCCCCGCCCACCTGATGCCTTCCTTCACCATCACTGTCTTGTGGCCAATGCTGGATTTGACTTTTATGGACTTCATTCATTCACGGTGCGTCACTCTTTCTCAACTCTCATGCTGGACTTCCTTTGCATCTTGTACTCATGGTGGCCCTGAATCATGCTGTTCCCATCTTCATCTTGTATCCTGGCTTGCAACATTATGTGTTACTACTGACTTCTGCAATTGTATTCGCTCTCCCCTCTTGCTTCTCCACTCTTTTTGACTGCTTACTCTCTTTTATCTCCTCCTTTCCCTTCTCACTTTTCCTATCTCCTCCCCTTACTTTCTTCTATGCACTTACTCTATCAGAATTGTCCCTGGACCTAATATGATAGCAACCTCGTATGTTTCCTCCACCCTCCCATTACTGTTTTTTTCCTCCCCACAACCCCTCCAGCACTATCTGAAATGTCGTCAGGCCTAGTATGATAGTCGCTTGTTTTGTTCCACACCTCCCTTTCTGCACCCCTCTCCCTCACCTTTTGTTTTCCTCCCGCTCTACCAGAAATGTCGTCAGGCCTAGTACGGTAGTTGCCTGTCTGTTTCCATTTCCTTCCCACTCTCCCCCTCCCTTCCTTATCTATGTCTTAGCTCTTGCATTATCTGAAATGTCGTCAGGCCGAGTACAACAGTTAATTTCACATCCTTACTGTTCATGGCCTGTAAGAATGTGGTTGTATTTTCCCTTGTTCCCTCCCTTGCCTTGAAGCGCTTTGAAACACATTGTGTATAGGCGCTATATAAATAAACGATCATATCAAACGATCATAAAGCTACAATGCAACAAATGCCTGTATTATGGAAAAATAAAATATACTATTGTGTGCTATATTGTGCCACAACTTAGCAACTAACATAAAGTTGTCAGCACTGCCACTGTCCTAGTAAGTCACTGCTGAGGTCCGGATGCCCTGTTAGATGATCTTTCTCAGATGATAGTTGTGCTCATTTTGAAGGCGGTACACCTGCATCTTAACCTTTCCCCTTTTTGATATGTCAGTAACAAACAACTCCTCCCCTTCCCACCTTTCTCCTCCTTCTTCACCCACATCTTACAAACATCCTTCAAGCTGTAGTTTTCCCCTGCACACTCCTCTGGGGGCCCCTGAAGGATAATACAGTCCCCTTCCCACAAGCAACTCACCCATTGCTATATCATAGTTCTCAGGTTCCGGTGCTTCTGAAAATTTCCCCTGTGAGAAATCAGTGACTCTTCCCACACCAACTATTCCTCTTTTCTTCCGACCTGCATTGCCATCTTCATTCACCACCCTATTTCCCATTCCCTTCACTTGGAGAGAGAACATCCTTTTTCCCTAATCCCCTACTGTGTTCTCCCATTTGCCCCACACGCAACAACTCAATGCTACTTGGGTGGTGCACGGAACAATGAGCAGCACTACAAGGACAGGGACCAAATTCTTCAGGATCTGAGCCAAGCACATGGGCAGCCATGAGAAAAATGGCATCATACCAATCTTCTTTGATGACCCTGCTAGATTCTTTTTCCATCTTCATGTGTAACTTATGTAAAGTATTTATAGATGCAGTCAAACTACCATTCTGTTCATCATTTGTTGGTTTTAGGGTGTAGCAACTTGCACCAATCTTTGTGCAAACCACTCCTCGCATCGCTGTCAACAAGTCTAGGATATAGTTGTCTTGCAGGATCATCAATCTCACTGCCCTGAGATCGTCTCCTATAGAATTTAAACCCCTCTCCATTGCAATAGCTGGCTGCAAGAGCTCCCAGCGGGTGATTTGGAGCAATTTAATGTTCACAGCTGCCTGAAAACCTGGTGCTAAAAGAGATGCAAAAAATGTGGCAGTCTAAGAAAGCCATATGAACTCAGTCGGAATCTCGAACAACAAATCTGATAATTTCTGAGATTATCTCTCCTTCTCCTTCGTTTACTCACATTGCTGAAACATCCTTGTTTGTTTACCATCTTAGCACCAGCAGAGCTATAATTCCAAAAGTTATTGACAAGTTGCCTAGGATGCGAGTGTCCTTCAAATGTACATCTGGGTCACAAATGTCTGATATTCTCCTGGGAAGGCGAGCAAGCTTCATTTGAATGTTCAGCAAAATAACGTGCATTAATGAATATTATATAATAATATGTGGCAATGGATATGGTCATGGCATCTTGTGCAATAAGATCACCTGCACTCAGTTTAGCAATCAGGGGTTTGTCTTCTAGTTTGAGTTGTGAGGGGTCACAAATGTGAGATGGACACGTGGGTAGAATTTTCTCATAAATCGCCATTTTATTAAATAATAAGGGGCAAGGTACATGCCTGTCTTTCCCGGATTTATCAAAGATTTCCCTACCTCACAAACTAATTCTAAAGGAAAGTGACCTAATGTCCAAAAATATATGTCCTTCACACTAATACGTGCAACAACATCATACAGGAATCATTTGGATGTTTAAACTTCACACATTAACATGTGAATTCAAACATAAAAATTATAAACGGGAATCCTCATGACCAGGGTTGGATCCCCTTCCTCTGGCTCAAGTCAGGATGGTTCAAAGCAACGTTCAATTTCAGAAAGGTTCTTTTCACTAGTCAAGTTCCACTCTGGGTAGAATACACAGTTCTTTTCATCCAATATGTCCTTCACTTGGCAAAGTGACTATCTTAGTTCTCAGAAGGGTTTCTCACACTGAATACAATTGCTAAAGCTTTCACAATCTTCTGCTTGGCTAACCAAAAAGACTCTCTATTAAAACGCAGAGTCAAAAGTCAATACAAATGTTCTTTTCTTTGAAGGCCAATCATTTTTTTATCACATCACGTTTCTTGTTCATAAGCAACATTCAACACCACTGGTTGGCTGCAATGTAGTTTACAACTTTCTCTCAGAGGGTATCTTGTTCAAGGTCTTCTGCGTTCAAATTGCTTTGATGTCACTCTCGGCTTTCTTTGGCTTTGGCAATGCTGGTAATAATGTCCCCTTTTTGGATATCTCTATTTAGGAAAGTTGTATCCCCTCTGTTTTAATATTGCCCCTTTCTGGCTTTGACAATGTGGGTTACAGTATTCTCTCATTGAATATCTCCCTTTAGGTAAGTTGTATTCACTTTACCTGATTATTGCCCCATTTTGGCTTGGCATGCCAGTTACAATATTCTCCTAGTCAACCTCTCTTAACAGGAGATTTGCACCCAGATTGTTTTAAATGAAAGTGTCGGTATTCAAAAGGTGCATTCTTAAAATGCTGTCTACTTTCTAGAGCCCACAGGGTCACCTGTAGTAGGCCAACTAAATGGTATATCCTAGCATCTTCTCCTTACTTACTGTTTCTGCTTCTTCATTCATCTGGACGTCAGTGGGGTTTGACAGCTCCAGTCAGCCTTCTGCTGCCTGCGCTGTCTGTCAATGTAGCTTCCACCACTTCACGCATGCTCCGGAAAAAAACCCCACATCAGGGTGAGATGCAGGACACAGAGAGCTTCTCTCTCCTATTGGGACAGCTGGCTTCAATAACACTTCACGCTGCACTTCCTTTGCTTCTTCCAGGAACCCTAACCTCCACCACGTTCTTTGCACTGCATCATGCTCTCAGAACAGCAGCAACTCCCACTTTTGATTACTCCTGCTGCTTCTCCCTGGCCCGCACCTGAAAGGCCTATAAATGTTTGAATGTCCCACTCAGGTGTGGGTCCTTACAACCACTAAACCGCTCATTATGGTTTGATAACTCTGGTCCCCTCCTCCTCGTCTCAGTACTAAGAGCATTATGGGACTTGAAGTCTATAATGTTCTTAGTTGTTTTAAGATCATTTAATCCACTCTGTTTGAATGATTTATAAAATGTACTTTTAAGGGAAGAATTTAAAGGAAGTAATGGTTTATAATCCAAACACAATCTAGAATCATAGCTACTAAAAGTAGTTGTATTAACTCCATGTCCCTTCTATATATCATTTTCATGTTTACAAAAAGAGATCCCCTAATTGGCACCTTGGGTAAGTCTGGGAGGGGGGCCCTATTGTGACAACATGCCATTGATTATTCAGGCATTAGGTAAATCTCATCCTCAGAAGCGGATGAATATTGTGTCTCTCCTGATGGAGTCACCACATTCCCTTGGCAGCCTTCTCCTCCCATATAATTCTCCCTCCTAATATCACTCCCAGGTTAGATATACTAGACTATATAAAACATGTACTGAAGCAGATGGATATATTCCACAAGAGCTTGTTACATCTCACAGTGTGTGCAAATGATGATTTAATATAGGGAGTGGGGCGATGATGACTGTCAACAATCCGACATGCTGTAGTGTTGGCAGTCATCATCGCCCTAGTCCCAGAGGCTGGGCTGCGGTGCACCAAGCCGCAGGATGTGGGGATGGTGGAGCCAGAGAGCAAGAAGGCATATTAAATCCTCTACTTGTTGCTACTTAATAATTGTGAGTCAATAGGCATTAATTTTGGAATTTGGCCAGCAAATGAACACACATTACGTGCCGAAAGAATTTGACTATTAGGATATTTAATGTCTTTTTCCTGTTCTTGTTTCCCCTTGCAAAAATGTATTATGTTTGTCTGAATCTCTGACCACCCCCTCATCACAATTCCAACCACCTTCTCTGGGGCTGGCTAAACATCCATGAGGAGACCCCAAAATAGTATGTGATACAACATTGGTATATTCACATCCCATGATTGTCATGTCTCTAATGTCTACATATCCTGTATCTGTTGTATAATTTCTGCAGGGTGTTCGTCTGGTTTAATTTTGAATGCCAAAATGGCCAGCATGTCTGATGCGTCTGGGTACATAGTCCTCAAAACTTTCCATGTGTATTTGTGGCAGATATTGAAACGCATACCATCATAAATGTTGCTACTTAATTTATCTCTGTCATATTGAGCCTGTTCCCATATTTTGCCTCCTCTTTCACTCAATAAGGTTGCAAATAGGCTCTTCATATTGCCGATCACCAGGGAAATCCCTGCTGTCTATCTCGATTCCTGCTGTTTGGATCAATTTGCCTGCTCCCACTGCAACGGATGGCAAGCTATACACCAGATTGTCTCTGTCCATGCTCTGCCATGGTACATACTGAGCTCCTTCCCTACACTTCTGTAACAGGGGCAATTATGCTCACAGTGCAGGCCACCCCGCCCTTTGCAGCGCTGGCTCCTGTCATCCATCCTGTTCTGCTTTGCAGGGTCTGTGACCATTCCCTACTGCTCCACCAATCTATCTCCCTTTCTTTCTCCTTGTCTCTTTTTCTTTCTCTCCTCCACTTTCTCTCTTCCTCCCTTTCCCTTTCTCTGTATTTGTCCAATTCCCCTTCATCCCATATTTCCCCTTTGTCAGGCCTTGCTTCTCCATCATCATCCTCAGTGTCACCCTTCGGAGCACACACAACCCTCTTCCTCCTACCTTGGAGTCCTTTTCATTTCATTTAAACATAATGTTTCCAAACGTCTAGCCACCTGGTGTCCCTGTCGCCCCTTGCTCCTCCTCGTCTTTCCAAACCGCCCTCTCTTTCTCATCCCCTGCTGCTTTGAACACAGTTTGTAACTGCCGCTGCACACTTTTATCTATGTTGACTAAGTACTTCTTATTACTTGCTGTTGCTCTCTTGGGTAGAAGTGATTCTAGCCTCTTGCTTTCCATTCCCCATTTCTGTCTTGTTTCTGTGTGGGGTCAAACATTGTGGGTTTGTGTACCCTGATGAAAGCTTTAGCATAGAGTACAGCCCAAAGGCGAGGGGGCGGTGCAGTGGGCGGCACCACTTTGTCGCCAACCTTCCCCACATCTTTGGCAGGTTCCTCCTTTTTCTCCTCTTATAACTTCCATAGGTCCATAATGTTTTGCCTACGCCAATAAAAAAAGAAAACATGTTCTCTATTGTGTCACTATCGAATGTTCCTTATCCTGGCCATTCCTGAAAGCACTGCCCTGTGGTGTCTTACAACCTATTGAAAGTGATATTTTCATATTTTGCTTTGGTATTGATGACATTACTTACACAAGTTGTCCAGGGGTGTGTCCATAATCTCACTAAACCCCATCTTCCCTCATTTGTTCATTCCGACTTACCACAGTCGAGAATTCCTTCCCTATAGCCTTATACAATTTAGCTTCCCTCCCAATTTATATTAAAACAAGTCAATGACAATTGTTTCACTTGTGCAAGTCTCCAAACTATTTTAACGAAACATAACCATTACCCACACCCACATACCCTCACTTAACACTCCACTCATCCGATCAACATACACCTTCAATTTGACAACACCCACACAATTATAAAACTCAAAGACCATCTCTATTGGCCCACACAATTCTATCTACTAACTAAATTATGTTGCAATGCAATTATCTGGCCCCTCCTCCTCAGACCACCATACTACTTTACAATCCCTAAGCACTACTATTTATAGCAACACTCTTGTGCCAGCCCTTCCACCTCTTCTCACAAAATATAGCACAATATTTAATATCTACTGTGTGCACTCCTTGACAATAATCAGCGCCTACCCCAATAACCTCTTATCCCACACCCCAAAAAAGAAAAATAACACAACTATACAAATGCCTGTACAACACACCACTCCATCTAATGGAAGTCTGCCACTGTCTGCAAACTCATCTGTTCTAATACAGGTGTGCCTGCCACACACCCTCTACCTATCAGAAGGGCAGAATTAATATTCACGATTACTATGGCCAATCTTCCTCCGCTGTAGGATGTGTCCTATACACCATAAACCCCCCGCTGCATGCTTGCATGCACAGCGTTGTGCGTTCATACAAGGGAACACTCATGTGCTCTAAGGATCCTTGAGTGCTCTCGGCACGGGGTCTTCCCCCATAGCCTGCACCTCCCCCTGACCACAGGCAGCGCTCGAGACCAGGCAGACCTTTGCAAACGCAGCGTTTGCAGTGCCTCCTCATTAGCGTAACAGTATATTTTGCATGAATACCACCTCATAGTATACGTTGGCCTAAGCACATTTACATCACACTATAAATCACATTGAATGAACCTGAAACAGGCTTACTACACCGCCATTTTGAGTTATCCTCCATTTTGATCGCCTCTTGCTTTCTGTCACATGTTAAGAATTGTGTTTTCGGCTCCAGCAGAGCAAGATGAACTTTGTACTGTTTCCATGATGTCAACGTAGATAAGAATTTTTGAGCTGATAAAGTGGATTGTTTGTTCTACAGTGAGAAATCTTGGAGTTAACCAAATGTTGTGCTAATCAGTAATTTTCATACCATCTGTTCCAATAGTGCCATCTACGTTCAAACAGCAAAGTAGAAAGATAAAATAGCTGAACGTGCTCTTCTTGCAAAAAATCTTTGTTTTCGCTCCTTGAAACTAAGCTGACTTTAAACTCAAGAACAAATGATAGGCAAATATAAGCGAGCAGAATGAGGAATGTTACCTTTGTGTCTTATGTTTGAAAAACATGTGAAATATTTAAGGGAAAACAGTAAACTATGTAAAGATGTTTAAATATGACTTAGTCATGTGGAAAGGCTATGAACCCTAGGTAAATGTATTACACGAAGAGGGGCTGGACGATGTGTCCGGGATTGTGGAAAACCTGTATAAATATTGTGTTTTTGAAATGTTCAGCACTCTCTCATCTCACGGTGTCTGCTTGCACACATTGCAGGGTGTTGAGAGCCAGACAGCTATCCGAAACAAGGACCTCAAATCCCCCATATCATTTCACATTATCACAGATCACCCACCTTTTGAAATCTCAAATCTCAAGATTTTTGGCTTGGAGAAAATTCTTGTCCCCCCCAGAGGGGGCAACAAGGAGGAACTGTTACGGAAACAGAAATGTAAATGGATTTGTAATATGGACACATGCGTATCAGGTCTTAATTGTGATACAGAAATGTATAATTGGCTTTGAATACACCTCTTTAGTAATGATATAGTTTGTTTTGCACAACTGGTTCTAGATAACTTACTCTTTTTTCATTTGAAATGTTTATTTTTGAAAAAACTAAAATTGTATTAATTTGATTTAGACTGTATAGAGTATCTCTCTCTTGTTTTTTTATCATAACTAACCTAATAACACATGCATGTTTATCTTAAATGAACTACTCTCTTCATGAAAGTATTTGATCACCCAAGTTAGGATCTGACATCAGATAGCAAAAATGCAATTACTTAAAAACCCAACTTAGTTATTTAATTATACATTTTTTACTCTGAAAATGGCAATCGCGAGTATCAAAGGTGCGGCCATTTAACTTTAACAAATTAGCAATTAGATATTCCTAAAAATAAATATTAACATTTAGGATCAAAAGATTTAAACTATCCACATATGGAATTCAAAATTTATTTTGCTTAAAAATAGCATGATCGTTAATTTAAATCGACAATTCTCATTTGTTTGAGCTATTTACAACAACATGGCCACCGGAAGCATGGGAAACATGATGATGTCATCACGCAACGTTAGGGAACGTCATGTGCAATGCGATGACATCATCAAGCCCCGCTTGTACACTATAAAAAGAGCGCATTCACTCCTAAACAATGCCCAACCAGCCTGGCAAACTGTCCTCTCGCTTATCATGGCCAGAAGGATTGACAGCCTCTAAGCCCGATCTAGGACATTTCTTTGGACATATCAGGTAAATTCAAAAATGAACTTGCTTAGATAACCTCTTCAATCCTCAGCTTCTTTCTCCAAGCATTTAATTAAAAAAATTCAAATAGAAAAACTAAACATAAGGCTATATATACTTCTCTCTTCCTTGCAGCTGTCATTTCCTTGGACTCATTATATAAACAAACAACTGGCAACTCTGATATTGCTATGAAAAATTAATTGGACATAATTAAAGATAATCTTCTTGAATTGCAACCAAATTAGGGCGAGTAAAAATGATGGATATTTTTCCTAAACACTAATAATATATTTAAAAATATGCTTGAATTTAAAAACTATATTTTCTAAACTACCTTTTCTTTTCTTTTATTTTAATCTTACCTTTTAGAAACCATTCCTTCTCCTGATGAACCATAGAGAATGTAACCATGTGAAGTACAAGGATTGGAATCATTTAATTCACTTTAAGAATTTGATAACAAGTACTCTTTTGGAAACTACCAGGTGTGAAATTAACATTCTGATAGAGACTAATTGTTTGAGAATGTAACCATGTGAAGTACAAGGTTTGGAATCATTGAATTCACTTTAAGAATTTGATAACAAGTACTCTTTTGGAAACTATCAGGTGTGAAATTAACTTACTGATAGAGACTGATTGTTTGAGAATGTAACCATCTAAAGTACAAGGATTGGAATCATTGAATTCACTTTAAGAATTTGATAACAAGTACTCTTTTGGAAACTATCAGGTGTAAAATTAACATTGTGATAGAGACTAATTGATTTTTTTCAACTAATTGCAAAAATAAAGCATCCCATGTGAAGCAACATAACTGACTCTAATTACTCTTCCTGAAGATGAACACAAACCATTATAACCTCTACTGGAGACTCTTTTTGGCTCACCAATGAACATTACCGAAAGTACGTTTGGCACATTTGAGTCAACTTTTTCTCATCTCTCTTTTTTCTTTCAACTTGTTTGTGTGCAGCCACCCAAAAATTTGGGAATTACTCATGCTGACAACCCGACTATATATGTTTTGAAATATGTAATAAAAATGATCTATCTTGAAATCTAATCATAACTAATAAGAGCTGGCGCCAAGGGAGAGCTTTATTTTGGCTGTAACATGTCTTCTATCAGAGCCAGACAGCTGCCTGTTAATAAATAGTACATTGTACCTTTGGACTCGTGACTAGTGTATTTTTTATTATGTGATATTAAGCCTCGATATTCTTTAATCTTTCATTAGTGGACTTCAAACTGGTGTCTGCCCTATGTTCCTGAGCTCGCAGGAGTGCAGCAAGAATAGCTTCAGCTCGCTGAAGGAACTGAGGATCTCCCTGCGACCTCCACAATGTACCAGAGAACCACTTCCAAAACATTACTCCAGTAAAGTAAAATTAATCCAAAAAGGAATGTACACCAAGCAAGAAGTAATGCAAATCTTTTGGATCCAAACAGTTGGGAAGCACGGTTCAGACAGCCCCTTGGAACTGAACTGAATGAAGTGAGCTCTCAACGCCACCCATTGCGGCTGACCATTTCATACACAAATTACAGAATTTTCATACAGCATTTTAGTTAAATCTTTAGGGCAGTTCACAAAAACTGATTGGTGTTACTATGTCAGAACCCTATAGGATTATTTCCCATGTGTGACCTTGATTGGATAAATCATTTCTTGGCCCCAGACCACATTAACATCCCCTTTGATGTCACAAACCTTCCAGACATCGCCCTCCACCCCATCTTTCAAAAGTATGTGTTGCCATTCGTTGGCATTGCGCAATTTAAAAGTAGATAAACTGCTGCATACTGATTTGACATGAGATCTTGAGATGGCTGGGGTGAGACATTCACACCACGTCTGACCAATGGTGTGTCCTGCGGATATCAGCAAAGACACTTTACAATGTTGCAGCCTAGGGACACCAACACCTCTCTCTGCTGATTGGTTCCCTGGTGCACGCCCCATAACTCCTACCCCCTTGCTCTGCACCCCCAGCTCAGTCCTCACAGCTTGCTGCCAACTATAGTGTAAAAAAGGTTGTGCCACAACGTGCCTAGATTTAAATTAACTGGATTTGATTTATATTTCTCTGCCAATTCTTCTCATGCACCCAGATCCCTCGCTCACTCGCCTCAGAAGTATCTCTTAGAGCAGCTTTGATGGGACTGCGTTGTCCCGGGAACCTTCAGTCTTGCAACATTTCTGTGCACTGTTTCTGCTTAGTATTAAAAAACACATTGCTGTTACTACATTCTGCAGCCTTTTTTATAATGAGCTGACTGCAAACATGCTTTGCTAACATGGGCCTAGAAGAAAATGGCTTCTCTACTATTCACATATTGCTCAAAAGCCCTGATACCACATTACCCTGTACGGCACCTTACATCCCCATCCTTTGCCCGCGTTGGGCTACTTAACCCATTACTATAACAATCCATCCACCCTTCATTACGTTCCCCTGCTGAATTTCTCACACGCTGTTAGGAAAGATTTCATGATTGTAGGTAATTTTCCTTCCATGTGGCAACCCCCAAACATTTTCTGTTGTTTTACACCCTGATCTAGACTTTGCCGGAGAAGCGCAGCCTTCCGCCGCACTCCTCTGGGCTTTCGCTCCATTCTTACGGGGAAACTGACATGCCCTTAAGACAGTCAGTGCCGGGAGACTTCTTTCCCTTATTCCTTTCCTCATGTTGCAGCTTTTGAGCAACATGAAACAAGAGCGCACCGTAATTTACATTACCGCGCTCTTGGGTCTCTAGTCATTCCAATGGCCCTAAAAACTCTTGCTGGACTTATCATGAAATGTGCAAGTGTGTCACGGACGGGACTGGTGGCAGCTATCATTTCTTCGTGTTTTGAACCCCTCTTTTTGCCATGTTAACCGTGCTTCCCACGTTTGGCCCAAATGGGTGGCCTGGCCTCCAAAATGGCCATGCCACGAGGTTCTTTGTCCTGTCCGCTGACCGTCTTGCCCCTTCACCTTCCCCCAGGTTGAGCCGACCCGGGGCAGTCCTTATTTGGTCATGCACTTTCCTGTGAAACACAACGCTTTCGGGGGCTTCTGCATGCCTTGTGTGTGCCTCCAGGATGTGGGCTGGGATGTCTGTTCCCAATACACATCCTGGGTGCTAGAGAGTCTAGAGTGTCTTGAATGCCTGGGACCACCGTGGTCCATGATAGGTCGACGTATGGTGTGAGTGTTTTGTGAGCAGATCTCCCATTGGGTCCTCTCCGTTTTGGCGTGAAGGGAACTCTGGATAAGAGGAGGCTGGAAACACCACTACCAGGTCGATCTCCTGAGTTCTCACAAACACAGGATAAGGAGCCAAGTATCCTGCAACTAAGAAGCTGAGTCGAGGAATTGCCGGTGACACGCTGAAGGTTTGGCACCCTGCACTGCTGTTGTCCTGTGAGACCCCTCTGCCTCTGATTGAACGAGAAGGCCTGTACTGGTGCTTCAACCCTTTAGAATAGTGGGAACAACTATTCTCGGCATCTTCACCAAATCCTGTATGTAAGCCTTCGGAAGCGTCCCTGGAACATCCAGTGGACTGACCAGCCTACACAGGAACCTTGCTCTGTCACCGCCGTCTGGCTTAGTGCTAATCCCGTGTCCTCGGCACTCTCACACGATTCGTACACTTGGCCTTCCCAGGTCTGAAGTGAGACGTGTGCTTTGGGACCGGAATACATGCGGTTGCCGAGTTGCCCTGCTGTGGTAACAAACCTGTGTGTTTTCGCTGCATTTGGGAGACCCTCAACCCTGACTCCTGCTGTCACGGAATCTACACGGCGTCGAGACATCCTGCTGATCGCATCTGAACCTGCCACCAGCAAAACTGAACCGGAGAAGCCTGGGTCTGCCTGCATCGGGGACCGGTGAATAGTCAATACCCTAACCGGTCGCCCTCCCGCATGAGCCTGTGGCTCTCCACCGCTGTCGTAAACAGCCACCCTTTTCCGCCCTCGCGCCCTGCTTCTGCCCACAAGTGGAGGCCACACTTGAGTAGCGGGGAACTGTTCATCATCGTTTTGTTCACCTCTCTGAACTGCCTGATCTCCCTGAAGAGACTCTCCTTTGCCCGTTGGCACCCACGTGTGCAGGTACTTTTGAGCACAAGGCTCCATTCTTTGTAGGTCTCGGACTTCCTTCTAGTTAGGTGGCCTCTGATGTCGAACTGGGTCTAACGATTACTTGCACTGCCTGTTTTCCTCCCCATCTAGGTGGTCTGCATATTTCGTGCTTCTAATTCCTTAGACCCCTTGGTCTTGTATATATATTGTATTGCTTGTGATGTGTTGGTTTATTGGAGTTTTACCGTGATTCTTTACTATGGTCGATGTTACAAAGGCCTTGTAATAAATGTGTCTATATTTTTAATATACCACCTGTCTGAAGTAAATTGTAAGCGTCCTTGCTTTGTGTGCTCATTGCGGGCTTTCAGTCACCCTCACCCCTCTTGAGACCTAGTCTTGACTGCCGCCATCGCTGCCCTGATTGGTCTGGCTTGTCCAGAGGTTACCCTGTTCCAAGAAACTATGCTGGCCTTCAGAACCTCTGCCCCTCCAGGACAGAGTTCAGAAATCCATCTTAACAAATTGGTGTACAGCGGTGGGATACGACTGAAGGTATCCAGTGTTGCGCACGAGCGAGGGCGTTTCAAGTTATTCCTAACAGGACACGTAGTAAATTGTCGTAGTATAACTCTATAAAGGCTATAGTCCTATCAAACAGTATGGAAACAGGTACCTTGTTAACTTTAAATGCTTCTAAATCCGAAACCTTGAAAAAGATGTGTGCTGAAAGAGGTGTCTCCTCACAAGGCACAAAAATGGAAATGATCCAAAGAATCATGGTGTGAACAGAAGCTCAGCTTGACGCTATAGCTTCCGAAGTCAGTTCAGAAGAAGGTGGGGCTGCTCTCACTGGTAGAACTGACAGTTCTGCCGCTGCACTAGTCCACCGCGACCAGGAGGACAGGGAGGATGAATTGTCCAATGTTTCCTCTGCCAGTGCTGATGGGGAGGCCATACTTGAATTCAAGAAGCAAGAACTGCTGTTTAGGCAGAAGGAGCTTGATTTCAATATGACCAAACTAAAAATCGAACAGGCAGAAAAACAGAAAGACAGGGATCACCAGTTGGAACTGGCCAAGCTTCAAGTTGCCAAGGGATCCGAGGGTCCTGGACATGGGTCTGGGGCCTCCTCTCATCCACGGTTTCCAAAAGATGTGCTCAGTGTGTATGAGGAAAAGGATTAGATTATGGACTGGCTGAATACATTTGAGTATGCATGTGAAGTTCAACAAGTTGACAATGCTGATAAAATTGCCTGGTTACTCAGCAGACTGCCCCATTCTGGCTGCAGTGCCATTATGCAAATGTTGAAGATTTTGCAATGTTGAAGCAAACTCTCATTTTAAAGTTTGGAAAGACTCCTGCCCAATATTTAAAACGATTCAGAGAGTATAAGAAAAAAGAAGGTGGTACTTGGGTATCTTATGTAACCGAATCCTTAAAAAACTTGACTGGCTGGGTCGAAGGTTATAAGGTTTCTACCTTTGATGGTATGATAAGTCTTGTCATGCTGAAACATATTTTTGCATCTTCTTCCCCTGAGCTTAAGCAGCATTTGGCAGATTCTAAGGAGATAGATCCCAACAAGCTTGCCATTGCAGCAGATATGTGGGTGTCACATCAAGTGTCCCATAAGGACAAGACTCAGCCTGGTAAGCAGGAGAAAGGGAAAAAGTCCAAAGATAAGGTGGAGAAACTGATAAATCTTTTTCTCAAAGGGGCCACAAAACGAAAAATAAGGGTAAGACACAAGAGAACTCACAGGGTAGTGGAGGTCAGCCTCCGAAACAGAACTCTGGTTATAATAAGCCTCCCTATGTAAACAGACCCAATGGATCTTGTTTTCCTTGTGGAGCAACTTACCACGTGAAGGGGGATCCCGGGTGTAAGTTTAAACCTTTGGGAGTCCACTCTGCTAATCTGGCCTTCTCCTCCTACGAGGAAGAAGAGATTACAGGAACATCCTTCTCCTCAGACTCCTTCCCCAGTGGGATAGAAGCTGAGGTAGTTTTAGTTTCCCTGGGTTCCTGGGAGCCTAAAGTCGCAGAGGCTTATGCTAGGATTCCAGATAATACCAAGCACTACTTTAAAGACAGTGTGCTGATCAATGGAGTAGATACTCCAGCTCTTAGGGATAGTGCGTGTAGTCGAACTATAATGGATTCTACCTTGGTAGACTCAGAGGAAGTTCCCAGAGCTACTCTGATGCCCACTAAGTTGGCTGACGGCCCACCTCGCATGTTTCCAGTAATACCTGTAAATCTTACTATCAATGGTACAGCAGTCAGGATTCCAGTGAGCATTCAGAGGAACGTCCCAGGAAAGGTCTTGTTGGGCAACGATCTCCGAGCGTTAGGGCTCGTGGGAGACACTGCCGACAGACCCTGCACACGGTCTCAAACCAGGGCAGCACTGACCAAGATCAGTGAGCTGCCCCAGCCAAAGGGGAAACCCAAGGCTAAAGGAGTCAGGAAACCAAAATGAGGGAAAGAAAAGATTCCCCCAAACTCACCTACCACTGCGGTGGAGGAAGTTGGTCAATCGCCCGGACCTGACGAGGAGGCAGCGATACCTGAAGTATTTGACCCTAATGAGCATCCTGAATTAAACGACTTGTTAATAGAAGGTGGTCCTGACAGAGAAGAATTCAGTAAATGCCAACGTGAGTGCCCATCTCTGGAAGGCCTAAGGAGACAGGCCTGCTCCTAGCTTGAGGGTCAACCTCCTAGGAAGCATCAGATTTATTGGGAAGGTGGACTCCTTTATAGTGAGCCCACAGAGTCTACAGAAGGAGACCATAGGAGGTTGGTGGTTCCCCTTGCTGTAAGACCCTTCCTCCCGCAGTTGGCGCATGAAGTGCCCCTTGCTGGTCACCTTGGTATTAAGAGGACCACACAAAGGTTATCCATGCACTTCTACTGGGCCAAGATGGGGGTGCAAGTAGAAAGTCACTGCAGGAGTTGTGCCTCCTGCCAGTTATCTAGTAAGAGTGGCTCAACAATCCAAGCTCCATTGGTACCACTCCCAGTTGTGGGAATACCATTCGAAAGGGTAGGGGTCAACATTGTTGGTCCCCTTGACCTGCAAAAATCCTCAGGCAATAGGTTTATCCTGGTGCTGGTCGATCATGCTACCAGTTATCCTGAGGCCATCCCATTAAAAACTGTAACTGCCAAGTCAGTTGCAAAAGCGTTACTTGGCATCTTTACTAGGGTTGGCTTCCCTAAAGAAGTTGTGTCTGACCGAGGCAGCAACTTTGTCGAAGTATATGCAGGCTATGTGGAAAGAATGTTGGGTCACCTACAAGTTCTCTTCCGCATACCACCCCCAGACCAATGGTCTGGTGGAACGGTTCAACAGAACATTAAAGAGTATGATTGGGGCTCTAGAAGAACCCCAAAGAAGAAAATGGGATCTTCTTTTACCATGCTTACTGTTTGCCTACCGAGAGGTACCACAGGAGGGTGTTGGCTTCAGCCATTTCGAACTTCTGTTTGGTCACCCTGTGCGGGGACCCTTAGCCATAGTCAAGTAGGGATGGGAGATGCCCACTCCCCCTATTACTACCAACGTAGTAGACTATGTGTTAGGGCTCAGAAAACAGATGGTACTCCTGATGGGTCTGGCTAGTGACAAGTTGAAGGCAGGACAAGCCTTGGTGAAACATTGGTATGACCAGAAAGCTTCTCTCATCAACTTCATACCTGATCAGCAAGTCCTGATCATGAATCCCATAGGCCTAGAGCTTTACAGGATAAATGGTCAGGCCCTTACACAGTGGTGGAGCCCCTGGGTGAGGTCAACTATTTAGTGAACCTTGGAAGGCCTCGACAGGCTCCAAAAGTGTTCCATGTAAATAGGCTGAAGGCTTTCGTCCCAAGAGTCGAAATCACAGCACTGCTACTGGCTTCAGATGTTGAGGAAGAGGAGTCTGAACCTCTCCCCGACCTGTTCCAAAGCGGTCCTTCAGATAGCTCCTTTGAGGGTGTCCGAGTGGCCCCGCAACTGACTTCTGATCAGCAGGGTAAGGTGAAAAGTTTGCTTAGGCAATTTTCCCCCCTGTTTTCGCAGTCCCCTGGTTTGAGACCTTGGTGCAAACATAACATAGACACAGGAGACAGCGTACCTACCAAACGTAGAGGATACAGAATGTCAGACAAAGTACGGTCTTACATTAAGGCAGAGGTCAACAAAATGTTAGATCCTGGTGTGATTGAACCCTCTAGTAGTCCTTGGTCCAGTCCTGTGGTTTTGGTTCCAAAGGCAGGTACTTCTGATTTGAGGTTCTGCATGGATTACAGGGCTCTGAATGCTGTCACCAAGACAGATGCACGCCCCTTGCCTCGAACAGATGAGCTGGTGGATACCTTTGGCGCCTCCAAGTATCTCAGCACGTTTGACCTTACTGCAGGCTATTGGCAAATAGCCCTAGCAGAACATGCCAAGGAGAAGACAGCGTTCTCAACTCCAGACGGTCTTTACCAGTTCAAGGTAATGCCGTTTGGGTTGAAGAATGCACCTGCCACTTTTCAGAGGCTTCGAATCATGTGTTAAACGGGTTGGTTGAATTCTGTCTTGCATATCTGGATGATATAGCAGTTTCCAGCGCCACCTGGGAAAACCATGTGAAACACCTTGGGATTGTGCTACAGGCTCTTCAGAAAGCCCACTTGACCATAAAGGCGAGTAAATGCCAGATTGGACAAGGCTCTGTGGTTTACCTTGGACATGAAGTAGGTGGAGGGAGGATACAGCCTCTACCCAGTAAAGTACAAGCAGTACAAGATTGGCCTACCCCCACTACACAGACCCAAGTGAGAGCCTTCTTAGGACTCACGGGGTATTACCACAACTTCATGGCAGACTATGGTACCATAGCTGCCCCTCTGACTGCTCTCACCACTCTGAAGAAACCCAAGAAGGTAACTTGGACCGACAAGTGTAAGAAGGCCTTCAACGGCTTAAAGACACCTTGTGCCAGGCCCCTGTTCTCAGGGCCCCTGATTACCAAAGACCTTTTATTGTGAAGACAGATGCCTCTGAAACTGGGATAGGAGCTGTACTATCGCAAGTAGATGAGAAGGGTAAGGAATACCCTATTGGTTTCATTAGTCGCCAGCTTAAGGACAGAGAGCTCAGATGGTCCACAGTAGAGAAAGAATGTTTCTCTGTTGTGTGGGCCCTACGGAAGCTGAGGCCCTACCTCTATGGGAACCACTTCACTGTGCAAACTGACCATAAGCCCTTAAAGTGGCTAATGAACATGAAGGGAGAGAATCCAAAGTTGCTTAGGTGGTCCATAAGTCTGCAAGGCTTTGACTTCACTATTGAGCATAGGCCAGGTGTCCAACATAGCAATGCTGATGGGCTGTCCAGAATGTTTAACCGACCTGAACAAGAGACTCATCCAGGGGTGGATTAGTTCCCCCTGTCCTTAGTCTGGGAGGGGCGAGTGTTAGGAAAGATTTCATGATTGTAGGTAATTTTCCTTCCATGTGGCAACCCCCAAACTTTTTGCTGTTGTTTTACACCCTGATCTAGACTTTGCCGGAGAAGGGCAGCCTTCCGCCGCACTCCTCTGGGCTTTCGCTCCATTCTTACGGGGAAATTGACATGCCCTTAAGACAGTCAGTGCCGGGAGACTTTGTTTCCCTTAGTCCTTTCCTCATGTTGCAGCTTTCGAGCAACATGAAACAAGAGTGCACCGTAATTTACATTACCGCACTCTTGGGTCTCTAGTCATTCCAATGGCCCTAAAAACTCTCGCTGGACTTATCATGAAATGTGCAAGTGTGTGGATGGTACTGGTGGCAGATATTGTTTCTTTGTGTTTTATACCCCTATTTGCCATGTTAACTGCGCTTCCCGCGTTTGGCCCAAATGGGTGGCCTGGCCTCCAAAATGGCCATGCCACGAGGTTCTTTGTCCTGTCCGCTGACCGTCTTGCCCCTTCACCTTCCCCCAGGTCGAACCGACCCGGGGCCGTCCTTATTTGGTCATGCACTTTCCCACAAAACACAATGCTTTTGCGGGCTTCTGCATGCCTTGTGTGTGCCTCCAGGATGTCGGCTGGGATGTCTGTTCCGAATACACATCCTGGGTGCCAGAGAGTCTAGAGTGTTGTGAATGCCTGGGACCACCGTGGTCCGTGATAGGTCCACGTATGGTGTGAGTGTTTTGTGACCAGATCTCCCATCGGGTCCTCTACCTTTTGACACAAATGGAACTCTGGATAAGAGGAGGCTGGAAGCACCACTACCAGGTCGATCTCCTGAGTTCTCACGAACAAAGGATAAGGAGCCAAGTATCCTGCAACTAAGAAGCTCAGTCGAGGAATCGCTGGTGACCCGCTGAAGGTTTGGCACCCTGCCCCTCTGCCTCTGATCGAACGAGAAGGCCTGTACTGGCCCTTCGACCCTTTAGAATAGTGGGAACAACTATTCTCGGCATCTTCACCAAATCCTGTACGTAAGCCTTCGGAAGCGTCCCTGGGCCATCCAGTGGACTGACCAGCCTACACAGGAACCTTGCTCTGTCACTGCCGTCTGGCTTTCTGCTAATCCCGTGTCCTCGGCACTCTCACACGATTCGTACACTTGGCATTCCCAGGTCAGACGTGAGACGTGTGCTTCGGGATCGGAATCCATGCGGTTGCCGAGTTGCCCTGCTGTGGTAACAAACCTGGGCATGTTCGCTGCATTTGGGACACCCTCGACCCTGACTCCTGCTGTCGCGGAATCTACACGGCATCGAGACACCCTGCTGATCGCATCTGAACCTGCCAGTACCGAAACGGAACCGAAGAAGCCTGGGTCTTCCTGCATCTGGGACCTCCTGCAGGAGCCTGTGGCTCTCCACCGCTGTCGTAAACAGCAACCCTTTTCCACACTCGCGCCGTGCTTCTGCCCGCAAGTGGAGGCCGCGCTTGAGTAGCGAGGAACTGTTCATCATCGTTTTGTTCACCTCTCTGAACTGCCTGATCTCCCTGAAGAGACTCTCCTTTGCCCATTGGCACCCGCGTGTGCAGGTACTTTTAAGCACAAGGCTCCACTCTTCGTAGGGCTCGGACTTCCTTCTAGTTAGGTGGCCTCTGATGTCGAACTGGGTCTAACGATTACTTGCACTGCCTGTTTTCCTCCCCATCTAGGTGGTCTGCATATTTCATGCTTCTAATTCCTTAGACCCCTTGGTCTTGTATATATATTGTATTGCTTGTGATGTGTTGGTTTATTGGAGTTTTACCGTGATTCTTTACTATGGTCGATGTTACAAAGGCCTTGTAATAAATGTGTCTATATTTTTAATATAACACCTGTCTGAAGTAATTTGTAAGTGTCCTTGCTTTGTGTGCTCATTGCGGGCTTTCAGTCACCCTCACCCCTCTTTAGACCTAGTCTTGACCGTCGCCATCGCTACCCTGATTGGTCTGGCTTGTCCAGAGGTTACCCTGTTCCAAGAAACTAGGCTGGCCTTCTGAACCTCTTCCTCTCCAGTACAGAGTTCAGAAATCCATTTTAACACACGCTGCCAGCTCCTATGTTTTCCTATGCATGCTGCACTGCGTTCAATGATGTCCCCACTCACGATGTTACCCATGTCACTCTTGACCTCAACCTGTTACGTAACTGATGCGTGTGCCCCCCTTGGTAGCATTGTCTTCTCTGCACAGCCATTGACACTAAGTAACACATTTCCAGAAAACAGTTTACAATATATGATTGCAATTGCTGCATAGACAAAGTCACTCCACTGGAACTGTGCACAAACAAATAAGGCGAAGTTTCAGTGACCCTCACGGGGGAAAAAACTTGTGAACTTCTTATCACAGAACCTTAACACCTTCAAACACTCATAAAACAACAGTAGATCTCAAAGTCCGTTATGCTACCGTAATACCGGCGAGGTCTATATCTAGCAAGCAAGTTATAAAATACCAATCGGATGCTGCAGCCGCAATTAATATCAAATCACGATGAATTACCATACGTTCGACGGCTGGTGGCTCGTAACCCTCCGGCTCCAATAAAAACAAGGAGTGTGCATTCTCTCATCCTTCCAATGACGCTGCATCACTGTAAGGTGTGATCAGGCAAGGCATAACAGAGCATCTTCTCATCTTATGTTCCATAGCTATGAGTCACCCGAATAACATCAATGGTGACGGTGGCATCATTGATGAAATTCTCAGAACTCACTGGAGAGTTCACCCAATGTGAGGAGAGCAACAGACGTTTCTCTCTCTCCCAATATGGCAGCTGCGCATTACACCAACGGCTGCATTGGAACACATTGGAGAGGGACAGAGCGCTGAGACAACCGAGCGCTTCCGGAGCATTTTCTCCGTAGTCATTAAACCCACAGTGCTTCCTCCTGCAGAAAGAAAAAAACACACGGGGGTCCATGCAGTGTCCCGGGCACTGCACGCTCCATGGCTGAGGAACTACATGTCAAAGGGGCACAGATCACACTGGGATCATAGGATTTCGCCCATGCACCGATTTGTGCACCATGGTCATGCACTCCAGGCCCCTGAAGCCCTGCACTTTTCCACGTGCAGAACAGTATTGCTAAATCACACTGTCCCATGACAGCAACTACATGCACTGGGCCCCAGTAGTATTCTCCATAGGAAACAGTGAGGGGGCAGGAACCATGCTGCACCAGGTAATTGTTAAAGAAAATGAGTTACAGGTTATAGATACGCATGGTAAACAGGAGAGCAGAGTATGAAGGTGCATTTACTTGCAGCACCCATCTCCAATAACCAACCTACTTTTGGAACCTTGAGAGACCCCAGGTTCCATGCACTACTCTACATTCCATCATAAAAGCCATTCCAGGTGTGATAGTACAACATGCCAGTGAGAGAAAGTGACAGCTTGTCTGACTAATTCTAATTGAGAAGTGCACTTTCTGTTAGTAAGATACAGAATGCCACAATTGCTCGTATCGGTGGAGCTGGTCTCAAAAGAATTTGCATGGAGTTTTTAAACATCATCCTCCTACGTCTCATGACATTTCATCAGGTGTAATGATTCTGTGGAGACTAATAGAAAAGTGCACAGCTCTTGCTGCACATTTTATAGTCACAAACAAAACATTAGCATAATGTGAAAGAACTGTAACAATGATATCATCCAAACATTGTCATCGGCTGGTAGACACCAGTCCCCTAAACACACCTATATGTTGTTCAAAAAGTATTGGCCATTGCCATCTCATCACAGAACATAACTCCACCCAACCAGCATTATGTCACCTGGTCAGCAAAAAAATGCACCAATCCATCTCGTGGAAACAATCTAATTGGTCCATGCCACCCCAGACAACTCTGGCCACAACATCCCACTGAGATGGACCAATGAGCAAGAGGCCAACATGTCACACACCTCCTCTATTCATTTCCCATTCCCACTGTTGGCACCTGCTCACTATGTAGCCCCCTATCTCGATACATGTTGCCAATCCTGGTACACCATCTTGAAGTAACCTCCTTGCAATGAATGGTCCTCTAGAAAACATGTGACAGGTCCACTGCTGAACTCCGCTCCTGGGCCATAATGTCTGCTAATTTCTCCATATTATTCAGCCCATTTCACACTGTGTCTGCCTGATAACTAATCCCACCCCTCACTGTGGCATTCAAAAACATTATGCATGCTTTCCCTATCTGATGAGGCAGCATTTGCTGTCTGGCAATGAGCAGTCATCCCTTGAGAAACGCTTCCCTTGATATAATAGGCTGGCACCTATCTCATACCCCAACCCACCTGCCCTTGAGTGCTCAGCCTGTTTGCAGGACAGGACGAAATGCAATCAAGTGCTCCTAACTAACAACTATGGTCTAATACAACATAATAGCGGCTAAATATCTCTGAGACCTACTTCAAAAATGTCAAAGCTCTTGCTCATAGTACCTAGTATCCCTACAGTCACCGGAGACAATAATACGGTGCCATGTGTGCAACATTAGGTGTTTTCAAAACTACCTAAAACAAAAGGTGCACTTGTTTGCCATGAAAGAAAATATAACGCGATGGGCTGTCTGTGTACTGTGTTTGAGAAACTAGAAGGTGTCTCAACCTTCCCCGGGGATCTGTCATTCAGATGGCCATCACTTTTGGATCCAGGTCCTGGGGATGGATCAGTGTGGGAGGATCACCTGGTTGAGGGATCCTCAGGGAGTGGGGGTGGGACACCAGATGGTGAGATGGAGTATCCCCTTCCCTGAAACATCTTTACCCCATCCTACCAGGTAGGATACTTAGCAATTCCCCCCACCCCCATTTCACAACATGAACACTTTCTTGTGGACAGCTCGCTGTCAGAGGAAAAGGACTAATATCGAGCCATATACCTGACATGTCTGAATACAATGGTCAGGCAGGGCCATCTTCATTCACCACCCTATTTCCCATTCCCTTCACTTGGAGAGAGAACATCCTTTTTCCCTAATCCCCCTACTGTGTTCTCCCATTTGCCCCACACGCAACAACTCAATGCTACTTGGGTGGTGCACGGAACAATGAGCAGCACTACAAGGACAGGGACCAAATTCTTCAGGATCTGAGCCAATCACATGGGCAGCCATGAGAAAAATGGCATCATACCAATCTTCTTTGATGACCCTGCTAGATTCTTTTTCCATCTTCATGTGTAACTTATGTAAAGTATTTATAGATGCAGTCAAACTACCATTCTGTTCATCATTTGTTGGTTTTAGGGGGTAGCAACTTGCACCAATCTTTGTGCAAACCACTCCTCGCATCGCTGTCAACAAGTCTAGGATATAGTTGTCTTGCAGGATCATCAATCTCACTGCCCTGAGATCGTCTCCTATAGAATTTAAACCCCTCTCCATTGCAATAGCTGGCAGGAAGAGCTCCCAGCGGGTGATTTGGAGCAATATAATGTTCACAGCTGCCTGAAAACCTGGTGCTAAAAGAGATGCAAAAAATGTGGCAGTCTAAGAAAGCCATCTGAACTCAGTCGGAATCTCGAACAACAAATCTGATAATTTCTGAGATTATCTCTCCTTCTCCTTCTTTTACTCACATTGCTGAAACATCCTTGTTTGTTTACCATCTTAGCACCAGCAGAGCTATAATTCCAAAAGTTATTGACAAGTTGCCTAGGATGCGAGTGTCCATGTCTATCATTTGATAGTCCTTCAAATGTACATCTGGGTCACAAATGTCTGATATTCTCCTGGGAAGGCGAGCAAGCTTCATTTGAATGTTCAGCAAAATAACGTGCATTAATGAACTGTTTGGCAACAGTATGGGGATTAAGAGTGGCAACATATGAGTGGGGCACAGCAAGGACTGGTGTGTTTATGGCAATGAGGGCGAATGAGCCGGCGCAAAATGGTGGCGAATGTAGATTTGCGTTGGGCCCACAGACCTACCAGAAATCCATAATGGTAGAGCTCCCTATTCGCATACTGGGTAGCTCCATCATTTTGGAGCAGTCCTCATTCTCTCCTAGATTAATGGTGTCTCTGGATATGGACCAAAAAGAAGGACGATGAGTGGTACTTTTGTCACAGGTTCTGTTGTCAGTTATTCAAGTGAGGGCATGCACATTTCAATCCCATGTCTTCAAACAGGATGCATTAATGTAGGTTGCCACGTCATACCCAAACCCTGCCGAACCCTTCACCCTGCAGCTCATCATCCCGACCACCCATTAATCTCTGAAGAAAACCACCCTATCTACGTGCTTTTGTGGCCTCATCCTACAACAAGGTAAGGAGTGTTCTGGCTCGTTCAGGCATGTAAACGTGTGCTGGGTATGAATGTAACCTACCCCCTTTGTGGACCTTCCCTCTCATAATGCAGTACTAAGTTCCTTGTTTTGGGATCCTCTGCCATTTATTTTATCTTTATATAGCTGTCATCATGTACTATATCCGCTTCCTCCACCCACTGCAAAGTTATTGTCCATCCCTTTAAAAAACGTGTAACTTCACACAGCACCATATGAAGTAACCACTGAGCTTTGTGCCCCTGAACCCCTCTTGGAATGAATGTTCTGCGTGCTTCTGTTGCATGCGGAATCCGGGAACACACATACTATGTTCTGTTAACTTTCTCCCCAGTTCTGCCATGTGTTATACCACATATCATTAGAATCGGTGTGAGGCAAGCCCTCCTGCTTGGCCCAACAACAGATTAGAGTATGAAACATCTCTCTTAACTCTTGCTACATTATGGGCAGTGGCTGGGGGTGCATAATAATACCCATGCTATTTATAAAAAAAGTCAAGTCAATTAAAAGAGGAGAAGTTAAGAGAGAGAAGAGAAAACAGAAAGAGAAAAACAAAACAATATTTCAACATTTTCCCCCATTACTGCTGCAACCATCCAGCAAGATAGCCTTGCCTCCTGAAGCTGCAAAATGACGACCAAAAAGAAATACTCAAACTACAGGCACTCCATTTTTGTTGGCCTCCCCTTCTTCTCCTGCAGGGATGCACTGTATTTGTCCCTTTGGACATCTGTCACATTGATCCATTGGTGATGGCCTTCCATTTAAATGGCAGTGGCAGTCATGTAGGTGATGATGTAGGGCCACAAAAAGCAGGGCCGGCTCCACTTTTTCTTGGTGAAATTCCGTATTAACTTCTCTTCTGGGATAAGATGCGATAAGATGCAGCGGGGGCAGTAAGTCCTGTTCATCTTCCTCTGCTGATACCTCTGTGAACGATGGTGCCGGCCAGTGTTTTCGGGGCCCAGTCGGTAAAGATATAAATCTGAGAGATTGAGTATGCTCTCTAAGGTACGCCCTAAACTCCTCCACCAGAATGTCAGAAGAACTCTGAGCATCAGAGACAGAGCAAGCATTGTGAGCAGGGGCATACAGTGTTAGCATCTACCTGCCGGTCATAATCTCATGAGGCACGAGATGATGGTCGGAACCCAGGCTAGTTGCACAAAGCAAAGAGGACAAGCAGCAAGCAGTGGAGCCAGCTCTTGTGAAGTGTGTCACACCGCTTTGCAAGATGCTCCTTGAGCAGACCATTCAGGCATTCCACTAGATCATTAGCTTGATAGTGATAAATGGAACAAGGCTTGTTTTTGACATAGCTTCCTTAAAGAGCTCATTGTAGATTTGCAGGCCATTATCAGACCTTTGTACCTCATGCATGAGGAATTTAGCTGCTGATTTAGTGTCACAATGGACACACAGTCTGGCCTCAAGCCAACGGAAGACTGGACAAGCCACAACTATTACATAGCGATAGATAGCTCACCTGTTTTGCACATCAATGTAATCAATATGCAAATGGAAAAATGGCTCTGAAAGGTGAGATAAATTTGCTTTAATCATTTTTAGTGTGTGCCCCACTGTAAAACGCTGACATGTCGCATAGTTGGGAATGAATTCAGACATGTGCTCATGCAAGATTGGGATGAACCACTCTGCCTGTAGATCAGCTGCAATGCTTCCTTTCGATGTATGTTCTGGGTGGTCCAGCTGTTCAAGAGCCACCTTAAATATATCTATAGGCATGACAGGTTTCCGTGAGATGTTCTGATGCCAAATTAAATTGGCAGGGGACAAGGAACACCCCCTCTTTTTCCATAATTTGTGCTCTCGCTGGGAGGACCTCCCCTATAATACTGTTATCTGTATTACTGGTGGAGCATCATAGGAGTCTGCTAGCTACTCGTGCTGTTGTGACATGCTTGTAAACATGGGAGCCAAATCGGTAACATATGACAGATAGGCTGCTTGTTTGGCCACAATATATGCTGCCTCATTGCAGTGGGATACTAAATCTGTACCCTGTTGGTGGCACACTTGACCACTGCCAGAACTGAAGGCCTGGGTAACATCTCTATCGGCCTTGAGAACAGTTGCATGTGCTGAACCGGTGCCACATCACTTTTCCTGAAACCCCTCCTTCCACCGAGACAAGCCTAAATGTACTGTGGTGGTGACATAGGCCGAATCTGAATAAACTGTGACAGAGCATCATTGACACATCTCTGTTGATGTTATCAATGTCACTAATTCAGCAGCATGTGCTGAATAATTTGATGGTAATCTCATCAGTGCTGCTACCTCAAAGTCCTCTCCCTCAAAGCCCACAACTGCTGACCCAGTGTGTCGACATCCCTTGTTCTGGTCAATTATTGATGAACCATCAACAAAAAATATCTCGCCCTCCTCTAAAACCTCTTCTCTCACTGCATGAAGACCCTCCAATCCCTCTTGGTACGTGGTGTAATCATGAACATCATCACCAGCCTGCACTTTCTGGCTGACGAAAAATGCTGGATTGACAATGTGATGTGCTGGATTTGAAAGTATAACCTCATACCCTGACACGCGCTAGGTAGTGAGGGTAGACTTTGATTTTTCCAGGATAGCAAACACAGTGTGCTCTACATAGAGCATCACTTGGCAGCCCATCATTTTGACAGTTGATTTTGCAAAAGATTCTGGCGTGGGAAAACAGAAATAATGTGTTGCTGTAATCTGGCTTTGCTAGCACAGGTGCATTGGTGAGTGCATATTTTAGTTCCTTAAATGATTCTATCATTTCGGCCGTTCAGATTATGGAACCCTTCACTTTCTGTGCTGCCTTGAACCCCTGTAGTAGTTGCATAGTGTAACTGAAATAGTAAAAGATCCAGGACCAGAAGTAATTGACAAGCCAAGAATCTGCTGCATGTCTTTTACTGTGTTCAGTTGGGGTGTATTTTGTACCACTGTTGCCTTTTCTGGTGTTATTCTCCTCCTGAAATTAATATTGCCTCTGACATCCTTCCTAGCAGTGATTGACGTAAGGCTAAAGGCTGGTGAAGAACAGCAGGTTAAGAGATCGATGCAATAGCCAAATGAACAGGACATATTGATTAAAATGAGACAAGGAAGGGATGGATGTCGGGAGGGAGCTGTGCTGGGGATTGTTGTTATTTGTAATATTTTAAAGGTTTGAATTGAAACCAATAAAATTAAAAAAAAAAAAAGTTATTCTCCTCCATTCTGAAGATATCAGCCCTAGGTATATTACCTCTTTCTGCCACTATTGCAGCTTTTCTCTGTCCACCTTGTACCCCCTACCTGCCAATAACGTCAGTGTTACTGTATCCTTCATGTACTGCTCCTCTGTGGTGATCCACACCAGGAGGTCACCCACGTATTGTATCATTGCGCTCTGTGTCTTTACATTTCCCAAATCTGCCTGCAGTATATTAAATATACTTGTGTACTCACAGTACCCTTGTGGGAGTCTGGTGTATTGGAATAGCTGACTGTGGTAAGTAAACTCTGTGAGGTACAGGGAATCTTGGTAAAATGGCTTTGAAAATAATGCATTCTTAAGATAAATCACTGTGAAGCATTTTGTTCCTGTGGGAATGTTGCACAAAATGGTAAACGGATTGGGTACCACCAGAAACTCTGCCTCCACAATGTTATTAATTGCAGAATTATTACCTTTTGCGGTGTCTCTCCTCCCTGTGAGAGGAACCTCACTTCCTGCACAAAACCTTGTGGTACAAATCCCCTTTGTGGCCCAGGCCCCACTGCAGAATGGCAGTTAGGACAGATCTTTCCAAACTTTATTTCAGCCAATTTTGGCTCTGCCTTCTGAGAGTCCTCGACCTGCCTTCTCTCATTGTCCTGTTTAGCACTGAGGTAATGTACTATGTTTGTCTGTATCCCTGACAACCCTGTATTCTCTATCCCCACCACCTTCCATAATTCTGCCTGGACATTTGCTGGGAGACCTCTCAGTAGGATGTGGTCAAAAACAGGTAAGTCTGCATCCCATGGTTGAGTCTCTAAACACCACTTCTCCTTAATTTCTTGAATGTAGTGTGCAGGTTCCTCGTCTATTGTGACCCTGAATGTACTGCATGTCAATTGTGTCTTGGTTCAACTCTCTTGCTGCCTTATATACATTTGTCCTGCGCCATCATGAGCATCACTTTTTATTGTCACTTCCTCATGCCCCACCTTCCACCATATGTCATTAGTCAGTACGGTGACAAACAAACTCTTCATGTCACCCACGGCCCTGTCATCTCTTTTTCTAGAGCATACATCCTTTTCCCGGCACCTGTGGTGAGGGATGCCAAACTATTAATCATATTCTCTTTGCACATATTCGGCCATGGTACAAACTGAGTGCCCCCTCGACTTTTCTGTAATGAGACAAGCTGGATCCCCAGCTGCTTATTTTCTCCGTTCTCTCCATCTCCTTTAACCATCACAACAGATATGCAGTTTTGTCTTCTCCTAAGTCTCTCGGCCCATGGCTTTTTGGCAGTCTCTTCTCTTTATCCATGTTCCCATAGTTCCCCCATACTTTGGAGTAAATCTTCACCTGCAAAATATAAGTTTGCCTGAGGTGTACTTACCTAACTACATATTGCATGGGGGACACACGGTGCTGTGGTGTAAACCTCCGCTCATTTAATACTGCTTTGTAGTACTCCCACACCTAATTGATTCATGTCTGCCTAGAACTTTTTGGGGTTATTCCTACACCTACACAGAATTCATGTCTTCCTAAGACTTCTTTGGCAAATTTCTCTGCTTACAAATTCACATTTGCCCAAGACTTCCTTCAGCATCCACTCCATCTACAAAATTCACATCTGCACATCCATTTGCCTGTAAGACTGCTTTGGTGTACGCTCTGCCTACATAGTTAATACCTACCTCAGACTGATGTGGTCTGCTCCCCAGCCTACACAATTCTTGTCTGCCTAAGGCTGGTTTCCAGTGCTTTCTACCTTCAAAATTAACATCTTCTGAAGACTGCTTTGGCCTCCTTCCATACCTACAAACATCTCCCTAAGACTACTTTCATGTATTTCCATCAACAAAATGGTCTTCTATATCAGGCTACTCTAGCTTCATTGCCTGTCTTAAAATTTCAAGCCTGCCTAAGTCTACTTTCCAATACTTCCACAAATGCAAAATTCAGGTCTGCCTGAGATTGTTTTGGCACACTGCCCTGAGGATAAATGGTGTCTATGCCTGACTGGTGTGGCCTCCTATTCCTATAAAACTCAGATCTGACTAATGTTGCCTTCGGCACATTTCCATACCTACAACTTGCATGTCTGCCTTAGTCTGCTTTGGTGTGCGCCCTGCTACAAATTTCATGTCTTTTTAAACCTGCATTGACAAACCTAGCTACAAAACTAATGTCTGCTAAAGAGTGCTTTTGAGTACTCGTCAGACAAAATGTGTAACTGCCTTAGACTGCTCTGTCATACTTCACAATTCACATCCGCCTAGCAGTGTTTTGTCATGCATCTCTGCCTACAAACCTGATGTCTGACTAAAACTGCTTCAGCATACTCCCTGCCTACACCATTGAAACCTGCCTAAGGCTGCTTTGTTGCACTTACCTGCCTATGAGATTCATGTGTGCCTAGGAATGTTTTGGTATAGCTCTCGCCCTAAAAAATATCACATCTTCCTAAGTCTGTTTTGGTACTTCCATTCCTACTAGATACATGGGAGCCAATAAATGCTGTGGTGCATTCCTTTTGCACACTCCTTGAACAGAATTCAAATATTCCTTACACCTCTCAAACATATATTGTCGCTTACAACTGCTTTAGAATACTCCACAGCCACAAAATTCACATCTACCTGAGAGGGCTTTGGCATTCTCCCCTACCTTTGAAATTCAGATATACCTAATACTGCTTTGGTGTACTATTCTGTCTAGAAATGTCATATAAGCCTATGTTTTTATTAGCATTTGCCCCACCTCCAAAATTAATCAGTTCATAATTACACCACACCATACCTGATGTGGTGTACTCCTCAATCTATCTCACGTCTTCCTAATGCTTCTTTGGCATACTCCTCTGTCTAAAACATTCATGCCTGCCTAAAGGTGATTTGGCATATCGGTCCACTCCCTTAGGTCACATCTGCCTAATATTGGTTTGTCATATTCCCACGCCTACAAAATGGACTTTGGATTAAGACTCCTTTGACATATTCATCCACCTAACAAATTCATGCATGCCAGAGATTGCTTTGGTGTACTCCCCTGTCTACAAAACCCACACATGCCTGAGTTTGCTCAGATGTGCTCAAACACCTACAAAGTTTCATTTATGACTAAAACTACTTTGGTGTACTCCAGCACATACACAATTTATCTCGGTTACATGTCTTTTCACCAAATTTATTTCACCGAAGAAATGTTTTTACGAAAGTTTTTCATCTAAAACATTTCTATCAAATCTATATTAATATAACTAAAAGTGTTCATTCACTGAAATCGATTCATCAAAATGAATAGCGGGTTTGATGAAGTAAACCCTATCTAAGTAAATCTTGGGAACTGACAGTTGATAACAACGGTTCCTTGTCATTCACCAGTTGTCTTGGGAGGTTAAATCTGTGAGTGCTGAAACCGAGTCAATTTCAGTGATTTTAAAGGAATACAGATTAGTGAGAATTCTAAGTAGTAGTAAATCAGAGATGTCTATTAAATGAATATATATTAAGCAAATAAGAAAATAAATACAAACATGTCCCTTAAGGTAAAACATGTTTCTATCTCGTTTTATAGTGCGTCAGAATGTCAGAACCAATGGAGTTTGTGGTTTTGAAAAAAGGGAAAAAACAACTAGTTTATAAAGGTTATGGTTAACACAAAGAAAAGGAATTGAATGAAAAAATATACTGGAAATGTTCCGATTATCATAACAACAAATGTAAAGGAAGGGCTGTAACCCATGGAGAGAACATAATTCACAACGTGGAACACAACCACCTACCGTATAGTGCAAATTAAACGTGTATGCTTAAAACTCCCTTTTCATGTTGCTGGTCAAATGCCAAAGATGAAAACCTAACAAAGACAATTATGTAAACATAGTCAGGCAAAAACAAATTTCGCAAGATCACCAGAAAACTTTAAAGACATAGAATTACCGCCAGAAATGACAATAACTGATAAAAAATGATTATTGTTAAATAAAGAAATTAACGACCAAAGAATACTGATTTTTGGAACATCGAAAATGTGGATTACTTAAAAAAACTCACAACAATGGCATGTTGATGCAATTTTCAGTTTGTCCTAAGCCTTTTTTCTCAATTTTATACTGTACATGCAATTTTGAAGACACACTAATTCAATTAATGCATGTCCTAATCCCAAACAAGTCAGAAGAACAATACAAACATATTTTTTGGATTCCTTTGTGAGAACATTTCCCCTAAATCATCCGAAATCATTTTTCTTGATTATGGAAATACAGCAAATTAAAGTGATTAATGACATTTTTCAATCATGCAACATCCAGGGATGTTTTTTTTTCATTTTATGAAATCAACGTGGAGAAAATTCCAGCAAAATGGCATGCTTCCAAGGCACACAGACGATTTAGAATTCCAACATAACATAAAATTACTGTTTTAATTAGCATTTGTCCCGATTGATCATGTTGAAGAATGTTACGAACATTTGACTAAATCAGACTTTTTAAAAATAAATGAACAATACTTAGAACCACTACTCGATTATTTTGATACAGCACGGATAGGACAGTTAACTAGAAGCTGATCAAGGAAACGAGCGAGATTTGATGAAACAATATGGAACCGTTATAGTAAAATGATATGCAAAAACCAACAATAAGATAGAACGATGGCATAATGGATTACGTTAATCATTCAAAACAAATAATACAAGCTTGTGGTCATTTATTAAACATTTAAAAATTGAGCAAACACACCAGGAAATGTAAATAGCACAAGTAATAGCACAAGAACAAACACAAACCCAGAGAAAAAAATATTGAGACACACAGAAAAGATTGAAAGAATGTGTTTTGGGATTCAAAAAGCATGACAAAATTAGCTATTTGAACAGCATTGCATTCAATATAAAATGTTAAATAATGAAAACAATTACTTACCACTGCACTCAGGATACCACTGTCCAAAGTCTGCAAAAAGCTCAGCCAAGCAGGAACAAAAACCATAGTCCAAAAAAAAATGTAAACAAAAGAAAATCCAGTGAATCCACAGAAAAAAAGTCCACCTTGCCTGGATCAATGGAAAAGGAGCAGTTCTCAAAACCCAGCATCCCAAAAATAAAGTGTAACATCCAAAATAGCAGGGATGTAATAACGTCAATGGAAATGTATTGAACGAATGGACTACACAGCGACACCAAGTGGTGAAATAAAATATCTACACAAACTCTATTTTATTTTTTAGCAAATAAAGTTAATAAAATATGTTATATGTTACAAAAAAGTTATGAAATACACAGAATTATTTAAAAAGTAATGAAATACACAAAAGTATAAAACAAAGTTATGAGATGTACACTTATGAAAGTTGTGAAATACACATATATTTCGATGTAAAGACACTTCAGTAAAAAATATAGATGAAAAACCTCTTGATGAAACTTTTTTCTGTGAAAAGACTGAATACACTTATTTATGCCTAACACAGCTTTGATGCACTTTACCAACAATATTCAGATCTACATTAGTCTGGTTTGACATACTCTCCCACCTATAAAATTAATGTGTCACTGCTATGCTATTGTCATCCAACTGACACATTTACATCTGCTAAGATTGCTCTGGCTTTGTCATCTCCCTAACAAATGAATGCACTCTCACACCTACATAATGCATGTCTGCCTAAAACTGCTTTAACATTCTCTTCTGCCGGCAGAATTCATGTTTGCCCAAGACTAAATTGGTGTATCCTCCTGCTGTCAATATTCATGTGGGTTTATAACTACTTTGACCTTCTCCTGGTTTGATGTTTTTCCCCTCCAATCATAAGTCATGAGTCCCCAAACCCTCTAAAATAATCTACTATCATTCTGTATCTCTATCTATCCCCTAATATCAATCTATTCTACTCTACCCCATGCATGATCTAATCCTGACTACCACTATCGACAAAAATTCCCTTTCATTACTATCCAGAGTTCTGTATTATTGCTCCTGCCTCTTCAAACACCAACCACCAAGCGTCCCAAGTTCAAACCTCTAGAAAACTCAATGGCATTCTATCTGATGGAGCCAGTGAAAATTCTGGGGGTTTGAGCTTTACACAACACATCCCACCCATGCTTTATAGCAGAAGGCAATGGCATGGCATGAAAGCATTAATTAAATAATCATGGACATGAAACAATTACAGGGGGATTAAGTTTAGGGATGTTCAAGCCTTAATTTGCATGACTCAATCTCATCTTGACTTCTTGAAAACATGTTTAACTCTACGCAACTTTTAGCGTATGCAAGAGGAGTCCTTCTCTGGATCGCGCCAGCAGCTCCCTTTCAGCTGTTGGATTTCACAAAGGATGACGAAGGAAGGATGGTTGTTGTAAGCAGGAAAGTCTGTTTTGTAAATACCTATGCTCCAAACCATGATGCCAAGGTGTTCTTCAGGTCGCTATATTCAAGGTTGTCTATGTACAGAGACCCTAAACCATGTATTGGATGGATCAGACACTAAACACAGGAAACCGGTGCCGCCGGCCAAAACCCTTAGCGGCTTGCTGTGAGACTTAAGACTAGTGGACATATAGAGAGAGGCATGGGGAAGAGCGAGGGTACTCACACTTTTCGTCAATCCCATGCAGTGCACACACAGAGAGATTACGGCCCTCATTACGACCCTGGCGTTGGACCATGGTGTTAATAGCACCATGGTCCATGCCGGTAACTTACCGACTCTGCCATGGCGGAATGGGGAATTACCGCCCCATTCCGAGGTTGGCGGGGCGGTAATTCCCCATGCCACCATGGCCCTTCCCCATTCCCATTTTTGCCCCATAGGGCTCAATGGGAATGGGGAATGCGCTAAATACGGTGCCGCAAATTGCGGCACCCTACTTAGCACCAGGGTCCCTTTGCGGGTTGGTTTTTAACGCCTGCAAAAAGCAGGCGTTAAAATCGCCAACCCACAAAGGGACCTCGTAATCAGGTGTTAAGGGGTTAACGGCGCCGCAACCTTTTACGGCGCCTTTAACCCCTTAACGCCAGAGGGTTGTAATGAGGGCCTACATGTTTACAGGGAAAGAAACCTTGTGCAAATTTGTACACATATAATATGCGACCAGGATACTCTCAGAACATACCCCACTAATACTAACATGGCAGATCATGGCCCAAGGCCCCGGATACCCACCTGGCACCTGAGGGCAGAAGCTTTGCAGGACGAGTTGTTCAATGACTACTTGAGGGCCAAGATAGAGGAGTACTACAGCATCAACACAGATAGAGTGGCACAGATAAGCACTGTATGGGATGCATTCAAAATGGTTATTTGGGAAAGGCGATAGGGACAACAAGAGTCCTCAGGGCAGAAACTCTGAAGGCCCTGGAAAACATTGAAAATGAGAAAGCAAGGGTGGAAAGCACAGAGGGAGGAGTAACTGTGGAATCATGGTGGCTGGTGGAACTGAGGCAAAATGCTTGGGGGAATGGGAAAGGCTGGGACACCTTGACTTTGTGAAATATTCTCAAAATGTGCATGCACAGGTGGTCAAACCTGAGTGACTGCTGGAGTGGTTATGTAGGAGGGAAGAGCCAAGAGATGAAATTATTGAAATTACTGATGCATATGTGAATTTAGTTAAAACCCAGGACGGGATCAATGAGGTGTTCTCTAGATTCTATAAATCTCTATACACTGACGAAGCAGCAGAGAGGGACAGAGATGTAGATGAAGCACTGGGCTAAATAGACCTGCTGCAACTCAGAGAGGACCAGGTAGAAGCGTTGGATGTTCCACTGATGCTAGGGGAAATAAGTGAAGTGATAAGAGAACTCCTGACTTAAAAGACTCTGGGACCAGACAGACTCCCAGGGGAGTTTTATAAGACATATGTGGAAATACTAGCACCCACATTGTTGAGTGTCTTTTCAGAGGCACATGCGACTGGGAGTACTACCCAGCAGCCTGAGGAAAGCTACCATCACGCCAGTCCTCAAACCAGGCAAATCACCACAGTGCTTGTGGATCATACAGGCCCCTCTCAATGTAAACAAAGATTGCAAAATCCTGACGGCTGTTCTGGTAAACAGGTTAAAGAGGGTAATAGGGGACCTAATACACATGGAACAAACAGGATATATCCCATAGCGGATTACCACATGGAACTTGCAGAGGCTATACCACATCATAGAGAGTACTAATTAGCTAACGAAAGAGAGTGGCCTCTTTGGACAGTGTCAAGGCCTTTGACTCAGTCTGCTGGGATTGGGTGCTAGCAGCTCTGGCAAACTTTGGAATTGGCTACTTTTTGCAATAGGTAAAATTGATCGACACAGTGCCCAGGGCTTGTGTGAAGATGCGTAGACAGATTTCCGAAGCATGGGAAGTGTGGAACGGCACTAAGCAGGGCTGTCCATTGTCACTGACGCTGTACATCCTTGGATTGGAGCCGCTGGCTGTGTTCCTTAGGATGGAGCCTGCAAAAGCAGGAATAGTGTTGGAGAGGGTGGTACACCTGGTCTCTCTGTATGCGGACAATATGCTGCTGTATGTAAACAGCCAGATGACAACTTGCCACACTTGTTAGACGTTTTTGATCAGTTTGTCAAGTTATCAGGGATCAGGGTAAATCTGGAGTAATATATTGTTCCCACTTGCAGGGCTTTGGGACCTAAATGAGCAGCATCTACCCCGATTAGGTCTCTGATGGGAGACAAAAACCTTCTTCTACTTAGGAATGAATGTGTGGCATGACCCAGTGGCCTCACATAAGAATAATACACAAAAATCAATGGATAGCGTGGCTTCCTCTATGAGATTCTGGAAGAGGCTGCCCTTTGCAGTGCCAGGGTGAGAAGCTCTCCTGAAGATCGTTGTTCTCCCTCATCTCCTGTACTGCTTCACCAACGTGCCTTACAGCATACCTGTAGCCTTATTCCTGAGGCTGAACGAGCTGACAAGGGAATTTTTGTGGCCTGGGGGAAGTAACAGAATTTCCCTGAGCACTCAGCAGAGAGAGACTATGCTGCGGTTGGGAAGAAAGTGCCCCACTTTGAGGGCTACTATCTAGCAGGGCAGTTGCAGCATGTGGTGTGCTGGCTGGGAGACAAAGCTTCACAGGACACTTTGTTGCTACAGCCATTGCTGAGGCAATATTTTCCGAAGGAAGTACTGTGGGTGAAGGAACTTGCTTTAGAGAGACCTTCCAAGGTGTTGCAGCTGGGCAGAGATATATAGTGCAGAACCTGGAAACTTCTGGGTAGCCCAGATCCCTGCTCGGTCCATATCCCCTTGGTGGGGATCATTGGTGAACAGCGGGGCACGTTGGTACAGTATAGAAGACATTTGGAAGCCAAAGGAGTAGCCACGGTTGGGGATCTAGTAAGAGACGACAAAATAGTAGCTTTCCAGACCCTGGTCAGTGAATATGGCATCCATGAGGGTCAGTTTCTGTTATACTTAGGCATGGTCAAGAGAATCGGGAGGAGGAGGCTGGGCCTGTGGGATGATGTGGGAACCAACGAGAAATTGGATGCCATGTATGACGTGGCAGAAGGGGGGACACATGGTCTCCAGTTTGTATGATGTGTTTCCTGGGAAGTTTGGAAGCAACAAAACTGTAACCACACAGTAAGAGGGAGGCAGATATAGCGTGAAACATTATGGATGCAGAATGGGAAAGGGCACTACTTTACACTAAACAAGTATCAAGGAACACCAGATTCAAACTTATCCAATTGTATGTTACTCATGGGGCATTTATGACTCCACACACACTGTCTCCCATAGCGGGACAGGGTGACCAGGCCTGCCCAAGGTGCGCATGGGAGGGAGCAGACTTGATGCACATGTTTTGGGTGTGTCCTGTAATACAGAAATGTGGGGGAGAAATAGCGGAGAAGGTGGCACAGGGAGGAATCCAGATGCAGATGTGGCACCCAAAGTATTGTTTGCTGGGATAGTTCCCTAGCGGTGGGAGGCTTGACGCTCACCTTACTAAAATGAAAGATTTGGTCTGCGTATTAGCAAAACATAGAATTGCCATGGAGTGGAAATCGTCTAACGGCCCTAGAATAGAAGCCTTATTGGCAGACTTAAGACAATGGGCACTAGCGAAAACAGCAGTGTGGCACAGAACGCTGCAGATGGGAATGCATGAAAGGACTGAGTGATTTGAAGCCTGGAACACTCTGACGCAGAGCATGTTCACCCCTGAAGTAGACGAGTCTCATTGAATGTATATACTTGGAAGGAGGTCTGACCGGGAGGACCAAATGTGAGGGGGGACTATGTAGGCCGGTGTACAGAAAATGCTATGGAAAGCACTGGCCTGATGGGATGCTGAGAATGGGGAGGAATGTTGACACCCCTGGGGATGATCGAATCAATGTGGGCCTGCATCACTGTAATGACATGGTGAAACTTGTCTTGTATTTGTGTTTGTCTGTTCAATAAATAAACAAATACATGTTAAAGAAAACGGACTTGCAAGCTGATTTTAACTGAGCGACCAAATGCTTGATTCAACTCATGAATGGCCTGAATCAACTCGATTATCAAAAAATGAGCATGATGTTAGTCATGCAGTAGGTAAACTAGTTTAAGCAGATTCAACATCCTTAAGACAAATAGGCATCAATTATCTTAAATAGTGATCAATCTGTTTAAGCTGATAAAGTACTTCATCCTGTGAAACGTGCCTGCCCTGTTGTGACACACACCTTGAGTCCATAATATTGGCTTGAGCAAGTTCACATGATACAAACTAATCAATGCCTATTGGCTCGAAACATGTTGAATCAGCTGGATGGCATACTCCCTGTTTCCTGTTTCCGTGTTTCTGAGAGTAGAGAGAGAGAGAGAAAGAGAGAGTTTGTTCTGGATGCTAGAGGCAGAAAGGGGTGCAGGGAGAGCAAGTGAGAGAGCTATGGAAAAAGGAGGGAAGAGAAGGAAGGAGGAAGAATGAGAGGGGAGGCAGAACATTTAAAATTAACAGGGACAATCCTTGTGTTCCGAATCCTAGGACAGGTCTGGGGAGAGAGTAGCAAGATCAGCCCACATCGCTGTAGGATGTGGGTGAGTAGCAATAACCATCAGTCATGCCACCCAAGCTTCAATTTTGGCAGTGAACCGGGGAGTCCAGTGTTTATATGTTGCTGCTTTGGCATTGGTGGCTTCTAAGGTGAAGTAAATGATTTGTGGCAGCATTATGGGCCAGGTTAGAACCACAACCATGTTCAGGCACATGACGTGAACATATGCCATTGTTTTCTCTTTACGTGATTCTGTAGCAGTGGCAATCAATAGCCCTGAAATTGACAAGAGAGAAAGGCAGCCTGCATATTAGCCAGTACTCACCAGAACTGCAGGCAACAGCAACAGGAGGTCCCACCATGCATTTTCTTAAAGGTTTGCAGTGTTTTCCATTCCATGGTCTATGAAGGAAGTAGGTCTGCTGTGCATAAGAAGGGAGCAGTTAGGGTTCCACATCTGCGGCAGTCCTGTGTCGTCACATAGAAGACCCACTTGAAGCACAAAGACTGGCAGAGTGAAGCACTTTTAATTACTGTTCTTCAATCCTGGTTGTATGTCCAAGTAGTATTTTTACATATTTTTCTGCCATCAAAATATAAATAAATTACGAAAAACCTCACAAAACCTAGCAGAACAATCCTCAAAACTGTTTTATGTGTTCCATATATGGCATCTACACCTTGAAAAATGTTTAAGATCCCCTTGTAGTGAAGCTGCACCATAAACAACTTAAGGCTAATTCCTTGTATGAAGGATGCTCCTTGGAGAGTTAAGGGTCATCCCCTGTAGCAAAGTTTCCCCATGAGAAATGTGTATGGGTCATCCCTTGTATGGAATCTGCTTATTGAATAATTAAGGGTTATTCCTCACATGAAAGCCACTACTTGAGCAATTAAGGGTCATCCCTTGTGCACATCACTTGTGCACAAGCTCCTCCTTGATAAATGAAGAGTCATCCCTTGTTGCAAAGCCAATTCATTAAATAAATTAAGGGTCATCTGTTGTAGCAAAGCTGGTCCTTGATAATGTAAGGCCCACCCCTTGCACAAAAGACGCTCCTTGAAAATGTGTCATCCATTTATAAAAACTGCTCTTTGAATAATTAAGGGTCATTCCTTGTATCTTGTATGAAAGCTGCTACTTGACAAATTAATGGTCATCCCTCCTAGTAAAGCCCCTTCCCAAAAAATAAAGGGTTATCCTTTGTAGTGAATCTGTTTCTTGGACAATTGTAAAGGGTCATCCCTATTAGCAAAGCCACTCCCTGAAATTCAATAGTCATCCCTTGTACAAAAGAGCTTCCTTGATAAATTAGGGAAATTTTGTGTACAAAAGCTAGTCCTTGAAAAATTAAGTATCATCACTTGTATCACACCTGCTCCTTGAAAGGTTAAGAGCCAACCCTTCTAGCCCATCTGCTCTTTGAAAATATCAGGGCCATCACTTGTATGACAGCTGCTGCTGGGAAAATTAAGGGTCATCCCTTGAATGAAAGCTGCTTCTTGAAAAGTAAAGTGTCTTCCTTCGTATGAAAGCTACTCTTTGAAAAATATTAGATCATCCCTTCAGTGAAGCTTCTTCTTGCAAAATTAAGGGACAGCCCGTGTATTAAATCTGCTCTTTGGAAAATTGTTAAGGGTTATCCCTTGTAGCAAAGCCACTCCTTGAAGCATTAAAGTTCATTCATTTAACAAAACTTGCTCCAAAAGAAAATTAAGGGTCATCCCTTCTATAAAAGATTTTCCTTGAAAAGTTAAGGGACATCCTTTGTATGAAAGCAGCACCTTGCAAAACGATGGGTCATCTCTTGTACAAAAGCAGGTCCTTGAAAACATAAGAGCCATCCCTTGTAGGAAATACATTCCTTGAAAAGTTAAGGGTAATGCATTGCATTAAAAAGGTGCTCAAATAAATCATGTCGACCCAGATGACCTCCCCTGTCACAACATGCTTTTGACACTTTTGTTTGTTAAATACAGTATCGATGTTGCCAAATAAGGCATCTAAGTGGAGTGAAGTTATTCAAGGCAGTCATAAAGTACAATTCACTGACTGGATTGAGAAACATGAGTGCCTCTGTTTTTTTTCCTCTATTGAATTAGATTTGCACTTGTGTATGAAAGCTCTCTCTCACAGAAAAGCTGCTATCTGAAAAATGTCCCTGCATCTAGAAAAGCTGGCCTGTGACACATGTAAGCATATATAATGGACCCATGTCTGGACACTTGTCAAAATAATATGCCATCATTAATTGTGGTGTGTTTGATTGACATCTCTCAATCTTTCTCAGACTTACATATATTTTCTTGGGTTCCATTAGCCATTACAACATAAAAATTGCTAATAATGATCATCATCCTCCTCAAATATAGGCAGTGTCAAAATATAGGGTCCCCTGTGGTCTGACTATATCCCTCGCACCCATTTCCATCGGCGCAATGGTTGGGGGAAACACTTCACATTGCTTTTCATGAAAGAAATGTGCTGAACAACTTTGCTGCTCCCACCAAGGTACCAATGCTGATGTCCTTCAAAACATCATGGACAAAAAGATTCGAAAAAAGGGCAAATCCTGGTATATGGTTGAATTTGCCCTTTTGCAATGCAGATACTAGGTTTGACCCATTATCTCATAAAACATAACTAACAAGTAGATTCATTAGCTGCAGTCACTTTGATATAACATCTTGCATGTCTGCTAAATGTTATTTGCAGTGTGTTTTCCCAAATAAACAGAAGTAGAGAAAAGCAATTTTCGACAAAGCACCACTATGTGTGCTGCTGGCAGGGGAACATTTTGCAGGTAAGGCCCTAGAAGAGGAGATTCCATCAACTGTAGCTTGGAATCATGTCCAATGTTTGGAAGGTGGTCCACATGTTTGTTTAATGGATTGTTTGGCCTTCACTGAGGTAATATACAGTTTTTGCACGTTTTCATACAATTGTAGGACTTAAACAGTTGAAAAAAGTGTCTGACTTGGCGTTGTGACGAATCCTAGGACATCGTCACTGCTTCCATGGGGGTAATCCCCTTCCCATGAGGCCAGGGAGTTGAGGCCGCTGCCCGATAGTCCCCCAGGGGGTAGCACTCAGTGGGTAGATCTCACGGGGAGGGAAACCCCTGTTATGATGTGGGACGACACCTTGGGAGAAATGTGGTATAATTCCCTTACATCCCAACCTCCCTCACCCTTTTACCCTGCACAGAACATAATAACTTCACACACTTCCATGTACATCTGCAGAATAGACAAAGTCCCTTCCCCAAGAAACACTGAGACGAGGAAGAACATTGAGTACAGGGATGACCATAGTACTGGGACGAGGAAGAATTGCAGAGTAATGTGGAATAATCCACCAAACCACTATAAACACATTTGTCAATTTGGGTCAAACAAATCAGAACGGAACATAAAGCAGGAAGGAGGACTTGATGAGAGAAGCCCTCCAAGGAGGAAACGGACGATTCAAATCCTTACAGTAGTAGAGAAGATGGAATGCCAACAGTACCCGCAGCAGGACACTTACCCGCTGGTAGAGGTGTTCCCATGGCATCCTTTGCTGATGAACACCTGAGAAGAGCAGAAGCCTGAGCCCCCAACCAGACTGGAAGCCTGGAGCGCATGGAGCCACTGACACATTCAGCTCAGAGGCCGGGTGTCAGTGCGGAGCCACTGCAGTCCCTGGAAGCTGTGAAGCGAAGCTGAGAAGGCCGAAGCACCCACAAACAACCGAGGACTACTGGTAAGCTCTCCAGGGAGGTTGGGAGACCGGGACAGTTGGTGGGATGGTTAAAGGAAAGTACAATCATGAAGGCAAGTCTGGGACTTGCACCTACAAATCTAATCTATGCTTCCAAAAGCAATCTTCCATGTCACAGTACCTGGCACGATAGTGAACCAGGCTGGCTTTGACCACTACAGTAGTAGTTGCAAAGCAGGAAGAAGAACAATTAAAAATAAAGAAAAGGTGAGTCTGGGATTCACACCCATATGAAGAGAGAGCAAAAGCCAGCTTCATAGTCACAGTACCTGGCAAGGAAAGAATACCAGGTTGGCTGTGACCTATGAAGTAGTAGTAAAACAAGAAACCCACAATTAAAAACACTGGAAAGGCAAAAGCCTGGAACTCACGTTATAATACGAGAGAGCGGATGCACTCTTCATTGTCACAGTACCTGGCAGGATGGTGTACCAGGTTGGGTGTGAAACCAAGGAGACGATGAAAGGAATCTTCATAGTCACAGTATCTGGGAGAAACATGAGCCAAGTTGACTATGAAATGTACTGAGAAGAAACTAGGAGAAGGAAAGCTTCCTCCCTAGTAATAGGAAACCAAGGGTAAGGGAAGAAAAGCATCGCTGTTGTTGTTTTGTGGACACTTTTGGAACACTGAAATAAGGAAGACCCTCATTGGACATTCAGAGGGTGAGAAAGGTTGTCCTTTCTTTTGAAGTTTATTTGTTGCACCATTTTGGAACTTTGTTTTGTAAGCTGCAAAATAATTTTTAGACTACAGAATTTTGACACAACGATGGACTTATTTCTTTAGACTATCCTGGCAGACACCTTCAAACTTTCTTTCGAAGAAGGGAAACCCTGCTTAGTGTTAGAGAAAGGAAGGTATTTACCCAAACTTCATTTATTTAATAAAAGTCTTTGATAACATTCATGCCACCTGTGTGCCAGTCTACTTCTTCCACACCCTTACAGTGTGTTGTAGCGTGCTGCACAGTAGTTAATACGGGCCTTGAAACCACATTTATACCTACACTGATGAGCATGTTCTTTGCTCCAAACTCTCCAATCAAATGGTTGATTTCCAGAGATAATCTGTGTTTGTTTGGCATAGGCTGTTCTTTTTTCTAACATGCTACGTATAGTTTGCTGGTACAGCACTGTTGCAACCTTCTGATGACTTTACAGCCCCCTCTGGAAGTGCTGTCATCATACTTCTCATTTTTATCTACCATTTTTGTCTATCCAACACACTGCTATCTGTTTGATGGTTAAGAGCCATTGGATGACATTGCCTTAAGCTGGTGCTTATAGCTGTAGTAATATCTTCAGTATTGGTCTCCAGGTGGCTCCAAATAATGCACATTGAGGGTAGCAGCTAGATAGTAATGTTGCAGTCTATATCAGGTGTGGGCAATCATTATGCACTTTCATTGTTTTTGTCAGGGCACTGGAGATTGCCTTTGCAGCTGTCCTATGTTCAAACTAGTAAAAACATTGCACTGCTAACATATTCACTTTCTTGTCTTTCAGCATGTTGGGTTTTACACTTTCCATGGGATCAGCATATGCATTGTCTATATCTGATTCCACTCCCTCTGTCCGTCCTGATCACCTGTTTTTTCTCCTTCAAGGGACTGATGCTAATTTGAGGACTGATCAGATTCAGGTTCTCCCCACTATCTGCTATGGCCTGGAAAATGGCCACATCCTTTATTTGTGAAATATGTTTTTAATTGTATTTTGTTACAGTCAAAAACTAAGACTTTTCACAAACAAAGACACATTTTAGACAATACAATAGTAGAATTTGACTCTTCCAACAATTTCACAATTTCCATTCTCAGCAGTCTATCCTGACCGAAATGATTCTCTCCTACAATTAAGTATTTTCACATAAAATACACTTAAAATAAAAGTATAATAAAACTTAGCTGTTTCAGCAATTTCAGTTTCACAGTAATAATATTTAACTCTTTTAGCAGTTTCATAATTTCCATTGTCAGCAGTGTTTCGTGACCTGACACCATGTTATCCGAAAAAAGAAGGCCTTATCGACAAATCTGAAGAATTGCATAGTTCTAATTTCCCATGTCCCACTACAGTCGATTAAAAGATGTCTAAGAGCCTGTACACTGGTTCCATCACATAGTGAGCATAGGTTGTTCCCACACTCCTCCTTGTGCCTAATATACAAGATTTCTTTCATGGGCAACACATTGGGATATATTAGTAGGCACTCCTTGGTTGCGAATTGGCTTCCAGCACTATTAGGCACAGACCTTTTATTTACAGATGACGCGATTTCTAGTGGAAGTGTCTTCTCCAAAAATGTTCAAACTTGCTTGTGAAGCATTCTGTTTTTCTCATCCCTTAAGCAAGTAGGTACCGGGTTTGTATTCTGCAATGTCTGTTCCCTTCACACAACCAGGAAATTATGATTTGCTCAGCCCAGGCATTCTTTAAATGTATTTTATATTATGACTAACTCATGCAGAACAGTGACTCCATAAAGAAATGTTATTTTTGGTTGTTCTGGCAGTCCCTCAGAAAATAGCTGCTCTGTGACCGATTAAAACTAGGAAATCAGCTGCCTGCTAAAGAAATAAAACTTTTGACTGAAAGAAAAATAACATGTTTGTATTTAAAATGGCATACAATGCCAGATTCCAGAAGAATGTCACCTAACCTAAGAAGACAGGAAGAGGACCCTCATATAAATAAATAACAGGAAGGATATGGGAGACCATTTTGGTCCAGCAATCTCCCCGAGAGTCAGGGGAAAATCCAGAGAGGGGTTTCCAAAGGACCACAACGATAAAGCATGGAGGTGGTCAGGCGAAAGCAAAGTCGCTAAGCCTGTTCCCCAGGGTATGATTGAGTGAAGCACTGTGGAAGAAGATCCAACAGTATCTCAAACTTTGGGAGAGACTTTCAGATTGTTCACAGGGTAGGCTGTCTGAGCCCTGGACAGCTTTGGCCCTGGGTACAGAGAAAGAGGGTTCAGGAACCTCAGAAAACTGCAAAAAAGACAAGATGAAGCTACCGGACATTTGAGTGGTGCAAGGACAAGCATGAAACTGATACTGATGTTCTTTGGTTTTGTACATAAAACATTGTTGTTTTAATAAGTATCATCTTGTGCCATCCTCCCTGTGCCCCCATCTATGCTGTCCATGACAGAAATTGTTAAAAGTGGGGTACATAAAGGCTGTTCCAGAAGACTACCCAATTCTCCACATTGCCAGCCAGAGCAACCACAGCCATGCTCAGGTACAATATGTAGTCTGGGGTCCATAAGAATCAGGCCGAGTAACCCACTTGTCCTGAGGCACCCAAACCCGTAATCCCTTTCGCAAAACAGGAGCGATCAAAGGTACTACAACAAGGGATGTGTTTGGGAATGTTCAGAGACAGGACCCAGCATTACAGAGCATCTTCGATCATGATATTTCCCAGGAAGGGGAACAATTCATCCAGGGTTCATAATTGGTAGAATTGATGTGTTGGCTTTAATACATCACAATTGATGTCCAAGAGGAGAGTTAAACATGGTAACAGCCATTGGTCCCTGTAAAGAACTGGAAGGCTGAACTAGACATAGCAGACTCATACATTTCAGAATCCCATCTTCTCATGTGGTTCTTTTGGTGAGGGGCCTCCAAAAGAGCCCAAAATACTGCTCTCAGTGTTCCAAGTGCCAAATGAATATCCACGTGTATGGAGCAAAAGCACCATTACTACCATGTCCCATAATTGAGATGCAATTTTCATGCATTTGGATGAATTGCATCAGTTTGCTGTGTCTCTTTAGGACAGGGCATCAATTAATGTTGTTTATCATGGACTAGCCAACCTGATATCCCGAGGCCTTCCCCATGAGATCTAACACTGTCAAGAACATCCTGCAACTACTCATTGTCATTTTTCCCATGTAGGATTTCCCAAAGGGATCCTTATAGATCAGGAGACTCCCTTTTTGTCCCAGCACATCGCATACCTTGAGAACATTCTGAAAATCAATACCCTGTGCACCTCCACCTCCATCTCTTACACCTAAACTGACTGCTTGGTTGAGCACTCTAATCAAAGATGGCCAATGAAGATGCACAGACTTAGGAGAAAATTCTTTCCTTGCTGTCAGGACAAAACCCATGTCTCTTGTGGGTGATCACCCTTTGGATTTGTTTATGGAACAAAGTCTCAAGATGTATTGGATATCCTGAAGGAATGATGAGAAGAGTAGGGGAAATGACTAGCAAGTTTGTTCCATCCTTTCATGTGAGGTTACAGCTGATCGAGTAAATGGCCCAACAACACTTGAAGGTCAGCCTCGCAAGACAAAAGAGGCAGGTGCAGGAAGGAAAGAACCAGAATACAGGACTTCTCATCTACACCCCAAGAATCTGGAACTTCCTCCCAGTCAACATAAGACTTACACTGTCACTTCTATAGTTCAGAATGGAGCTCAAGATCATCCACTTCAAGGAATGGTTCCTCCTCCACACGTAGGTCCACACACCATCCACTCCTCATCCTACAGAGAAAGGGCAATCGACTCCTCACTGTTTCCTCGCCTAGTTGCCTATAGATCCCTTGCTGTCAAATTGTCTGCCCTCTGCCTCCATGTTGTTAGCTCCCCATTCCCTTGTTTCTCTGCTTTTCTCATCAAGTTCTTCCCACTATGATTGTAAATTGCTCTATAACTAGGTCTGTGCTCAGTAAATGGACCATACAAGGTAATACAAGTCCTTATTGAACACAACTACTTTATCTAGCAAAATGACCTAAGGAAATCCATCCAGGGTTATTATATCAATTGATTGAAAACATGGAAGAAGGCAGATGCTACAGCATTCATGTCCCATCTATTGGTCTGAAAATCCTGCCAAGAAGGGCTCATCCAAGACGGCTTGTCATCCCAGCAAAGTCAGTACTAATAAGACCTCCTCCAACAATTTCGAATTCCAGGATGAACGCTCTGGTTTGTACACATGGATCTCCAGGGCTAAAGATACCAGCCACGAGATGATGCACTGGTTCCTTGCATTACAACCTAACACTGTTTTAGTCCTTTGCTGGCAGGGATGCAAGTAAATATAGACTACTCCAGTTGTTACCCCTTGAAGCTTGGGCGAGAGAGGGGTGCAAGAGGGGAGCTATTTGGCAAAATCCCATGTTTAAACTTGGTGACGGACAGTGGGCTAAGTAAAGGGGATGAGACCAGCCGAGCTAGTGGATGCTTTAAGTATATGGGGGATTGCCAGACCAGCTCTATTTAAGACAGTGAACACTCTCACCCCCACTACTACAACAAGCACTACTGACCATCAAGTGTGAGGAAGGAGCCAGAATCCCTTTAATTTAACATTTCCAGATAGCCGTTCCAGCTCCATCCCACGCCCAAACACACGGAGTAGAAAATATAGCTTTCCCCTTAACAAAACAAAGTTGCAACATTTCAAAATCTCAGGCAACCAGGGAGGTAGATTTATTTTTTGGCACTGACATGCAGGGAAACATTTTTGACTATAAGTCATTATACTTGTGCACAGTACAGAGAAACATAACATAAACAAATATGTGTTGAAACAATGAAAATGTACTCTTGTCTGTACAAGGAAGCACATAAACAAAAACTATTTTTCTGCAAGCATGACCGGGTTTGCAAAGGGCCAAGTTCTCTGTGACAAGGTATTTCACTTTTAATGAAAAGCTACACATGGTTACCATAGGATTTTATGACTCTAGATTGACTGAGAGGGCACAGAGATCCAACAAAACCTTCTATAATGGATGCAATAATTGGTCTGATTCTCCCTGTATTCTCCACAGCCCACAATTCCCACCTCATCTCTCCTCACACTTCCCCCTTTGCCATGATTGAAGAGTTATCAACATGCGCTGGACTTCTACCATTCAGACCAGCCACTATGCACATCTAGAAGGTAGAGCAACACCTAGAGATTCCCATGGCTCTACTACTGCACTGCTGGCTCCCTCCACCTCACATAAAACCATTTCAGTGTCTTCAGGCAGCCATATCTTCTCACATGAATCATTTAAACTTGTGCCGATTTAAATACATTTCATTCAATATTTCCAAACACTCAGGAGTTTCCCCTATGCATGCCAGGCTCGGTTTCATGGACGTGCACCTGCTGTTCTTTTTTCATATTTGTGAAACCATTGTATTTGAAAGTCTTAGGTGTGATAGGAGCATTTGCTTGTGCAATGTGCACCTATCGAATCTTAATGCAGAAAATATTGTTTTTTTGAGAAATGGACCCCATATGCCTTTAATAACTTACTGAGAGAAACAGATGATGTCCCATCCATAGGACATTACATAGTCTTGATAATGCGTCAACGCTTTTGAAAACACATAGGAAAACAAATGTTTTCTTGTTAAGAGAACTGTCAGCAATCCCACACGGAGATACTTTCTTCTCCAGGTGGTAGGGCTGGCCACAAGTGCTTCAGGGAGGGATGCTGATCAAAGGGCATACTTGAAAGGGGATACTTATCATGCAGAGCATTTGATGTAGGAAAACGTGGGTGTGGTGAGGTCGAGGGAATCCAAGAAGACCTGCATCTGAAAGAATAAGATTTTGGCCGTCTTTGTTTTACTGTACATCATTTCCTTTTCAAACTCCCATCTATCCCCCTGAACTTTCTGCACTTCAAGGACTGAGTATGACACAGCAGAGGAGGGACAATCTTTAACAGAGACATGGCTTGGCCTTTAACAAGAGGGTTGAAAATGACCCTTCTTTTATTCGGAATTATTTATATTTGGGGTGTTAGGGAGAATTCTCCAGAATGGCTAATTTCGCTTAGCTACTGAATCCCTCAGCAGCTTTTCTGGATTTCTAGGATTTATTTTTTTCACTGGTAAGAGTGTGAGCCTTTTTTTCCACTCTTACATGTGTTTTGCTGTGTGTTTAACATTTTTGAGTTCATAGACTGTGGAGCCTCACCTACTCCATAGACATCATCTTTTTACTGTGTGTCACACAGCCCCTTTAGTGCAGTGACACAGGGTTGTCTTTTTCAGACTTCCCACTTTAAACTCCATTTTCTGGGACTGACTACTGTCCCCCAGAACATGTAAAGTTGCCATTGACTTTATTAGTCTTTTTACATCCACAGACACAGTACAAACTATCTTCTATAGAGTACTGGAAAGGGTTAATAGTTATCGCTTTTTGTCTGTTTCTCATGGAACATTATTTCGTTCCCCTTTCTTTAAGATTTGGCTGGTGGCAGTGGTATCTACCATATTTTTCCTGCCGTCGTCTATGAAAATAGCCTTCGTACTGTTTTAGGCTAAATTAGTAGCTTCGAACTTTAATCTGCTGGACCCCATTTACTTTTATTTGGTTCTGGATGGGTTTATTCGCCATTTCTTTTTGTAAAGGTCTTTCTCGTGTTTTACTCTGCGCGCTAAACCAGTTTTGGTTCCTTTGTTCACTGTACTTTGGCTGGCTTCTGCTCAGAAGCCCTCCTTAGGCACCTGAGAGTCTAGGTAGACAGGATGTGAGGGAGGGGTTTTAGGCCCCCTACACGGGGTCTCCTTGGAGACCCAAGTCACACTCTTGTTTGATTGGCTAGGTGACTGTCCTGCCAGGACAGCCACCCTGCTGTGTGATTGACAGCCAGGCTGTGTGAATGGTGGAAAACTGCATAAAAAGCAGGTCTCTGGGACTTGGAAGGCAGAGTCGCAACTGGATCGAGAGAACCAAAAAGAAGCTGAGGAAGAGGACTGCTGCAACTACTGAACCTCTCGGTGAAGCCCTGCTGTGGGTCCGAATCTCCTAAACTTCGATGACAGAGAAGATCTTTGAGCTGGTGGGACCAACCAGTTCACCAAACACCAAGCAAGGCCTGCCTCCCCTGGTCGAATTTGCTGTGTACCGCTGCAGTGAGCCAGATATCCAGGAGGACCGGAGTCTGTTTGGGTTTTAAGGAGCACACCTTTTATTCTTTGCTTTGCTCTGCTGCTGGTTTCTTCCCTGGGCAGTGCAGGACCCTCCAGTCTTCCTTCTTCGTGTCAGTCAGAACAGTTGCTTCAGGAACCGTGAGCCTGCAGGATCTGCCAGGAACTTCTGCCTCAGCTACAGCGTTCTTCTTCTCCTACGGTACTGTTTAAACCCGGTTGTTTGTTCCGTCCGACCGCGGTGAAAGTGTTTTAAATCTTTCACTAAACCAAGGGCTTGTCCTTATCTACTCTTTTAAGTAACTTTTCTTCTGACCAACTTTGTTTCAAACTCTTGGCAAAGACTTAACAGTGAACTACTCTGTGCTGTGTGATCCTCTGCAAAGACTCTGAACCATTAACTTTGGCCCAGGCCTATTGATTTGAATCCTCATTGTAGTAAGCCTGATCTAGATTGCCCTCCCTACTTACTTGTTGGTGCTGCTCAATTTTGTATAATCTTGTCTTTTCCTCCCTTTTTAAATTGCTGGAGTGCCATTTTGCTCACATTTTGAGCTTAACTTGTCCAGAATTTATTGGGTGTTGTGTGATATATTAAGATTGTGATTTTTCTGTTGCTCGATAATAGTGAGTTGTTTTATAACTGATGGTGTAAATAAATGTATATTCTTTTACTCAGAAACCTTGAGTCAGTGTTTGAACCATAGCAATTGCTGTCCTTTGTGTAACTTCTTATACTGCTCACTTTACTCTTGAGATACGTCTGGCTGCTCAGCCATCACTACCACTTTACTGTGTAGTACAGGTGTGTACCAAAGGTGAATTTGTACTTGCACTTGTAGTCTTAATTGTGTGTGGTGTTCCCAAAGGGTACTGCAGATGATTCTGCCTAACATGGGGTGGAAGTCCACATTTGGGGAACCATCTTTTGCTAACCATCGTAATCGAAGAATGCACAAGACAGAACTCATGTTAGAATTACAGCTGCTCAAAGTCTCTTGCATAGGCGAAAGACAAGATTCCCAAGTGAACTCCCCCCCTAACTACTTGTTGGGAGCAAGAGAAGTGACTGGTGGGAGAAATTCTTAGCTGCCACTGAAAACTGCTGGTACACTTAGAGCTTTCTCAGGACAGTGGCCTACCCTTCAATCAACAATGAAGTATGTCCCTGGAATAGGAAAAGTAGGGTGAGCATAATTTGTCTTCGAGGGGCCTACTGAATGGATGCTGGCTTTGTCAATTATGGTTGCAGAACCAAGCATTTCCTTATTTGAGTCACATTGAGCTGACCGTGCCAACATCGAAATACTGCCCAATTTAGATTGCAAGCCAAAATCCACATTTCCTGCACATGAGCTACTTGCTGTGCTTGAGTAATGTAGCTATATTTTATAAGTAACCCTGTGTGGAAACTAATTTTCTTTTGCCACCATTGTGCTTTTGTTTTTTGGATGGTTCAGTACTGGTCCACACATCCTCATAGAGAAGTACATGTCCTCAGGACGTGCTACGTTAAGGGGCCTCAGAGGTGTTCTATAATATGCTGTGCCATTTTCACGTGTATGACCATATCACTGCTGCGCTAGCAGTAGTGCTAGGGGGAGCATTAGGTATAGAAACCACTACTTTTCCTTATATTATTGCTGGGCAATATTTATGTATTTATTTAATGAAAATTACAGGGAAAACAATGCATTTTGGGACACAAATGTTTACAAAACCTTTTTCCATTTTTTTACAGAGCAGAAGACCAGTGTCCAATGGGTGAGAAGATGTGGATATAAGACTGGATGATGCTGGGGAGGTAGAAACATGGACCAAAGACATGGACAGTAGAGCATGATATAGGAACAGAATAGTGGAGGAAGTGCTAAATTGAGGATGGAGTGGTGAGGGATAAGTGCTGTGGGGTTGTTGTAGAGAGGTAGGAAGAGGAGAACAGGGTGATGTGGTGGAATAGAATGAAATGCAAGTGTAGTTCTTCATAGAAAAGGAGAGGTAGGAGGCGGAATTTAAATAGAGATAGAGTATAAATAGTGTGGAGAGGGAGGAGAAGAGCATTCCAGTGTAAGAGAGAAAGGAGAGGTAGAGCGGAAATGAAAGGGAATGCATGGGCATGAAAGGTGGTAAGGAGATGAGCTGAGGATGATCGCTGGGAGTGAGGGGGGAGTTGGGTTTGAGATGGACTGATAGGTAGGGTCGGGCAAGCCATGCATAGTTTTGAAGATGATGAGAATGAGTGTATACTTTGTCCTATGTCTCAGAGATAACAGCCTAACTGAGTACGGGCTTGAGAAGTGGAGGTGAAGCGGAGAAGGTTGAAGAGTCTACAGACAGCAAAGTTGAGGACTTTATTGAGAGGAGAAAAAGCATAGTTGGGAAGGCCCTAGAGTAAACTGGCACAGCAGTTGAATTGAAACAGAAGATTAGGTGCTTAGCAGTGTTTAAGGGAAGAAGATGTCTTATTTTTAAGATGTTGAGGAGATTAAGAAGTTGTGAGATGGGTTGAAGTTGACACCAAGGTTGCGAGCACAAGTAGAGTAGGGAAGGTAGTCAGGAGAGAAGAATAAAAGAGGAATAAATAGACTATTTGGCTGGGAAATAGAGAACTCCAATCTTAGTGAAGTTGAGCATGAGTGAGTGTGATGCCATCCAGTATTTGATGGCAGAGATACAGTTAGAAAGTTTGACCATAGCTCATAAGATAAGGAGGGAAAGGAGAATTAGATCTGAGTGTTATCAGTGAAGAGTTGATAGGAAAAGTCATAGGAGGAGATCAAGGTGCCAAGAATAGAGGCATAGAAAGTGAAGAGAAGTGGACTCATAACTGACCCTTGGTGAACACAAACAGTAAGGTGGGTGAGTGGGGAGGTAAGGCTTTTCAAGTATACCTGGAAGTGTCTTGGAGGGAGATATGAAGCAAACCAAGCAAAGGCCTTGTCCCTTATGCCTCAGAGAGATAGTGTTGAGAGAAGATCAGAATGGTTGCCGGTATTGAAGGAAGCAGAGAGGTCAAGAAGAACAAGAATAGATGAACGGTTAGCATAAGAAACAGAAGAGATTTGGTTGCTGACATTGACGAGTGCTAACTCAGTAGAGTGCAGAGGTCAGGAGCCAGATTGAAGAGGATCCCGAAGGATGTGTGTGTCAAGGAACATAATGAGTCCGTTGAAAATGACATGCTCTAGGGTTTTGGAATAGTCAGGTAGAAGAGAGACAGAGCAACAGTTGGCAGGACAGTGAGGATCTAGGCCAGGTTTCCTAAGGCCAGGGATGACAGTAGGTGACTTGTAGGATGATAGAAAGGTGGCTCTGTCAAGAGATGAGTTGAAGAAGGAAGTAAACTGTGGAGCGCCAATGGGAGATATGATGTTTACTATGTGTGTGGATAGTGCATCGATGGAGGCACATGAAGGGTTAACCCTCAGAATGTGAGGAGTCCCATCAGGGTTAGTCGCGGCAAAGGAAGACCTTGTTGCAGGAGAGGAGGGTGTAGGTGGTGGAGAAATGTGACCAGATGGTAGCGATAGAAGGAAATTTGCCAGGGTATTTTGAATGGTGGCCATTTCTGAAGCAAGGTATGATATGACATGATGTAGCATTTATAACACACCTGTACACAAGTGTTTCTAGGTAGAGAGCAAGATATGCTATGATTTGATATAATGTGGCATTTATAACGCACCTGTACATAAGTGTTTCTAGGTAGAGAGCTATAACATTTGGAGAAAGAATAGAGGTGATGAAGGAGGGTTCAGGAGGTGAGAGAATTGAGTTGAGAGTTTTTTGGAGGTGCCTAGTTTAAGAGGATTGTGATGAAATGAGAGAGAGATTTGAATTTTGAAACATTTGCAACACGCACACAATGAACTTAATCGCATCCTGGCATAGATGATAATATTTCATGGAGCGAGAACATAATCGTGATAAGAACAGATGATACAGAACTTGAAGCAAAGCTGAACAATCATCAGACTTACTTAAATAGACACGTCTTTAAGCCTGCTCTAAATTTCAGCAGGGAAGTTGCCTGTCGCAAACTCAATGGAAGACTATTCATTAGTCAGGGCTGTAAGATAATTTAGAATTTTTTTCATGCAGCACCACTGCATGGGTTTGGTGCATTGCTATAATGCGGTACAGCAAGGCATGTGTTGCCAGTGTGACATGGACATGTAAATGAAAACAGGCTATTCAGTCAAAAATGATTTCTACATCTAAAATGCAAATACATTTTTTTTCACAGTTAAAAGCATGTATATTTTTTTTTTCACATGAAATTCCTCTGCTGCAGGAGACACATTTGAGGATTAATGAACTAACCTCATTAACAATACTAACATGATTCTAACTCATTAATAATATAATGTGTTCTCCAGTGCAAAATGAGATGGAAAAGACAGGCTCTGAAAGTAATTTTAAACGTGCATCCAGATTTTTTTCTCTTTGCTTCTATCTGTGCTCTGTCCACAGTATTTGTGGGAAGCATAGACTCGAATAAGCAGGAAATCAGTTTTCTTACAGTTGCAACTGTATAAGCCAAGCCATTGTTGAAAGTAGGAAAGTAGGAGTATAGGACATGATGGATTTTTATTGGATGCACGTCACATTAAAGGAGGTAACAAGAGTTTTCCTGTAGAATCTCGGGGAAGAAAAGAGTGAGAAGATTTTTTTACATAGCTCGGAGAAAGACATGGCTGGTGGCTGGGGAGTTTCCTGATTGAAGAAGCAGATCCCAGTGCACTGCTGCAGAGACTAGGAATTCCAGTCAATAAGCCCCGGTTTGAGTGACGGAAGATGCTCGTTCTTACTGGGGTGATTTAAGAGGGAGCATTGAGCCATTTCCAGAAGGCGACCAGCCGAAGAATTTCACATGCTGGACATGCTTGTTAATTATATTGCAGAGTGCGAGGGCAGTGTGTATGTGTGCGAAACTATTCAGTCAGAGTAGAAGAGGGAATTCCAGTGTTTTATCAACATATTTAATGTTGCAAATTGAATATGTTCTCGCCGCTCTCTTCTCATTTTGTTACAGATAATGTTGTTACTGTGCAATTTCCATTTATTTCTGTAAAAAGAGTAAGATGGTGTTGAAATGCAATTTTTTATAATACACAAAAATATCTAAAAGCAGACGGGTAGTGTGTTTTATTTTTCTCTTTTCTTTGTGCATCTACCATTATAGCACTGATAATATGGGAAGATGTTTAGACAGTGCAATTGTCATTTTTAAGGTAGCTAAAAATAAGACTTGGCGGTAGCTGTGTGCACGATTCCATTCAGTATATAAGTGTGTGTGTTTTTTGAACGGAACATAATAATAACATAATGAAATAGCCTGCTGCACGAGGTACATGAGTCAGCAGAAAGAGAGGCCCTGGACATAGTTCACTGATGTAGATAAATTGGTGATGAATACCACATGTTAGCTCGCTGTCGTAGATAAATCAGTGAGAACAGCCCATGGTGGCACTCCAAATGAAAATGTGGTGTTCCTGAAATGTAAGCCTGAGGCCTCTGTAGTGATCACACGAACAAACTAAACAAAAATAAGGGGTTCTGGATATTGGGGTCACATATAAAACAAAGGAATTATGCTCACCAGAAATACCACCAATAACGCCTACCAACATAATGTATCTGTGTGCTGAAATAATGTATGTATACTGTAGTACTATATAGCAAATTCAATCTGAATGCAAAAAGTGATTATTACTGAATTATTTTCATTTTGGCGGTAAGAAAATACCGCTAGGCCCCAAATCTATACAAAATACCCAACATATTTATGGTGCGTTGCAGGCCGGCAAAGTGATCATAGAGCACCTATTGGGCATGGCAAGTGTGTCTCACACTGCCATCTGTACATTAAAGGGAACCCATTTCATAATAACAGTGTATCACCAAAAACAAATTTCAGAATGTCACAAAGGGAAACCACATTCTCAGACCTAGTGCAATATTTAGAGGCAAAGTTGTTTGCACATGGGACGTGGTCATCAAACAGTACCTCAGAATGGCATGACCGCATTCAGGGTGAGGTGCAGAAAGAAAAACTAGACAATATTTTTGCAGAAGGCAGCATAATTCAGGTCTGCCTTACAAGGTTATTGAATGCAGCCGATAAAAGTGCAGAGAAAGACTGTTTAATATGGCTATGCGCCAAGATATGGGTTATTTTGAATAGGTCCCTGCGAATGCAAGAAAATGATACCCAGCTAATTAACAGGTTAAAGACTGACTTAGATGGGGCAAGTAAAAAAGAGGAGATGTTTAGAAGGATGCCAAAAAGACATGCAATTAAAATGCAGAGATTTTGATGCTCAGTTGTCCAAAAGCAAGAAACAATTTGAGGATAGTGATCAAGAATGGGTACACTTAAAAGCCTTAGTGGACCACATTAGACAGGATAAATATGAGATTGTTTCAGAAATGCAGATTTTACAAAAAGAAAATTTTGAAAAAGAAAATGATCTCCAAGGTGCAGAGCAAGAAATGGTTAAAATGATTCAAGAAAGAGACAAGAGAAACAAAGAATTCAATGAATGCCAAATGCAAATGTGTGACATGCAGGAAGTAATAAATAAAATGAGTGATGAAAACAACTATCTGCAAAATGAAGCAGACAGGCTCCTTAAAAAGTGCACAGACTTAGAACAGCAAATGTGCATTCCCAGGTCCCAGGAGAGGGAGCAGGGTACTACATTCAAAGGAGTGGAGGTGAATTCTATTTCTACCCAAAGAGCTAGTGCTCCAGTGACTGGGTCGGTGTCTGAACTTGGTTGCAGCGCCCTTGGGGGATTTGAAACTCCCATTGGGGGCTGCCACCAATCCCATACACCTGGAACCAGGAATGAGTCACCAAGTAGTGCAATTCCATGCATTGCAAAAAGTAGCCCCATAAAAATAATGAAATCTATTAAAGCTCTGATCAAACCATTTAAAAAAGGAGGGGAATGCTGCATTGAGGATCACTTAGAAGCGGTTCATGACATTTTTAAAGCACTCCAGAAACCTAAGGAACAGTACAGACAATATTTTCATTTACCTTTAGATGCTCCGATGGCCGGCATCATAAGGGGATTAAATGAACAGCAGAATATGACAAGGGTGGGGTTTGAAAAAGAAATTAGGCGTCATTTTTCTCCTTTCCAGTCATTACAGGAGGCAAAGAAAGTTGCTTACACACTTACTGCTGGGCCTAATACATCCCCTCGCCAGTTTTTACAAGACTTAAAAAGAGCATTTTCTCGCTTTGATTTTTCTTTTGACCCCAATTCTAATGAATTTAAAACTGCCTACTTCTATGGGCTACAGAAAGACATCATATCCCAATTGGTTCGTGAATTTGATCGTGACAAGTCCCTTGAGTGGATTGTGCATCAAAGTACAAAACTATATGAGGTACTCTATTGTCAGGGTAGAGAAAGTGATAAAATGAAAGATACTAGACCTAAATCTAAAGAAGCCTCAGCAACAGTGATGGAAATCAGGTCAGCCAAGATGTCCCTTGAATCTGCTCAAAGTCCAGGTAAAAATAATTTGGCACCTGAACAAAGGGTTAATCAACAAAGGTCATCACACTCTGCACCAATCTTTCAATCACATTATCCTAGTAATAGAGAGAGCTACATCAGTCCTAGGTATTTAGGAGATAGGTCCCGGGCAGGCTATCGGCCTGATATGTCAGGTATGAACCATAATCAGAGACAAAATTAAGATCAAAGAAATGATGGTCCCTACCAGACATTGGTGACACAGAGCAAACTTGATCCCAACACCATTATATATGGTAATCAGGATAGACCCCGATATGTGGATTGATTTGCTGATAATGGGAATCAACATAGGGGCCAGTATCCACAACATGAGAGACAGGACATGAGACAGAACATGAATTATACTCCACGTCAGTACAATGATTCCCCACCAGGGGACTACAACCAAAGGATGGGTGCACCCCCCTCCCCTCCACAAATGAATCAAGAGTTCAGAAACTATCCCAATAGAAATCACTCACCTGAGAGGTATCAGAATAGATCCAATCAGTGAGAAAGCAATCAATATCGATCTAGGCCACAGAGAGAGGATTCTAGAGAGATGGAAAGATTCCAGTGCCTTGAGGCCCAAGTGAAAATGTTAGCTGAACAAATAGGGAAGCTTTGAACAGCACAAAAACAGTCATCAAGGGAGGGGGCGATGGCCATAGCAATGACCGGGGGGCTTCTTCTGAAAAGTGACTAAGTACTCAGGATACCTGCAGCGCCGAAAAGACAGATTGCTCTGATGTAATTTCGCATAATGACTCTGAGATGTCTAATGATTTAAAAGTGAAGATACCAGTAAGTGAACATGTAACAGAAAGTGCAAATACTTCTAAAAGAGAGGTACGGTTTAACCTAGAGTTAAATCAAACAATGGAGATTTGTACAAATGAAATAAGAAAACCTGAAATTCCAAAAGAACAAAGAGACAGATTTAAGAAAAATGACTCATGCGTGGGGAATACCAGTAAACAGGGAGTAAGTGGGGATGATATCATTTCTTTCCTGGGCAGTCAAAACAATGACCGAACACAGGCAGAAAAAGGAAATACTCCAAAGAGGGTCCATGCCAATCACCTGAAGTATTCTTTGAGCCACATATTTTTGAAGAAGTTAAGAGGGCTGATACCATACTAAACGATCACAAATGCACAGAATTAAACAATGACCAATTGCTGAATGATGTTGTTACACATGGTCAGTTGGAAGATTGTAATGTGGTCCCTGATGATACCTGGATGGATAGGCGAACAGTGGCCACACTCCAAAAAACCTCTGAACATGGAGAAATGAATAAAGTCTATCGCGCAGAAATGGGTAAAAAGGAGGGAAAATGTCTTTCCATTTACCAATGTGCTTAGCCAAAAGTGAAAAAGGCCTGAGAAAGGTGAGTCCTGAAATCAGTAAGAATTCACACTTCTTATGTGTATTAGAGGAAGTCGAGGACAAGTATTATGCTCCCATCACTGTAGAAGAAAAATGCCAAACATTTGCAATGCTTCACACTGGCACACAGGCCACAATTATGTCCAACCAAGGAGCTGGTAAAGAGTATCAATGAAGGGAGATCCCCACAGAATCAAATCACAGTGAAGGAAAATCAAGGTCCAGTGCATAACCTTAACGGGGAGGAGGTGCCCATTATAGGTATAACTGAGGTTGACATAAAAATAGGAAAACACAGAATGAAACAAGAGGTATTAATCAGATCTCTTTGTGAAATTCCATTTCTGATGGGGACAGATTGCCTGAAAAGATTGTCTCCTCTCATAGATGGGGTGAATGGAGTGCTGTGGTCCTTAACCAAAAAACCATTGAGACCTAAGAAAATAAAATCACAAAACAGCAACATAAATAAATGTCACACCGTTGCCAAATCAAATGATGCTGTGGAGGTATATCTCCAGAATAGTTGCATACCTAGTGTCAGTGTTATATTAATGTGTCAAGACAAAATGCAGAGCGACAATGAAAAACTACCTGTACAAATATACTTGAACGCAAGGAAAAAATGGCAGACTGCCATAGATGACCACACTTTACGTTTTTATTTAAAAGAGAAGACATGCAAACGGATTTTGCTCCTAAAACAGATTCAGAAAAACACATTACCACTCTTGCTGAAATACACATGGAAGATAAGCAACCATGGGTTCATGTTGGTATAAATGACTGTTTTAAAACAATAAAAGCCACTTTAGCGCTTGAACAGGAGAGGAGCTTCATTAATGAGAAATTGTTGCAAAAAATAATGGAGAGGGAGGAGATCCCGAAATTTAGGATTAAAAACCAATATGTTTCTGGGTTGGACAGTCCAGACTTTGAAAACCGAATTGCAGGCAGATGCATGCTGAAAATCAGTATTGGGCAGAAAGCAATTTACCATAATGTATGGATAGTGAGTGGAGCACAAAATGACTTTTACATGGGCAATGACATCATGCATAGAATGTGTATGGTGTTAGATTTCCTTAATCAAAAGATATGGTCACGCCTGGGTGGGCCGGCACCTGAATTTGAAGACAAAATAAGGGCTTATCACTGTGCACAACTGGTCCCTTATGCAATTGAACTACAAATAAGGAAAGATACTATTATTCCTGCATTTATAAAACAGTTTGCAATAACACTGAAATGCAAAAATGGACAGCAGATGAAAGACTCTAATGCATTTGTGTGCCTGAATGAATCCATAAAACAGCAAGGCCTGGATTATGAATACATTCCATTGGTAGATATTGGTGAAGGGTCTGTAAAAATTATGGTAAATAATAAAGGTTTTCAAGATATTCATTTAGAGGAAAACTTCCCATTAGGAATGGCCATACAAAAATCACATTATACTGCAGATCTAAATAACATGGTGATTGTAAATATCCCTGAAAAGTATGTAGATGCCAAGGGTGAGTTGCCAGAATACCTGGACTCTCAGCCCAAAGGAATATTTAAAATTAATTCTGTGTACCCTTATGATTCAAGTGAGACAGTGTGCTGTTATCAAGAGAGTTGTATAACATTTGATTTAAGAGAAAATGAAATGGAAAATCAGCCCGTTGAAATGGAAGCTGGCATGCCAAAACATTTAAAAGTGGCAGCTTTACAAAGAGACACAGCCACACAGCTAGAGGAAAGCACCGAGATTCCACTACCAGAACATTTTCCAGAATTTTCCAAAATGGTAGAGGAGCAGATCTCCTTAGCGGATGCGTGTGACAACGATGAGGATAGAAATGAATTGAGGAGGATATTTATGAAATTTAAAGATGTATTAGCAAAAGATGCTTATGATTGTGGGCTAACTAATTTACATGTGGCCACACTTCCGGAAGGGTGTAGCAGAAGTCCAGTATTTGTACGCCAGTATAGACTACCGCTGGCATGTGTAGAATCATTGGCAGAGATTATTAAAAATTTAGAATCGCGAGGAATCATCAGTCCTATCCATAGCACATCCAACACGCCCATTTTAGGTGTGTTAAAGCCAAATGGTCAATGGCGGCTATGTGCAGATTTGAGGGAGTTAAATAAAAGAGTACCAGTGTCCAGATGGCCACTGCCATTCATTGATCAGGGCCTAGCTCAGGTACATGGTTCAAAGGTGTTTACCACATTAGATCTCACCTCTGGATATTGGTGCATCCCATTGGCAGAGGAGATACACAATTTATTTTCCTTTACATTTGACAGAACTCAATACGCATGGGTTAGAACTCTGTTCGGGTACGTTAATAGTGGGAGTGAATTTGGAATATTTTTGAGGAAGGCCATGCCTGATGCGGCAGAAAGAGGAACCATAGTTTATGTGGATGATGTCCTGATAAAAAAATGAAAGTTTAAAAAACCATTTTGATGAAATAAGACATGTGCTTGGCCAATTGCAGAAAGCAGGCGCCAAAGTGGCTTTACAAAAAGCACAATGGTGCAAGATAAAAATGAATTTTCTAGGCCATGAGGTAATTGAATATGGGCTAAATCCACAAAAGAAGAAAATAGAGGCCATATAAAAACTAAAAGACTCTAAAAATGTGAAAGGGGTAAAAAGTTTATTAGGAATGACAGGATATAACAGGAAATTCATTGAAAATTATGCTGAAATCACTCAACCATTAATTAAACTGCTCAAAATTAATACACCCTGGAAATGGGAAAAAGAGCAGTCTGAGGCTGTGGCTAAATTAAAAGAATGTCTTGTAAAGGCATCATGTTTAGCATATCCCATAAAGGACAGGGATTTCTTTATAGAAATAGGTTTCTCTGAACATTGGATGTCAGCAGTGTTATCACAAAAACATGATGTGAATCACAAAACCATTGCCTATGCAAGTAAAGCATTTTCCCAAGTTGAAATGAAATTCAATGAATGTGAAAAGGCCCTATTAACCACTGTGTGGGCGCTACAACGTTTCCGCCCCATTGTTCAGGGAGAAAAGGTGATTATTGAAAGAAACCTTTGCAATTCTTAGAGAGTGAAAGAATTAGGTCAGGTAATCTAGCGCAGTCCAGAATCACTTCATGGACGCTAGCATTACACGGTTTTCCTGTAGAAGTGAGATATGGCCAAAATAAAAAGAGCCCAATTGCTCAAGGTTTAGCAGATTTACATGACTGTGCAGCTGAACAAGCATAAAACGAAATGGAAATAGAACCTAATGTACAGGAGTTTGAACAATCACCACACAAAGCTTTTGATGAAAAGACATGCAAGGACTTGCCAACTGTATATGTCGATGGTTGTGCTTTTCACATTGAAAATGACAGTAATAAACGATTAGTGTCAGGAATAGGAAATGTCTGGTTGAAATGTGGAGGTATCCCCAGCATAGGGATGAGAATTGGAGCTAGGAGCAGTCAAGTAGCGGAATTGGCAGCCATTTCTAAAGCAATTGCTACTGCAATTGATAATAAATTCAGTGAAATTGTCCTGGTGACTGATTCTGACTATGCACGAAATAGCTTTGTGGAATACTTGCCTGGCTGGAAAGCGAGAGGCATGATTACATACAACAAAAAGCCACTTAAGCATGGAAAAATGATACAAGCCATACACAAATTGGTGTCAGAAAATAATTTGACAATATACTGGAGAGAAATTTGTGGGCATTTAAAAACTCCAGGAGAGGATAAAGAGGGGAATGATAAGGCAGACCACCTGGCTAAAATTGGGGCTGTAATGGGAGAATTGCTATCTATTGAACATTTACTGGGTGAAATACTGATTGATGCAGTAACACGTTCTAAAGCACCAAAGGAGACAGAGCAATCAGTGGTACAATGGAGTTACAACATCCCAGACCAAGATTTGATTGAGGCACAAAAAAATGATCGAATTTTGGGAATCTATTATAACCATTTGATAGATCCTGGACAAAACCCTTTAACAGAAGATGATTGTGTGGGAAAAGAGGAATTGAGGGTGCTATTAAAGAATAAAAAATGAATTAGACTACAGGATGGACTCATGGTTAGAGAGTCCATAACAGGACAGATACAATGGGTGGTACCCCTTTCATTTAAAAGGCTAATGCTACACCATGCACATGATGCCATATCTGCAGGCCGCCGAGGTTCACAAAAAACATTGGAAATACTAAAAGATTATGCTTATTGGCCACATATGTCCCAAGATGTGGAATTGTATACTAGAGGATGTCTAGTATGTGCCCAATTTAAACCTGCTTCACCAATGCTCCACTAATGAAAAGAGGCCTAACTCTTCCATGGTCAGATTTGCAAATAGACTATGCAGGGCCTTTAAAAAGGTCGAGCAGAGGAAACCGTTATATTTTGAGTGTGGTATGTTTGATGTAGAAGTGGATTGAATGTATTCCTGCACCAGATTGTAGTGCGCAAACAGCAGCCACATTGCTAGTGAATCATGTGTTCTCAAGGTTTGGGTTGCCACAAAGAATTGAGTCAGACAGAGGAAGTCATTTCACAAGTTCTCTAATGAGCAAGGTATGGCAAATACTGGGCGTGAAAAGGAAACTACATATCGCATATCGGGCGGCTTATCAGGTGGAGTTGAACGGGGTAATAGGTCTGTTGTGGACATTTTAAAGAAATGTGTAGCTGAAGCAGGTTCCAGCTGGGATTTATGTTTACCTTTGGTTTTGATGGCAATCAGATCAACTCCTGCCAAGGCAACAGGTATTAGCCCACATGAGGTCTTGACAGGTAGGAAGATGGTGTTGCCACAACACCTGCTATACAGAACACATGAGCAGACTCTTGTGAGTGCATCCACAGTTCATGAATACATTGATGGACTGAGGAAGCATTTACAAGATGCATTTGCTTTTGTACAGAGAAATCTAGAAAGAGTTGCTGACAGTGCCAAATCGTATTATGATAAAAAGACATCAGTAAAGGAGTATTGTGTGGGGGATCAGGTGTACAAATTTCATTTTGGAAAAAGTAAACAGAAAAATTCCAAATTCCTAGCAGCCTGGCAGGGGCCATTTCGAATTATAGATGAGGTCTCTCCTGTAGTTTATAAAATTTTAAAGACTGATGGTGAAACAGCAACAGAACAGTTTGTGCATGTAAACCAAATCAAGCCATGTCATCCAAGACATGAGATAAAAAATCTGCAGCGTGTAGAAACAGATAAAGTACCTTGAACATAAAAAAAGTGAAGTAAGTGGGTCCAGACAGAAGTTAGTGACAGAGAAGTTAAATAAAGATGGTTGATTGTTATAATGGCACGTAAACACTGTAATATAGGTAAATATATATATATATATATATATATATATATATATATATATATATATATATATATATATATAAAATAGAAGATATATAAAATAATAAAATATAGGTAAATATATATATATATATATATATATATATATATATATATATATATATATATATATATATATATATAATAGAATAATAGAAGATGAAGTTAATGGAGTTGGTGTGCAGAATGAAAATGTATTAAATATTGAATGTTGTTTTATGTATGCTTGTTCTCTATAACCTGTGCTTAATTTCAGAAGGCGAAAGAAAAAGGGCGAAATGTTTTACAAAGCATGTTTTATTTTTGGCAAAAGGGTGAAGTTAGTATTGTGCTATATACTTAATCTGTTTCTTTTCTATTTGATTTAGAATATTAACATATTTGTACCGGAGGTCACGGGAGACAATGGAGTCCTGGAGTCCCCTGGATGAAGATCGAATGATGCCTGCCTCCGGGTGGAGGTGAAGACAAAATAACCGGAATGCCAAAGAAAAGATGACTTCTATAGAAAAGGATCCAAGAGTACCAAGATGGAAGAACACCCGAATGAACCAAATGATGTGACATCGCTGGTCGGGACATATCAGAGGCAGACAAGTGTCCTGGCGTATGGAGTTCCACGTATTTATTATTTTAATTAATGATTTTAATCTGTTATATTAATTCTTTGTTTTAGTTATTTTTTTATCTTATTGTTTTTGATTGACTTCAAGTATAACATTGAAGCACTGGACTATGGACACTTCCATTGGGAAGGAACATATGGACCCAAAGATGAATTTTGATATTATGTTGATTGGACAGTGGTTTTTCAACATTTTCGTTTTTGCATGTGAATATTCATTTTGTTGGATTGCTACATTTTAAAAGAAGGAAGGGAGCAAGTTGTTTTTTCCTCTAATTATGGCTTGGACTGCCAAATTCTCAGAAAAAAGGAGGGAATATGTAAGATTATTTAGCATTTTTTTCATGAGCACCACTGCATGGGTTTGGTGCATTGCTATAATGCCGTACAGCAAGGCATGTGTTGCCAGTATGACATGGACATGTAAATGAAAACAGGCTATTCAGTCAAAAACGATTTCTACATCTAAAATGCAAATACATTTTTTTTCACAGTTAAAAGCATATGTTTTTTTTTTCACCTGAAATTCCTCTGCTGCAGGAGACACATTTGAGGATTAATGAACTAACCTCATTAACAATACTAACATGATTCTAACTCATTAATAATATAATGTGTTCTCCAGTGCAAAATGAGATGGAAAAGACAGGCTCTCAAAGTCATTTTAAACGTGCATCCAGATTTGTTTTTCTTTGCTTCTATCTGCGCTCTGTCCACAGTATTTGCAGGAAGCAAAGACTCGAATAAGCAGGAAATCAGTTTTGTTACAGTTGCAACTGTATAAGCCAAGCCATTGTTGAAAGTAGGAGTATAGGAAATTATGGATTTTTATTGGATGCACGTCACATTAAGGGAGGTAACAAGAGTTTTCCTGTAGAATCTCGGGGAAGAAAAGAGTGAGAAGATTTTTTTACAGAGCTCGGAGAAAGACCTGGCTGGTAGCTGGGGAGTTTCCTGATTGAAGAAGCAGGTCCCAGTGCACTGCTGCAGAGACTGGGAATTCCAGTCAATAAGCCCCGGTTTGAGTGACGGCAGATGCTCGTCCTTACTGGGGTGGTTTAAGAGAGAGTATTGAGCCACTTCCAGAAGGCGACCAGCCGAAGAATTTCACATGCTGGACAGGCTTGGTAATTATATTGCAGAGTGCGGGGCAGTGTGTATGTGTGGGAAACTATTCAGTCAGAGTAGAAGAGGGAATTCCAGTGTTTTATTAACATGTTTAATGTTGCAAATTGAATATGTTCTCGCCGCTCTCTTCTCATTTTGTTACAGATAATGTTGTTACTGTGCAATTTCCATCTATTTCTGTAAAAAGAGTAAGATCGTGTTGAAATGCAATTTTTTATAATACACAAAAATATCTGAAAGCAGACGGGTAGTGTGTTTTATTTTTCTCTTTTCTTTGTGCATCTACCATTATAGCACTGATAATATGGGAAGATGTTTAGACAATGCAATTGTCATTTTTAAGGTAGCTAAAAATAAGACTTGGTGGTAGCTGTGTGCACGATAACATTCAGTATATAAGTGTGTGTGTTTTTTGAACGGAACATAATAATAACATAATGAAATAGCCTGCTGCACGAGGTACATGAGTCAGCAGAAAGAGAGGCCCTGGACATAGTTCACTGATGTAGATAAATTGGTGATGAATACCACATGTTAGCTCGCTGTCGTAGATAAATCAGTGAGAACAGCCCATGGTGGCACTCCAAATGGAAATGTGGTGTTCCTGAAATGTAAGCCTGAGGCCTCTCTAGTGATCACACGAACAAACTGAACAAAAATAAGGGGTTCTGGATATTGGGGCCACATATAAAAAAAACAAAGGAATTATGCTCACCAGAAATACCACCAATAATGCCTACCAACTTAATGTATACCACTAAATGTATCTGTGTGCTGAAATAATGTATGTATACTGTAGTACTATATACCAAATCTAATCTGAATGCAAAGAGTGATTATTGCTGAATTATTTTCATTTTGGCGGTAGAAAATACCGCTAGGCCCCAAATCTATACAAAATACCCAACAGGGTCCAGCTACTGAAAAGCAGCAATCACCTCTTGATCTATAATTTGTCCTCGGAATAACAAGACAAAATTGATCTTGGATCTGAGGGCTCGAGTCGGTCGGTATTGCTTTACACCCTATTTTAAATTTAATCCGATCCAGTGCAATGATCGGCAGAGACCGGAAATATGGGTGTTTTTGGATACACCAAAGACCAGTCTAACACCTGCATTGTGGGCCTTTTGGAGGCAATGGATCTGAATGGCTGGTACTCCAGCCAAAAGTCCATTACTGTAGTCTAGATTGGAGTTCACTAACGCCCCAATCACCACAGCACAATCAGTAGTAGGTCCATAGGGTAATGCTTGACGCAAAACGCGGATGTTATAGAAAACTGATTGGACTTTGGCTAAGACCTGGGCATTACATCCCAGGTCACTCTGTCAAATACAGCCAAGATTCTTTACTTTAGAAGAATACTTAAGGCTGGTACCCAGAAACTGGGGTGGAGGAGGGCATTTATTTCCTACAAGGAGATGCTTAGGACCAAACAGGATCACCTCTGTTTTTTTTTGGGTTGAGCTGGTGCCAGTTCTTTTCTATCCAGGTACCAATTTCTTCTAAACACTAGCTAACCAGGGCAAGGTTTTCCGCCACATCATTGAGCCTGATATAAAACTGGGTGTTGTCGGCATACGATTGGGTCACTTTTGTCAGAGGCGTGAACAGAGGATTAGATTTGAAGATAAGTCAGGTAGAGTTGGAGATTTGAGGAGTGTCCAGATCTTTGCCACTTGTGAAGGTTTTTTCTCATTTTTGTTTTCAGGGTGTGTAGGTGTAATCCAAGGCTGTGGTGGGGAAGTTTTAGGAGTGAATGTTGTTAGAAGGAAGGGAGAGGAGAAAAAAGCATTAAGAGCAGTGTTAAAGTTAGTTAGGATTTCATCAGTGGATTGAACATTGAATTGTGCATTAGAGGAGGGAAACTGTTGTAGGTAAGAGAGGTAGATATGGAATTTGGAGGATGGAAACATATGCTTAGTAATGGAAGTTATAGATGGAAGAGTGGGGTGGAAGTAGAAGTGGAGATTGAGGCAAACATGGTGGAATGCTCAGAGGGAGAAGGAGTGTTAGGGATATGGCAGAGAGTTGAGAGGAGATGGGAACAAGGTTCAGGCAGTTACCATTTAAATGGGTGGGCAGTGAGTGTACAGAAGAAAGGGATTGGTTAAGGAGAAGAAAGCTAAAGTCAGTGGATAAAGGAGTGGAGAAAGAGAGGTGAGGATCAAGTCTCCAGTGACAATGAGGTGATAAAGGGGAGGAAAAGAGTTGAGAGAGGTGGGCAGCAATTTGAGCAGCATGACTAGGTGGCTGACAGAAAGATACAATATGAATGTCATTGGAAGCAGTGATTGTGGAGTTAGCGTATTTGAAAGAGAGGGAAATAGCGGGAAATAGGGGAGTAGGAGAGATACTACTTTTGTAAGATGCAACCACCCCTACCAGTTGGGTGATGAGCGTGGGTGAAGTTGTATGCAGGATCATGAAGGGCAGCATGGTTTGCAGAATCTGAGGGAGAAATACAGGTTTCTGAAAGGGTAATGAGGTCAAGAGAGAGAGAATCGCAAAGATGTAAGTCAGAGTTAAAGGAAGTCTTGTCACAGACAGATTGTGCATTCCAAAGTGCAAAATAAAGTGAGTGAGATGCAGGAGCATACTGATTTTGAGTCTGAAAAGTAGAGAGGGGCTGTGGGTATATGGGAAAAGAGGAAGTGTGAGGAAAGTTTGGTTTGGAGGTTTTGTGAAGAGAGAGAGTAGGTGAGCGAGAAGTTGGGTGGCATCATGGAAAAAGAGATGAAAGGGATAGGAAGAGAGTTGCAATAATTTTGAGCAGAGGAATATGGAGAAAGAAGTAGAAGAGAAACGTATAGATAGAAAGACCAGTGCATGGTAAGGCGAGGCTGAGCAAAGATGGAATTTGACTCACAAGCAAGAAGCAAGACACAGCAAAGCAATAGCTCAAAGGCAAAGAGGCAAAGAGGCTGGACTAAAGTCTAGAGGTTGTCCCTTAGCTGTATGTCCTTTGCTGGGTCACATGGAGCGAGTCTCTCGAAAGCAAGGAGTCATGTACTGTAAGTGGTGAGGATTATCCAGTGGTGGCAGGTGGTGAAGAGGACACCAGCCTGCGGCTACAAAGTAGGACAGCAGGCAGATGGAATCCTTGCCCGGCTGCCCAGTTCGTCACTTGATGGTGGTGCGAGTGGCTAAGGGGAGTGGGCTGGATGGAGAATGCCATGTTCAGAATTACAGCAGGAGCTGGTGGGGGAGCCAGGTCGCCTCTGCAGCCACCTCTGCAGGCAGCCTCAGGAAGATGGAATGAGTGCCTCTGGTGCTGTTGTGATGATCACTGTGTTGCTCGCAATCCAGTTGAAGCCCCTTTTGGAGGTGGAAAGACCATTCGAAGATGGTGGTTTTGGGGTCAGAGGTTACATGAGCAGTCCACAGAATAATCCTGGATGCTTCCCTGACCACTTTAGAGAACCTCTATAGTCTGATTAGAAAAGACAGTCACATGTTTCCACTTAATCCGTTACCCAATGCGTTGCTGCACCTGGCTTTCCAGTCAAAGGGCATCAAGTCTAAGGATAACATGTGTTTGGCCTTGTTCGTGCCTTTAGGTCCTAGGCACTCTGCCTACAGTCACCTACTGTTCTAGGCACATGAGCAGCCTTCCCTTCACCCCAGCAGCAATACAATCATCCTACAGTACTACTACTGTCAACAAAACCAGTGCTTATATTAATATATATATATATATTGGTTATCCTTAGGTGTCTTTTGTCATACATTTTGTGTCTCACTACTTGCACGATTACACTGTAATCCCATTACTAGCTAACTGTGATTGCCTGCATTGTATTTTCCTATGGTTTTGTATAATCTGCTTTTTGAATCTGGGTTTCCTATAGCTCCATAACTTTTGCCTGTTTGCATTGTACTCCTCTATGGCTCCGCATAAACTCATCATTTTCATTTTTGTCAACTTAATTTTTGTCATCTGAGTCTTTGGATAACCTAATTGACTTAAATGTCAAAATCCACCTGTTTGTATTTTAGATGTCTTTGGTCACCCACACAGATTGCAAACACTGTTGTTTGAAGGTTTGGTTAAGTGCCAAAATAAGCACTGGTGTGCCCCTCTGGTTTGGCAGCAGGATGCTCCCATTCACAGTCTGCTATTCCAGCCTAGGGAGATGTGTTGCAGAGTAACAGGTACTGGTCCACAGCACAAGTGACCCCCGCCTCCCCCCCCGGTGTGCCCTGGGAGTTAATAGAGAGCGAACTTGCCTACACCTTGGACTGCTCCTTCCTTACCTCAGTTGTTGAGGGCTTCAGGCAGAACAACTCTCCTAAATTAAGTCCAAATAAGATCTTCCTCAGTCGTTTGTCCAAGAGTGAAGAGTGAGAGACTCCTTCTTTTAAAGGCACAAATCTACATGTGATTGGACTAAAGGAAGGCCTGTTTTAGGTTTCCAATGCCTGTCCTTGGGACAAGTGGATGTTGCCTTCTCACATCCTACCTACATTGCTTTCTGTTAAAGGTAGGGGAGTGGACAGGAAGGTAGAAAGTCAAAGAAAGAAAACTAGATGGTGGAATATTCCTACAGCTGATCTAAGCTCTCCCCTGTCTAGTAACTCTGCCCCTCCCCTTGTCAATAGCATCAAATGCCATGTTGACATACAGCACCCGGGTGTGAGACTAGCCCTTTTGGGGATGGGTGCCCCCTTTGATTTCTGCTCCCCAGGCAATCACTTAATATGTAGATGGCTCACTGGAGAGAGGTATCACCCAAGCTCACAAGGGATCAAAGGGAAGACATACCAATCAAGTCTCCTGCCCTTCACTTGGCAGGGCCAGGCTTTCTCATGCACTGCAATGTGCTGGCTATCATTGCAGCTGTCAGAGGTCATATGTGCCCACTGAACCTGCTCTGCGACACAGGTGACCATGCACTGCATATCAGGATACTGATTCAGCAGGGTGCAGGTGTGAAATATTCTTTTGGCATAGAATTCATGAAGAGGGGATCTGGTCAGCAAACTACCCTTTCCTATGGAAAATAATCTGAATCACTTTATATTCAGCAAAAAACAAAAAGGCCAAAGCTTCACACTCTTGCCAGATGAATTGTGGTAACCTATTGCCTGTGTAACCTGATCTACTGATTCTGGGTTCTATACAGCCCCACATAAACTCCACCCTGATTGATGTGGCCCTGTTCCTCTGCTGAGGCTGCATGCTGACCAATCATTATGTTCCTCCTCCTTGATACACATAATCCTCTGAACTTCCACACAATGAATTAGCCATTCCTCCTGATACATTGTCATCCTTGTGAAATACATCCCTTACTCACCCTCCTGCTAGCATTCACCTTCTCCATAATCTTCTCCGACTCTCTGTGTACCCTCACCCCCTTGACCATCCTACTCATCTCGTCCACCCTGATATGCCATTTCCTATTGCAACCTTGCTTTTTACCACACATTTCAAAGGTTCCTCAATGTGAAAAAATACTTTCACTTAATGTCTTCCTCTTGCATTCACCTGAGTACTCCCTCATTCACCCTACCTTATCCATGCCCTATTCTTACAGCCAAGCACTGGAATGTTTAATCTATTTGCTAGAAAACACCTTCTTCACTATAATGGGCAGTACAAAGAAATCAACCTTCATGGCTCTGCTACCCCTGCTTCCATGTACAGCAACTTTGAAAAGTATCTGAGCATTTCCCCATTACCTATAAAAGAGGCAGTGGGATTCATCTAATTATACATTAGGCTCATGCTTCTAATTCATTTTCCCCTTCTCACCTACTACTACTTTCCTTTCAATTGGCTGCTATTCTACCCAATCGAGCCACCCCCTTGCTGTACTCTAACTATACTCTTGATCTACAGGCATTGGGTCATCATAAACTCCTTGTTCCCTGATTGGGACGTCCTAATGTATTCCCTTGCTACTGAGGCCCCACCTGTGCAAATGGGTCCCTTTAACTCTTACAAAATCTCCCACACCTACCCATTAGAACTCAGAAACAACATTTCTGAATGCTGCCTTACCTTCACTCGCTGTCTCACTCTTTCCACGTTGTCTTCCTCACCTCTTCACATCCATTCTCATAGTGGACCCCTCCCTCTCGGTTAACTCATATCCTGCTTTGGAATAGTCTTCTTTGAGAATAACACACACACTTTCTTCCATTCCATACTCGTATGGCTTACACTCTGCATGCATTGCTGCTTGCTTCTTTCAAACCTGTCACTGGATGTTTCACTCGTCCAAGACCAACATAATCTCACTCCCTGCTTGAAACAACCCCCTCTTACTGTCCCCTATGTCACTCCGTCCTGACATGCTCCCCACTTCCCCAGATGTAGGCAAACTTGGGGTCCTTCTTGATAGCCATCTCACCCTAAACGACTTTATCACTAATATCTCTACTGCTACCTCTTCCGTGGATAAGATTAACCTGCTTAATATAAGGAACATATGCCTTCCCCTCGCATACCACTCTTCAAAAACCTCAAACTAAATATTGTAATTAGTCCCCATTACCATTGTGCCAGCCTACTGCTGGGCGTACGCTCTTTTCATTCTCCCCACTCGATAAGGTACTCAAATTCACCACCCATTCCCTTTTCAATCGTCCCCACTCTTCTCCCACTTTCCAGAATGTCCTTAATGCCAGGTGGCTCTCTCTGAAAAAGTGGTTCCTCTTCAAATCCTCCTGCTTGATGGTCTTTCAACCCTGCACCAGATACTATTTCCTGCTGCTCTCCTTCGCACATCCTCTGCTCTAGTGCCTCTCATCTCTCTCCTTCCAGACCAATCTGGACCAACCACGTTGCTTTGTCTCCTTCTTCCTCCTTGCCCCGCACAGCTGGAACTCCCTACAGCCCATGGGAAAAACTCGGACACCATCCACTCCTTTTAATCATCACTAAACCTCCACTTCCTCGGCAAAGAGGAGTATTCACTGCCACATTACTCTCCCCGCCTGACACCTCTGTACATTGGACACTTTAGGTATCCATTCCTGTTGGACTACTCTCTGTCATGCATCTTGTCTTGTCCCTATGCTCTGCACTATAAATGAACTTCAATCATCCAGTCATACATAGACCACCTTTCCCTCAAATGTACAGGCGAAGGAGTTCTGTCATTACTGATATGGTCTTGTATAATTGTGTGTCTGCAAAACACTTTGTTTCCTGAATAAATAAATATGCAAATACATACACAATAACTCAAAAGAACCAGACTTACAACAAGACACTAATGTCTTATTCTTACGGTTATATGTAACTCAATTACATTTAAAAATGCATTCAGGGGGAACAAGCCCTATGGAACATGCTACTTCTTATCTAACATAATTGTTGCATATTTCACTGAATGCGTTTTATGAGAATGTCAAGAGGGAACATGTTCGAAGCTGTGGAGTCTGCTACTGCTGCCACGGGGATGTTACAGGCTGGGAGGATTTGCAAGTGCGAGTGTATTAACAATGCAAATTGAATCAGGTTTCCCGCAATGTTTTCTGTTATCAAAAGTATGATAATGGGAACCATATCTCTCTCTGTGGCCTTTTAAATTGCAGAGGTTTTCACATAGCTGACATATTATTGTTCATATCTCACTGTACAATTAACAAATCTCGAAAGGGCTCATTGAAATGCAACAATGCAACTTTCGAGAGACACTGTAGCTCATCCAGTAATGTGGCCAGTGTGTTATCTACTGCAGAACGAGTTGGGAATAGGTATCTGCATGCATTAATCATCGTTGTAAATTAAAGGTATCTGCGAAAACACTCTGCAGCCACATGCATCGGGTCTGGATCTGATTCAATGTTTAAACAGTGGTGTTCTAGCAAATGTAAATATTTTCTTAAGTATAAAACAACCTTTGATAGTTGAAACACGCCCAAAGTGGCAAACTCTTTTCTGGGAGCTCTCCAAGTATTTCATGCATACAGTATGTCTGCAGAGTGCCTGCAGGCATCTATCTACTCGCCAAAAAGATAACAGGTTTCAGCATATATTAAGGAATCGTATGATAACCGGTGGGTGTTAGGTTAATACATACTTTCAAATACATTTTTCTAAGTAAAGTGCTAAAAAGTGGGCTTTAGTCAGGTTGCAGTATAACATATTTTGTGCACGTGAAGGATGCATGCCCGATAAAAGTTTTGCATATGAAAAATTGAGCTAGTCAGAGTGATGTGTGTGCTAAAATAAAAAAGCTCAACACATGCACAAAGGAGGTGGCACAGGTCCAGAAATATTGAAAATCATTTGAATACGGTTGGCAAGTAGGGAGTGGCAATTCAGATTGGCTGTTTTGATTTTCAGTATATACAATGATGTAGGTGATTCCTTTTTCCAATGGGACAATATGCTAACCCGATCCCTTTTGTCGCAAGATCATGCCAAAAGCGTAGTGCGCTTGTGCCCTGCTGAATCAGTAGCCTGCTCTGCAGCACCCGCTCTGCTCGTGGCACAGAACAGGTTTCAAGATTTTAAGATGTCCACTGAACCGCCACGCAAATCAAAGTCACTCCAGCACAGGGGAGACATTTAAGATATGCCACCTGTGCCCAAACCATGATGACCATGAGTACCGCATACTGGTGGCAGGGTAATCTCAAAGAATAAGCTGTGTCTGCGTTTAGGCATAGAGCTTGGTGATACTTATGGCCACCACGTACAAATTGATGTTGCACTTGTCCCAGCTCCTGGGAGTCAGTCCGGCTATGGACGGGAATTCGTATTCGGGTCCGATGGGCTTATACTGCCACACGGCGGGACAGAAACCCAGAGGACCCAGCCTCTCTTTGATTCTCTTTAGGAGGGCTGATAACCTCCTGCCCCATAGACACCTGCACAGCAGGCAACAGACAAGGGTCCAGATATCAAAGGCGCACACCCATTCAGGAGGAGTAGCCTAACATTAGGGTACTGCATATCCAAAGCTCTTGGTAGTCAGTAGGTGGGGAGTGGCTGGGAGTAGGATATGCAGGATTGCTTTGGACAATGGAAGAAGCCTTCCACCATCGTGTTTCTTATTGTCTCTCCTTCCCTTTCCTGTCTCCTCCACTCCTCCACTTGCTCTGGAACAAAGAACTTTGGTGCAAGATCAAGAGGGCAAAGTCTACTACAGCCAGGAGCAAGGATTGTTCCACTAAATCAGGCTAGCTTTAGACCAATCACCTGAGGACTTGTGCCTTTAAAAGAAGGAGTCTCACACCCCTTCAGGAGAATTCCCTCATTTCCTCAAGGATCCTTTAAGGCCAAAAAGACCTTCTGAATATTCTCACCAGGACTTCCTTTAGAACAGTTGCACTGTCCAAAGCCCTCCGCCGGAGGTGAAGAAGGAGCCATCTATGACAGAAGGAAGATCTGGCCCCTAAACACTCCCAGGATACATCGGAAGTGACCAATGCTGTGGACCAGCACCAAACATGCTGCAAAGAGTCTTCTGTGCCAGAAGAGCAGACCCTGAACTGGAGTCCTGTCCTTGAGTCCTTTGCGAAGGCCTCACAGCAACCGGATGGGCAGACTAGCCAAAGCTCCCTGTTCTCCAGTACCGAACCTGTTGCTCCATGTTCCCTGCATCCTAAACAATAGGAAAGGCGCTGGTGCTGGTGTCTGCATTCCTCTAACCAGCCAAACGAATTGCCTGCATCTAAACCAGCTTGACACCGAATTGTGTCTTAGCAAAGCTCATCACTCGGTAGGCCCAAATCATTTGCTCAATGCCGGAACCTGAACCAAATCTCTAGAGGGTCACTAACGGACTGTAACCCAGGAGTTCCAACCATGGCTCGGCCCAGCTAGCCTGCGAACTGCCACCTCAATGTCTGCACATCGACGCACCCTCCATCAGCACTTCGATGACCGTCACCCACCGAATCGTACCGCTAGAATGTCACTCACCGACCTCTTCGAGCGGCTAAAACTAGACTCGGCCTGGCCAATAGCAAAACGTTGTTGGGTCCCTCCTGTTGGCCTATTACCTTGGGCCTAGGTAAGGACAGATGACACAGACACGTGGCCCATCTTCATAACATTTATTCAAAACTGCACTTACTTTCCTGTTACTCCTCCCCTTCCTCCAACACGGATGCTCCCTCATGAGGGCCCTGTACTTCAACACACAGTGTCCCACACAACACCTCCCTCTCGCATATCTCCTTACATCCATCTCACATCTCTTCATTGATTCTGGTCGACCTTGTGATGAGTCTCTGTGATCGACCACCATTTCCTCCTCCAGCCCCTGATTTCTCTTGCACTTGGAGCTGGTCAGCTCCTTCCACTTCGTGACCTGCCTCTCAGCCATCTTGCTCTGATCCACATCTCTGGTCTGCCGGAACCTCTGTGTCAGGGATGAGGTTCTTGAAGAATGATGCCTTTCTGGTCCCCTCTTTCCTCTCATCCTAGGCCGTTATCATTGCCCCCCTTGTGTCCATCACTCTCAGGGGCATTATTTCATACCTGGAGTCAGTCTTCTTCTGCATCCTCTGACCAGAACTTCATCTCCCTCATTGAAGACCTTCATTTTAGCCCCTCATTTCAAGTCAGTCTACTCTTTTGCTAACTCTTTCCCAATTGTGTCTCGCTTTCTTATGTCTCCTTCCGTCCCATCCAGGTATTCATTTGCTTGTTCTGCAGGGGATCTGGGTAGCCTCATATTCGTGCTGTAGGCTGTCATCAGGACTCCTGGGGGTTCCCTGGGGCACTGTGGGGCGTGGGTCTGTACTGTCACAGGGCCTGCTGTATTGGCATCCTTTCAACCATGGCCTTCTGTATCATTCCCTTTATGGATGCCAGGAATCGCTCTGTCATGCCGTTTGCCTGGTTTTTACTGTGTGGGGAGTGCCCAAATCGCTGAAGACTTTGTCAATCACCCCCCGGCTTGAGCAAATGCTGTGGAGCTCATTCTTTTTACAAACGGGAATCTTGAAAATTCATCCATGAATACCAGCAGGTAATCAGTGACTACAGCGGCCCATATAAGTCCATTGCGACTCTCCTTCACACCTTTTTGTGGATCTCCGTCACTTGCAGTGGTGGATAAGTGGGTCCCTTTTAGATGTGGATTGGCACAGAACGCATTTCCTGTTGGCTACCTCCACTATACAATCCATGAATAGAAACCATATAGTCTGTTGGAGTATCTTCTGGGTGACATCCACTCTGTGTCCTTCATGTGCCATTAGCACTATTGTTCTCCTCAAGGTTGGCACTATGACCAGGCGGCATCCGGTCAGCAGGATCCCTTGATCGGACACTGCTAGCTCTGTGTTGATCTTAGCCATCCATTCCATTTCTCTGCAGTCAGCGTTCTCAATCCGTAGTAGCTGCCACTTGTAGTCCTTCCATCTACCAGTGCTGGGCAACTCCATGTCCATGACAATGGACAGGTATTTGTGTGAAGCCTGGGCTAACTCTTCCATTGTTAGTGATGGTGGTAGGGCATTCTCAGTGACGTAGTATGGGTACTCCATTTCACCCTCCCTCTGCGAATGTTGAGGCAGACCTGGCTGGCGTGAAATGTAATCAGCCGGGTTGTTCTCACCTCCTGGTCTGTGAATATTATCATAGTCATATTTCTGGAGCCGAATACCCCACCTCTCAATCAGCGGGAGCATCTTCAGTCTTGGGTTGGCAAAAAGTGACAAAAGTGCCTAGTGGTTCGTCACCAGTGTAAGTCTCTTCCCTATAATAAAGTGATGAAAATACTGACATGCAACGGCAGCAGCCAGGCTCTCCTTTTCGGGTTGGCAGTAGGCTCCCTCAGTGTGAGACAATGCTCAGCTGGTGAAGGCCAGTATGTAACTTGCCGGTGCATCGGACTGTTCACGCTGAGCAAGTATGGCACCTAGCCCAACGGGGCTGGTGTCAACCACTATCTTTGTGTTCCACTCTGGGTTGAAGTATGCCAGTTGTGTTGAGTTTGCTAGCTCTTCTTTGACAGCCTCAAATGCCCTCTGGCACTCTTGTGACCCCGAGAACGGCTGAGAACGGCTCATCCATTCGCAGCAGTTTCCTCAGGGGTTCCATAATGATGGCATACTTTGGTTGACATCTGACACAGTATCTCACCATGCCCATAAATTACCACATGTCTGCCACTTGCATGGGCGCAGAAAGTTCACTGATGGTGCACACTTTTTCATGATCGGGTTGCATCCTGTGGCCAGAGAAAATATGCCCATAGAACAGAGCTGTGTCCTTATTAATGTTGCACTTATCATAATTTATCGTGAGGCCTGCTTTACGCAGAGTGTCACACACGACCATGAGCGCTTGATCATGCTACTCTTGGGTCGTCCCATAGAGCAGTATTTCATTGGAGTAATTAAAAGTTGACTTGATTGCTATTAGTAGCTGTCTGATGGCCTCCTGAAAAATGTCTGTGGCAGAGGAGATTCCAAAATGGAGGTGTCTGTAGCGGAAACAACCCTTCATGTGTGGAGAATGTTCTGATAGGCCTCGACTCAGGGTATAGTTCCAGCTGGTGATACCCCTGGTTTGGATCCTATTTCGAGCATTTTGGTGGCTCTGTTTAGCTGGATGGCTCTATTTTTGGTCCTGGGTGCCTCTCCCTCCATATCACCCTGTTGGCCACCCTCATGTCAATGCAGAGCCTTATTTTGTTTCCTTCTTTCGGCACTACCACCAGGGGTGTGATCCATGGTATCATCCCCACTGCCCTTTCAACTATCCAATTGTCTATCTGCTGTAACTCCTGGGATACTTCTTGCTGTAATTGAAACCCCTCTCTCTTGGGGTGCTGTGGTATAGGCTGTAATCTCTCATCATGTGCAGCCAGACCACTGCTCTGCAGAGCTTCTCTAGACCTCGGAACAGCTTCGGAAATTCCTGCCTGATGACATCCTTTCCAATCATTGTTCCCTACATGCAGGCAAGGCTTTGCGTGCTGGTGGGTTCTTCACTGCATCGGACTACCTCATTATCTTGGTAGGGAACGTCAATGAGTCTGAGCTCTTTCACTGTCCTGTATCTGAGTAAACAATTCCCACTGATGGGGCTCCGAAGAACATGTATATTGGTGGTTGTAATCTTCCCTTTGTGTGATAGTGTCAGCTAAAATTTCCCAATGGATGGCAGCAGTTTGGTGGCCCCCCATTGGCAGATGTGCACCTTTGACTTGCTTCTGTACCCCATCTGCAAGAACTCTTGCACCCCCAACATGTTGACGGTGGCACCAGTGGCTATCAGGAAGCAGTGTGTCACCTCTCCTATCCTGACTCTTCAGGTGATTCTACCCCTTCCTGCTCACCATTTATAAGTTTGAAAAACCCATTGGAGTACTCGGGGGTATAGGTCCTGCACATAGTCCCTGTAGACATGGCATGCTTCTGCTGGGTATTCATATTAATCAGAGTAGTACGCAGCCTGGGCCACTTGTTCATCAAATTGTGTCTCTACACAGTCTGAACCCTGGTCCATCGCCCTTATCATCCTCCTTGATAACTCTGGGTAGACCGGTGGGGGACTCCAATGTACCAACGGGGTCAGTCTAAGCGCAGGTATCCAGGTTGTAGGTATCGGTTGTCTTGTCATCGAGAATGGCCTCCAGTCTCTGCATACAGTATGCAAATGGCCTTCCCTCCTGAATTTGGAGCACCTTTGGCTGATCGCCGGGCACATCCCAGAGTGCGGGAATGCCTGACTGCACTTGAAACAAGTCCTCTGGGGATGGGGTGCTGGTCGCATCTGTTGATATCCATTCCTCAACAGACCTCTTGTCATGGAAGGGCTGTGTGCGTATCCTCTGATCGCTTACCCACTCGTCCTTCTCCCTTTTCTTCTTGGGTGTCTCTGTGGAGTGCGCTTGAATTTCAACTCGCTCATGAACTCTCGCCAGCTCGATCACCTCATCAATCACCAATGGCTTCTTCAACAGCTGCTGCTGGAATACTGAGAATATGCAGCCTTCAATGACACGTAGCCGAATGGTGTCATCATCCAAAAACAGTGAGAATTGGCAGTGTTTTGGCTTCTTTCTGAGATGGGCGATGAATTCAACTATGGTTTCATTGGCTGATTGCGAGCACTGATTGAAAACATACCACTCGTAGTCCTTATTGGGCTGTATCACCAATTTCTTGTTCAACGCCGACAATAGATCTTGAAAGGAGGCTCTCTCCTCTAACAGAATCGTCTTGATTATCCCCTTAATTTCTTTTCCTGCCAAGTTGTTGAAGGTGTATTTGATGACAGACAACTTCTCCTCTCCTGCAGCCTGTATGAAGTCATCAACCCACTCGAGCCATTGTGTGACTTTGTTGTGTTGTTGCTGCAGTGTAAAAGGGCTTGGTTTCTTCAGGAATGACACCTTACTGCTTGCATGTGGCAGCGCTAGCGAGTCAGCTTCTTGACCACCTTAGTGGCAGCCGCACACCAGTTAAAAGCTTGTAATTTGGCTGACTCTCATGGCATAGGCCATCGATCTGCCAACGGCCTCACTGGTAGGTATGTCCAGGGTAGGTATAACAAGTGTGGTTTCAGGAGCTGGTATGAGCCACTTTGAATGGACCCTAATTGCCACAGGGAAGTTTGTCTTCTGGTTCTGTTTGTGCCTCTATCCTAATGTTCTCTGTATCCTCTATGGCTGAATGTATCTGTATTTTAGTGGCTAGGTTTCCTGGTAATCATGCAAATGAGCGACACGTTTCCAATTCACCCAGGATCTTGGAAGCACGTGGTGTGGTGCAGGGGGCCTCACAACCATTTTGTCCCTTGATTGACCCTGGTGGTAGGCTCCTCCCAACCAATCCCTCAAGTGGGGCTGTGGGTTACTCTGTCATGGTGCAACAGGCTCAGTACTGGCCTTGGTCCGGGCTGCGGGATTGTGGAGTGGCTTTGGGGTGGATGGGCTACACGCTGGCTCCACCAGTGGGACCTTCACTCACCGGCAGCAGGGCTTACTAGAGCACCCTGCACTCACTGGAGGCGTAGCTACTTGCAGATGCAGGGGCGACAACACAGGTGAAGAACTCAGCATGCCAAACCGGGAATAATCTGGCATACAGATGCTGGCAGCCCAGCAACAGGAAGCCGGAGGCAGTGGGATATGCAGCATTGCGTGGGAACCAGGATGCTAAAGCCCATTGCGGGAAGGATGCTGCAGGCAGCACTGAGTACAGTTTCGGCAGGATGCGTATTCATATACAGAAGGCAGGACGCTACCCTGTAGTGAGAAGGATGCTCTGACCGGCAGCAGGTACTTTCTTGGTGCCGGATGTCTTCCTCCTCATTGCCAGTTGTTGGCCTACTACCTTGGGCCTAAGTAAGGACAGACGACATAGAGACATGGCTCGTTTTCATAACATTGATTTCCAACTGCACTTCCTTTGCCATTACTCCTCCCCTTCCTCCAACACAGGTGCTCCCTCTTGAAGACCCCATGCTGCACACAGTGTCCCACACAACACACCCCAACCTGCAAAACTTGGACCACTGAAGTTGGACTGTTCCGAGCTCCCGCATTCGATCCTACTCGATGCCTGCTTGCTGCCAGGGCCTCCATGATGCTATGTGCCCCACTGAGCCTGATCAGATTGTATCAACTTTTAAACCATAATCTGATGTGTCAGCACACCAAGAACTGAAACCAGGTACTGTGACACTGAACTGCTCCCATGGTGAATTGTGACACTAGAGACTGTTTAGGCAAGAATTGCTCCTCTTTTCTACAATATATCCGTTTCATGACAGTACCTTACCTACCAGCCCTGGAACTAAACCCAGAGAGGTATGTTCTCCAGTCTGTTGCATCTCCTCTGTTCTTTCCTTTGGGGTGGGTTTTTGTACAGTAATCTCTGTTTGTTCTACTTGCAGCTGCTGTGTTTTTTAAAAATGTTCATATTTTTATAAAACCTTGATTGGAGATTCCCTTTTTTGGACTATGATACTGTGTTGTTTGGGTAAATACTGGTTCATTTTGACACCCCTCCTAAAAGCATAGCCTTCCCTCCGCCCGCATTACCACAAAAGGCAAAGGAGGTATATCTCTTGATTGTCCCTGTTTTACCTTTATGATTGCATTGGGTTTTGGTTTGTAGAAGTGTGAGGGCTGAGTGGGCCATTATTCCCCTACGTATCCTTGTACTCCTGTGAGACACAATCCAATTTGTCACACAGAAGCATCAGACTGCGAGGAGAAAAACGAGTCCAGAAAAGAGAAACTGTTGTTGGACAATTACTGATGCCCACAAGATGCATTATGGCTGTGAGACTTAAAAGTCTTAAGCTGTGCCTCTGGTATCAAGCCCCTTTTTTTTCACTTTGTCCGTAACGTGTTCCCCTACATTATACCAACAAGTTATCATCAGGTATACATATATTATATGTTTAATGGCGATGTCTTATGCCTTGCAGGGTTCGGGTGCTCTAAAATGTCATAATTACTGTGGGGACTCCACACAAAGTGGACTGGGTTGGTTGCACTGTCCTGGGGCAACTTGGTGAATTATAGTACAGCACAGTCTTTTTCCGTCCTGGTAGAACCCCTGATAGTAACCCCATGTGTTAATCCAGTACAGAAGGAGGCCTCAGAAGGAGCAGTAGCTCCACACGCAGCCGGAGCTGCTTCATGCTTTCCACCCATTTTGGTGCTCTCTGCAGGTAAGCCACCTGGCCATAGCACCTCGTATGGATTTCAAAAGTAAAGATTACTCTTAGCACATCCCGCACGGTAATCCACCTTTATCTATCCCCTATTGTGCTGCTTTCATTTACTGCAACAAGTGCACACCTTTCAATGAGCGACATCAGGGAAACAGATTTCCTGAAACGACCACCATTGTCCCACACGAGGAAATCCACCCTCTAAGATGGCCGCCCTGTTTTTTGCCTTCCCTGAAATGGCCGAGCCGGTCTACTCGCGCTCCTGATTGGCTGCAGCTGAATACATAGCAGCCAATCAGACACCAGAGTCGAGAGCCGGCCCACCTCCCGAAAGGCCCACGATTGTAAGGCCATCGCCTGTCCTAGCCTGTCCGGAGCCTTACAGACCTCGGCCAGAACCTATGCCCGCCGCCCTAACACTCGTAAGTTCAAGCATGCACGGCGACCTACGAGCGATCAGATGCCCGACATCTAACTTCTGACCGAAGCTCTGCTGCCATCTCTGGCGCACTAACCTACGCGACCACTCTGCCCGTCACCCGATTGTGCAATAAACTCTCTGGACACTGCCAGTACCGAGCCAACCTACCTCCCCTGGGGTCATATACATCATCATATCTATGTACTCACTACTATCGTCTCCTACTCCTAATGCCATGCTTCTGCCATTCCCCACGTGTAAACACAGTCACACTCTCTCCACAACGCTTCTTCCAACTGCTGCATGTATCTCACTGAAGCACGCCTGTCTTGCAATCCTTCTAGCCATTAACTGTGCTGCCTAATTATGTCACTGTTCGTAACTACTGTGTATGCAACTGATTTGTATCAATAAGATAAATGCATGTTCACTGGCTTCTTATTTGGGCTGCACTCAAGGGTAGACTGCTGCAGGGCCCCACAAGTCGTATGTACCTTAGACCAGTTCCAAGCACATTTAGCTTAACATGCTCACTAACTGCTATCTCTGCACGAGTGACCTCTTAATTAGATGCGTCTACGCTCCAATAATTATCCATGCTTCTACTTATCTCTAACAAACAGAGGCTACCTTGATTCATCTGGACAGACTCGCCTGATCCTGTATACTTACTGTTGCACATTGCTGCCTACAGCAAAAACCACAGCTAGACCACTCCAGATTCAGCCACACTGTGATTTCTATTTAGATAATTATAGTGAGATTGCCTATGTATACTAAATTACACCTGAACTGCCAGTTACATGCTCAGTCATCGGCTACCTTAGCAGTATTATATCTAGATGCCTAAGAACTTGCCGTACTTGCCCACAGCACTGAGAAGGTACACACAGAACCTGCTCAGCCCTTAAATTGCATCTAAACTGCTGAGAAACATGCTTGATTGTCTGCCACTTTAGCAGTTTCGTATCTAGATAGCGACACCATGTTGAGATTGCATATTTAGATTGCCTGGTTAGCCCATAAACTGCATTTAATCTGTTTTAAGAAACATGCTTGATTGTCTGCTACTTTAGCAGTTTCGTATCTATCGTATCAATTTGGTAGCGGCACCATGTTGAGATTGCATATTTAGATTGCCTGGTTAGCCCACAAATTGCATTTAAACTGCTTAAGAAATATGCTTGATTGTCTGCTAATCTAGCAGTTTCGTATCTAGATAACCTGAGAAATCGCACACCTTGGCACCATGCTGAGATTGGACATCTAGAATGTCAGTTCACCTTACAAATTGTATCTAAATTGCCTAGAAATATGCCTGATTGCCGGCTACCATAGCAGTATCGCTGCTAGACTGTCTAAGCCACACGCTGGTCTATTCTAGGAAGTTGTACCTACCTTGCTAATCATCTAAGCAAACTGTACTCAGCATTACTGAAATTTGTCAGTCTGCTGTCCATTGACCAGCTTAGCGAAATTATATGCAACTCTAAAGAACCTGTTATACCTCCATAGCTAATGCTTGCATAATGACAAGACTATGTAATATCTGCTGCATGATAGCCATGTCCACATTACTAGTCACTAGCTCCCAGGACCATCTTAAGGGAATCCCCCTATGTGAGTCAGTACATACTCTACCGAATATGCAAAATATAAGAAACAACTCGAACCATGATGATCTAAAGAACATGGTTGCACTTGAACCAGGACTACATGCCACCCTCCGCTGCCCAACCAACGATAGAAATCATAAACTGCGTGCCAGACTTAATAAATTATACAAGCTGCCCAGAAGGTTTCTCCCCTCGACTAAACAAGAAACGAAATTCCAATACAATAGGGACGAACCTAACCTCCCTTCTGCCCCACCAGCCAAAACCAACTCCCAAACTTCTAAATCTAAGCCTAAGACTAGCATTAGAAACCAACCTAACCTCCTACAACCTGAAGCTGAAGCCTATTAGCTTAAAGGAGCGCTCCTTAATGTAAGATCTTTAGTCGCCCACGCCCTTGATCTAGCTGATCTAATTACTTAAGCCAACCTAGATTTCATTGCTATTACTGAGACCTGGCTACATAATGCAGCAGGACCATCACTCATGCTGGCCATCCCAGATGGATACACTATAATTAGGCAAGACCGAGAGACTTCCCGTGGAGGCGGCATTGCCATCATATTCAAAACAAACCTGTTGCTAAGATTAGCCCCTATCCTAACCCTACAATCGTGTGAAGTCCTTACTGTTAAACTTCCCATAAACAATACCCAATCACTTACTATACACATAATTTACAGACCACCAGGACCACTTGGGACCTTTGAGGAGGATCCGCACAATCTAGTATCTAACAAGGCCAAAACTATGTCACAACTGCTGGTTCTAGGGGACTTTAACCTGGAATTTAATGACCATGCAGACACACACGCCTTAACCATTGCTAATACTCTAGACTCTCTAGGACTATCCCAAAAAAGTCAACAGTCCCACTCACTCTAAAGGTAGACTACTAGATTGGGTTACTGACTCCAATTGCACAGCTGACATCACCTCCATATGCCATTATCTTTGACCGACCATGCACTGGTATCCTTCAATCTCATAACTACCAGGCCATCTAACACAGCCCCACGTACAGCACTATCCTTCCTCACCAGAAATAAAAAGAACATGACTACAAATAATATCATTCCAGTCATCCTCCAAACCTTAAATGCTCTGTCGGACAACTTAGACCCCAGTGTACTAGTACACGAATACAATAAAAGTATGCTTGACACTATGGACAAAATTGCCCCGCTTAAACTACGTACAAGCAAACCTAAAGCCCATTTAAACAAGTGGTTCACGCCTGAACTTAAGGCCCTATGCCTGACTAAGAGAAAAAGAGAATCAACTTGGAAATTATGCCCAACTGACGAGAATAAGGATAATTTAAATGCTATCTCTCGCCAGTACAAACAAGAAGTGTGTCTGGCTAAACGAAACTCTTATAGCGATCGCATTGCAAACTCCAACTCAAATATGAAGGAACTTTTCTCCATATTGAAAGAACTTGAATCTCCCATTGCCACACCTGATATCTGCACTAAGGACCAGACTTGGTGTGCAGATATCCAAGCCGCACTAGGAAACAAAATAAACACTCTCCAAAAGAAAATCCAACTAAAAAAAGACTTGCTAAACATCCCAAATCAGCCCCAGGCACCGCCCAATGATACCTCAAATGACCAAACTAATAAATTCACTTTCACCAAAATTTCCATAATAGAGGTAGAGAAAATCATACTCTCACTCAAACCTTCCAACTGCAAAGGGGACATGTGTCCAGCACAGATAATAAAAGACGCCGCCAGAGATTTATCTCCTTTTATATCAAAACTGATTAATGCCTCTTTCACTACTGGCAACATCCCGGCCAACCTAAAACAATCTTGGGTGCTCCCGCTTCTCAAGAAACAAACATTAGACCCCCTGATCCCTACTAACTACCACCCAATTGCTACGGTACCATTTCTACTGAAGATTTTGGACAAAGTGGCGTACACACAAATTCAAAAACATCTTGAAACTCACAAGTTACTAGGAGTGAGACAATCGAGCTTCCGGCCATTACACGGAATGGAGACAGCCCTCATTGATTTAAAGACCCAAATAGATGAGCTGAAAGATCAAGGAAAGACAGCACTTCTCCTACTACTTGATCTCTCAGCGGCTTTCAACCTTGTGGACCACAAGGTCCTCTGTAGACATCTGGACTCTGCTGCTCAGTTCTCCACCCAGGCTATTAGAGGGATAGAATCGTTCCTGAGCGAGAGAACAATGCGAGTTTTCTCCCCTTCAGCAGCAGCGGACCCTACACCAATTACATGTGGAGTCCCGCAGGGCTCTTGTGTCTCCCCTACCTTATACAACGTATTCAACAAACCCCTTTTCGATGATTTGGGCAATCTAGGCATCACCTACACTAACTATGCGTATGATACACAGATTCTCCTCCCGCTTTCTGGGGATCATGGCAAGAATAGGGAGTTGGTGAATAGGGTCTATCTCATCATTCAGGCGTGGATGGCACTGCATGGTCTATGCCTGAATGACGACAAGACAGAGCTAATTATCCTGGGCACACAGGCCAATAATCAACAAATTAGGCCCAGACTATGCTGCATTCAGCATAGACGGTAATGTCATAAAGGTCTCTAGGGAAGTAAAAACGCTTGGCTTTTATCTTGATTCCACTATGTCATTCTCCAAACAGGTCAACTCACTAGCCTCTACGACAGCCTATACCTGTAAACTAATAAGAGCAGGTAAACCATTCCTTTCCAATGCCAGTTGTATGATCCTGGCGAGAGCCCTAATACTATCCCGTCTCGACTACTGTAACGCCCTTTACAGTGGGGCCAACAAAGCCATCACCCAAAGGCTCCAAATCTTACAAAATAATGCACTTAGAGCAGCACTCGGCATAAATAAAAGAGAACATATCTCCTCCACCAGAAGACAATACAAATGGCTTTCTACTGATGACAAAATCCATCTAAAAATGATCTCCCTGACGCATAAAGCTCTTAACAATGCGGCTCCTACCTACCTGGTGGACAAAATAAAGAGAAAAACCCATTACAGACTGACAAGATCGGTCAATTCAAACTGTCTGGTAATACCAAGATTTAAACGTGCCAAAATTGGCGGTATTAGCTTCCCAGTAATAGCGGCTAAATTGTGGAATGCCTTGCCACATAACCTGAGAACAGACCAACCGTTCGTACACTTTAGAAGGAACTTTATCAACCACATTAATGCTAATAATCCGTAATTACTCAGACCCCTCTGCCTCTCTAGTCTGATGGAACTTTGCAACTCTGCACCCTTATCCCTATCCAGCGTCCACACAGGCATCTGTGCAAATTTGTAAATTGTTTTTGATAACTTATGTATATCTTGTAATATTGTGTATCTCTGTAACATTTCTGTAACATTGTAAGCTTCGCATATTCTTCTGCTGCGCCCGGTCACCCCTGGGTCTGGTGCGCATTACAAATAAATAAACAAACAAACAAACAGAGTGCAACAGTTAAATGCAGTGTCCTGTGAGATAGAGTGGGATACAGATTTTGTCATGTATGATCATAACTTCTCCCTGTCTTGGAGGGTGATGACTTCAGTTGCCAGAGCAAAATATGGCCACACACTTGAATTGGGTTTAGATGCAACTTGGAATCCACAACCCAGCCGGCAGGATCCCTGCGATTGCTTGGCCATGTCAGCATCCAATGTCTGGATGTTTGCAAAAGGTTTCACTGAATGCAAATCAGCAAGTTGTAGCTGAGAAATTCACCTAGGTCCTGAATTCCTTTTTAACTAGGGGCCTAGAAGAGTGTGTTTTTGAACCATGTAAATCAGAAAACCAGGGGTTTGACTCATGAATAATGGAGGAGAAGCAGCCCAAACATTTATCATGCAAAATCTCTGCTGGACTGATCCCTCAGAGGCCACATCATACCCCCAACGATCATGTGCCAGTTTTGGTTAATGGCATATTTCTTTATGGACTAAAGAGAAGCCAAGCTGTGGAGCTCCCTTCACTTGACATGTCAGGCAGAGGTTAGTATCCGGCGCAAGTAATATTATTTTTTTTCTATTTTTTATTTTATTTTGGTTGGTTAAATTAATGTAACCTTTCAAAAAAAATGTTTTCATAAAACTTCAAATTATAAATAGCATCACATCGCATTAGGAAGAGACAAATGACAACTTAAAAAAGAATAAGGATAAAATGAGAAAGCCACAGAATAAAAGGCAAAGGGAAGTAAAGATCAATATAACAGCATACTTAACAAACTCAATTCTAACGTCCAGCCACACACACATTATAAATAAAACCTAAACATGTGTGACAACTAATAACCCAGAATAAAATCACTAGATGATCAGTCTATAGGCAATACTGCACTTAAAAATTGCATAGTGGCTATTCTCAATGAGATTTTCGAGGTATCAAATAATTCATACCATAGTTCATCATCTGACCGCATTAAATGATGTGTTTGAATTAAATTGTGAAGGACAATTTTCCTTTGTTTTCTCAAGGCAACAAACACAATTAATATGTGTTTCAGTGTCTCTTCCATTCCATCAACTTTACAAAACTGACAGTACGAGGCATCAACATGAATTACACCCCTTCTTAATAAGATTTGATTGGTTGGCCATAAGTTCATGCAAAATCTTAGGATTTGACTTCTAAGTGTGTATGACGGGCACTTCAGTAAAAAGTCAGTTGTTTGCCGACATTTTTTATGACCAAAGGATGATCTGTCGAAGTCTCTTAGCAGTAAGCATTTCTCTCGGGTATGATGCCAATCTAGTTGATACAATTTGAGCTTGGCTTTCGATGGATTATTGATCAAAAGGTCTAGCGAGATGTTCACATCAGCCAAATCAGAGAGGACACTAGCTCTCCAGTTTGCTGGAAAACAGTGTGGAGAAAGCAAAACATAGTTTTCCAATATTGAGAGCAAATTGTTTGCAGAAAGACCCAATAAGCATTTGCGGAAAAGACAACATCTCTTCCAAGACACTTGGATGTGCATTGACAAACTGGCCAAATCAAAGCGCAAGAGAGCATTTGGCATTATGTTAGGGAGTTTGAGTACTTTTTTCCAAAATTGGGCTTCTATTTGTTAAGCGACTTCAATTCAGTACTCCAACTAAGTCAGTGCCTAGTCTGGGATGCCCAAGGGAAGCCCTTATTTATATATTTTTATGACAAGTTCATAGATCTGGATGATAAACCCTTGTATAACGCCCCTCTCTTTGAATCCCCCTGACCTCACTGAACCAAGAAGTAGGTTTGTTTTGCAAATTAAAATATTTATTTTACAATTTAAACAATATATATGTAATACTTTTATCAATAAATTAATATTTGATAGCACACTGATGAAGAGAATGTTGATCAACAATGGATAATATTACACTAGCACACTTATTTAATTACTTAGGAGTTGGTATAGAGAGGATAAAATAGCTGAAAATGCTTTTATGGTTTCAAGGAAATGCAATGATGGAAAAGAATGCAGCAAAGAAATAAACTGAGATGGTTTCCACAAGAGATAATATGATCACTTTTTCTTTTGACAATTCACTCCCCCCTATGCAATATAAGGAAATGGAAGGGGAGCACACAATTTTCAGGAATACAATCGAATGCAATACAAATTCAGTTCCCCCTAGCAAGCTTAGAGCAACAGGGATGCTTTAAAACAGGTAAAAATACTTTAAATGGGATGGGATTTGCAAAGAAGTGAAAATATGCTAAAAATGATTTTAATTCCCTATAGAAGATTCAGGGTAGGTGATAGCTACTTTGAATGAGTTCAGGTCAACACTAGCAATTAATCAGAAATGATTATCAGATTGAAAATGAATTTCAACAGTTGCAAGCAAAAGACAGTGATTTTTAACATGTGGTAAAACTTAGCCAAATTGCAATTCGCGGCACTTTTTCCGAGTGCGTTGAGCGCGATTACAGAAAAACTATACATTTTAGGGCTTTTTGGAAAGCTGAGATTCTTAGCTTTAAGATGACTGTTAAATCGTGTTCCTAGCACACATGGTTCAAAAGATACGGACAATTTTGTGGAGGTAGATTCTCAAAATTAAAGTAAAGCTCAGAATGACAAATGACACTTTCCCAGCTTTGAAATCACAGAATGAACACACGATTTCTATGATGCAGTTCTAAAAAGGTGGAAATTGTTTGAATTAGATTATTTTAAACTAAGAGATTGGTTTTGCACAGTTCTGGCTGAGTACTCACACTATAAATTTGAAATAGGCCATCAAGGTCTGGTCAGGTTTGGACTGGGCTCCTGGCGGGTGGTTCTGAAGTCACAGCTATCTGGTCTGTGTCTGGCATTTGGTCGGCACTGCACAGCGGTCTGGTCTGGATCTTCTGGAACTGCGGTTCTGGATACAGCTCTGCTTTCTCGGTCCGGAGATGGTTCTGGCACAGGGTTCTAGCCAGAATCAAACAGCTCGCCCGGCTGTTGAATAGTTTGCAAAAGATTTTGAAGTCTGCTGAAAAGGATTCAGCTTGTGGATTGGCCCCTCTGCTTCACGTTCTGAAGTCTGAATTCTAAGTTCTGGTCTCTGGATCTGTCTTGATTTGAAGTCTGGAGTCTCCCGGCAAAGCGCTTCGCAATAAATCAGTTTGAAGTGAGAAGTGAATGTCCCTACCTGGGTTTCAGTGGTCTTTTTATATCTTTTGAAAGTGGGTGGGAAGGCTGACTTTCTTTGCCCAACCCTCTGAAGATCCTGATAGGTTAGCAGATTTTCTGTGCTCTCACTGGAGAACGGAGTTGTGAGTCATCCGGTGTCATTTTTATGGCATACAGAAAGAACACTCCCCTTGTCACTTTGCACACAAATCTATTTTTGATCCAAATGCGTATTTATCTATGTACAATTTTTCTAATATTATATGTCCAGTTATCATATTTTCTGTAGCACCAAACCATCCGATGCCTGTCTTTGTAAGATGTTGTGTCCACTTCTCCAGAATGTACACAAATGTGCGCAGGGAAAATGGGCATCAGATGATGAAGTGTCAGATTTTTAACATACAGACACTTGGAGTAACACCCTATTTTGCGCTACTACTCTCCAGAACTCCAGAACATACCACAGAGTCCTAACACCTCTTAAAATGTGCACAGGAAAATCACAGCAATAATGATATTATTTACATAATTTTGACACTTCCGTACTATGAATTATCCATCTTTTTTTTTAAATTTTGCTCTGGCCCAGATGGGTGTGGTTTAGGTTCCAAAGCACATGGGGGAATTTCTGTCTGTCCCCGCCTCCCAGAGGCAGTGCCCCTCCCATTTCCTTCCAAGAGGAAGTCATTTACGACCCCTGATTTAGCATTTGCCTGAGCCAAGGAAAGTTCATTGTTCTGTTTTCCTGCAGCCCCAGGTACCCCTCCCCTAATTCAATCAGAGAGGTGTAATCTCCTTTTGGTGGGGGCAGGAGAAGACAGGCCAGGCCTGGGAATGCAGTTGCATTCCTGTCGGGGGTAGTCGCTGGGCAGAATTCAATCTCTTCAAGCCAGGTTTCAGCTAAATGTCACTTTTGTTCCAGTTTTCTTCATTCAAATCAAACTTACAATTTTTACACATGCAGCTAGAACACTGAGTCTAAGTTCAAAACCATGACATTTAAACAGTTGCAACCTATGTGACACTCAAAAGTAGGTCACTCATTTCGATTTTAGTGGCTTTAAATCCCATTTCACTTAAGATGCTGACAATCACAGCTCAGCCAGTTTTGTTATGAACATTATTTTAGGCTCTTCATCTTTCCAGATTTTGTATGCACACAAGACTTCATTCTGCCAGATGTCTGCTGGTGTTCAGTGAGATTTTTGATATCTTGCAATGTTTGAAATAGGCATTTTGAGCTTGTATTTCAGAGAAACAAAGGTGATTTTAAAGCGCTTTCTGAGCTAACAGGCACTGCTGTTTTTCCTTTGGCACCACGTTTCACTCATGGCGCTTCTGGCCCATCACGCGCGCACTGGTGGGTGGCAGGTCAGGCGACCATTTTGGTGTGCGCAAAACTGCGTGGTTTTCCTGGATTCTGGCGCAAATGTGGGCTTCTCAGCCATCTTGGATTTTCTAAGCCCACAACACCAAATGTTGTAGCATAATAGTTCAAACGTGGGTCAAGACACCTGACAAGCCCCCCGCCCAACTGCACTTTGATTTCGAGTCGAGGCGGAGTCGGGTGCAAAGGATGTTTTGATCCACGCGCTGGGATGTCCGCATCATCTTCTTCTGATTCTGTAGATGGCACAGTTCAGCATCTTTTCCTCCATCAGGGTGGATCGATCGGTTCTCCTCACTGGTCCTGAGGGGAGTTTCGGGTGGTACCCCGGGCCCCTCGGATCTTTGCTCCCGGTCCCCGGGTCGTCCTCCTTGGTCAGTCCCCATGGTTTCATCTCTCCTAGGATGACAAAGCAAAAGCGGCAGAAACATATTCGTAGACATTTCCCCACCACTATTAATGGTGGGGCGAACATATACATTTTATACATCAGGAGACATTTGCATTCAAGAATCATAGGATTTTATAGGCTATATGTGGAATATTTTAGGGTTGGACTTGTATTACTTTGGAGCGGCCCCCTCTGGGATTGCAGAGGACTCCTCCAGTTGCTGCAAAGTGTGCCTGGGATGGCAACACTTTAGCTGATTAATATGGACCCACTTGTCTTCTCTTTCCGCCAAACTGCCTTTGGGATGCAGATCTTGTAGGCGACTGGGGAGATCTTGTCTACAATTTCAAAAGGTCCCTTCCAGGTAGGCAGGAATTTCCGCTGTTTGGCCTGGTTCCTTTGGAAATTATATAGATAGACCCGGTCTCCCACATTGTATTCTTTCCTAGTAGTCTTTAAATCATAATGAGTCTTCATGCTATCGGCTGATCTTTCCAGGTTTCGCTGAGCATAGGCAAAAGCATGTGTTTCCTTAAATATTCAATATATTCATGAGTAGTGGAAGCATTGATCAAGGTTTGCTCTTGGGTCCTTTAGAGCAAATGCTGGGGAAGCACCATCCTGCGTCCAGTCATCAGCTCAAACGGTGACATTTTAGTTGCAGATGAAGGGGTAGATCTGATGGCTATTAGGACCAGAGGTAATCGGATATCCCAACTTGGCCCAGAATCTGCCACAAACTTTTTTAATATGCTCACAATGGTTTGGTTGTAACGTTCTACTGCCCCAGAAGAACCTGGTCGGTAAGCAATGTGTAGCTTCCTTTTAACCCCCAGTATCTCCCACATCTTAGTCATTACTTCGCTGGTAAAATGGCTACCTCTGTCTGACTCAATCCTTTGGGGTAGACCAAAACTGGAAAAGATGTGGTTGATCATCAGGGCAGCTGCTGTTTCTGCCTTGCAGTTTGGGGCCGGGAGACATTCCACCCATTTAGTAAATAAGCATGTCACCGTCAACATGTACTTATTTCCCCTAGAGGAGCGAATCACGGGGCCTATGAAGTCGACTTGCAAATCTGACCATGGCAGTGTCATCCCCCTCTTTCGGAGAGGTGCACGGTGTGTGAGGGATGTTGGCTGAAATTGTGCACACACAAAACACCCCTTCAAGTATTGGTCGAGGTCCTGCCCCATGCGTGGCCAGTATGCAACCTCTCTTAAGATCTCAAGAGTTGTATGAAACCCCCTATGACCGGCGGTGGCCGCATCATGGGCGTGACTTAACATCAGGCTTCGGAATGAGGTAGGGACCACCCACTGATGAAGGCCAACTTGGGATTTCCTTACCAACAAATGGTCTTGGATTCAGAAAATTTTTGGACCTTTCATCAACACTCTAAGGTCCTCTTTCCCAATGTAATCGGTATCCGTCCGAAAGTTCTCAGGGTCCTCAATGTGTTGGTAAAACTTACCAATTATTGGATCCCCTTCTGAGCCGTAATTAAATCAGCATCTGGGGTCCCCTTACTCCATTGTGCAGTTGAAAGATCATTGTGAGCATTTGTCTGGGACCTAGTGATAGCAGTGACCTGGATTTCCCCCAACAGGGACTCAATCTCTATTAGAACCCCTTGGATGGCCCCGATTTTGGCAAGCTGATCAGCTAAGTCATTTCCAGTTTTGTCTGGTCCCTCTACTTTGGAATGACCCTTGATCTTCTTCCAGTAGATGGTCATCCAATTCTAGGTGACCAGATCAACAATGTTTTGAATTAACTTCCCATGTTTCAAGGGTTTGTTATTAGCACATAACATGCCTCTGGTTTTCCAATTAACCAGGTGCTCCACGAACCCGTTCCATACATAATCTGAATCTGTGATTATGACCAGTTTGTGGAGTTGATGTTGGACAGCAGTGAGGATAGCTTGATGCACAGCCATCACCTCTGCCACCTGACTACTTCGGGGACCAATTTTGTACCCAGCGGAGGGTTCTGGGAACTCATTCACCCATGCATTCCCTACGCCGGCCACCAGTTCTTTCTCCCCGTTGTTGTCAACATGGGAAGAGCATCCATCCACATAGACAGTGGACATTCCCTCACACTTGTCTTCTTCAAAGACTTTGTGGGGGGAATTAAGGTATGCCTCCATGGTGTCCTTGATTTTTAGACTTTCGTCCTCCAGACAGTTTTCTCTGGCACAATCATGCAAGTCAGCCAGACCTTGCACGAGGGGACTCTTCTTGTTTTGGCCATATCTGACCTCCACAGGAAAGCCTTGCATTGAAAGAATCCAAGAAGTAATTCAGGAATTACTCACATTTCCGGCCCGGATTCTGTCACTTTGGAGATATTGCAGAGGCTGGTGTGGAGTCTCCACTATGATGTGTTCCCCCTGGATAAACGGGCGGTAATTCTTCAATGCCCACACCGTTGCCAGGAGTGCCTTCTCACAATCGTTGAATTTTTCCTCCACAGAGGATAAAGTTTTGCTCGCATAGGAGATTACTTTATTGACCTTGTCATGCTTTTAATATAACACTGCAGTCAAGCATGTATTAGAGAACCCTGTCTCCAAGAAAATCTCCTTGTTTCTGACAGGATAAGCTAGGCAAGGCGCTTGTGAGAGGCTTCTTTTGAGCTGTTTTACTGCCTCAGATTGTTCTGGACCCCATTCCCACTTGACCCCCCTTCAAGAGATGAATCAGGGATAAGTGATCTCTGCGTAGTCCTCAATGAACTTTCTGTTGTAATTAGTCAGTCCAAGGAGGCTCCTTAGTTCCCGCAGAGTTGTGGGGTCTTTCAGTTTCTGAAGTGCTTCCACTTTCTTTTCCTGGGGACAGAGACCCTGAAGAGTAATCTCATGCCCCAAGAAATTAACACGGGTTCTACACCACTGCGCTTTCTGAAATGAAAGTTTTGCTCCGGCAGCCGTCAACTGTGTCAGAACATAACAGATCTCTGCTATGTGTTCCTCCACAGATGAACTTTTGATGAGGACATCATCTACATAAGCCAGGTTACCCCTCGCATGGTCTTATGTAGGAAAATGTTGAATTCATTTCCGGTGTTCAGGTATCCGAAGTGAGTCTGGGCCAGATGTACTGCTGGCCCCCAAAGGTAAAAGCCAGTTTGTATTAGTCCTCCCTACTGACAGGCACAGACCAGTACCCATTGGTCAGGTCTATCGCAGTGAATACCTGTGACCCCTGGATCTGGGCCAGCCCTTGGTCAATGTAGGGAAGAGGCCATCGGGAAGTATGGACCCGTTTGTTGAGCTCCCTAAGGTCGGCGCAGAGTCTCCACTGGCCATTTGGCTTCAATATTCCCAGCACCGGATTATTGAAGGTGCTGTGTACTGGACGGATTATTCCCCGGGACTCAAGGTTCTTAATTATTTCAGTAAGGGACTCCATGGATGCGAGAGGCAAGCGATATTGCTTCACAAACACTGGAGTCATGCCAGGGTCTGTGGGAATTGTTGTTGTGTGGATGTCGGTGCGACCACAGTCATATGAGTCTACCACAAAGAGATCTTATAAATCCAAGAAAACTTGTTTAAACTTTTGCTCTGTTCCAGAGTCACACAGGCATCAGCTAGGTTGACTCTCTCTTCCACCATCTGCCTGAAGCCTGGAAAGACTTCTGGTTTTGCTATCTCAGCAGCCTCCTCCAGCTGGGTGGAGAAGTCCCTGGTCAGAGTGCTGATTTGGACTGGAGGCTTCAGATGGGAAAGGCAGCCCTCATGGACCTGGAAAATCACCTCATCCCTCCTGAAGTCACAAGTCACATCTTCCTTACCATAAGGGCAGGAAGTGTACACCAGGAAGTTCCCCCCATGCCGGGTAAAGATCCTGTCTGGTGTTGTATTGTCATCGCTATCACTGTCAAAACCCTCCTTGGGGATTGGTTCATTTCCTAAATCAATGGAAAAATGCCGGTCATCAACCGCCATTCCAATAATGGTGCCTGCGGCTAGAGTGATACTCTTTAAGTCGCTGTTATCCACCTCTATTGGAATGGTGTCATGTTCTATGTTGACTAATGGTGTTGTGTTTACCACCAACCCTTGCTGTTGGAGAGAAGCATTTAGATGAATATAAGCATCAGGGTTTTTCAATTTTTGTCCTCTTTTAACTTTCACTTCCAGGGAGAATTGTCGGGTCCTTTCTGGGATGGTGACTTCCTCTTTACTCTGAATTTCAACTGCATAAGGTAGCAATTGAGCTGACCTAAATGCTTTTTCTGGATCATTAAAAACCCATGGATTATCTGCTAATCGGGACCACGCTTTGAAGTTTATTAGGTCCAAACTAATGGCACAGCGATTGAGAATGTCACTGCCTAAGTAAAAGGCGGCAGTGACGTCTCGCACGACCCAACAATTATCGCCTATGCTCTTTTTGCCAATGGATATTTTGAGCATACACCTGCTTGGCAGGAGATGTTTTGGAATTGGGTGTTTCCAGATCCATTTCCCATTTGTCTATCAGTTTGAATGTGGGAATGGCTGGATCTTTTGGGAGTTGGCGGAACATGGATTCGCTGATGTAGCTCTTATCGTTGTTCACACACACTCGGTCGAGAACAGAGTCCTTCCCATCATTTAACTGAACAGGGATGAACAACTACTCTCCAATTTGCTGAATATCAGCCAGGCTCTGAGCTGATTTCACATCTTTCTGGACTATTGGAGTGGGAATGTCTGATTGTGGATTAGTAAAGAATTTCAGAGTGTTTCCTCCAGTGGAAGGTTGATTTTCAGAAATAGAGAGGACCCCCCGTCACCAGTCTGTTGTCCTACTGCTATTACTGTCACGTCTGGAATTTGGTTGTTCTGGAAGTGAAATTCTACTTGGTCGGATTTTTGTTCAACCATGTGGCATGTGCCGTTTAAACTAACATGGTTGACACTCTGTTTTAATTTTATTGGTCGGCTAGTCTGGGTCCAGAGTACCTTGTTTACGCAATCTATTACGGGTGACAACCTTCTCAGGAGGTCATTCCCTAGTAAACAAGGGGTGCCCTCTGGAGTCACTACTATGACTGGGTGTTTCACCTTGTGTCGCCCAATTTTGATGTCCAAATCCACAGTCCCCTCAATGGGAATTTCCTTCCCGTCAAAGTTCTGAAGTTGTCCAGGAAGAGAGGTGAGAGGAATGCGGTAATTCTCCCCCTTCCTGCATTTAGTTCATCAAAGGCCCTTCTGGACAGAAGAGTAGCTTGGGATCCAGTGTCCACCAGTGCCAAAATTGTACCCTGCCCCTGAATTTGTACCGGGGCATAGTATCTTCCCTCCTTCTCCTCAAGGGGGCACAGATAATGCACATTTTTGGACAACTGGTGGGCTAATTTTTTAGTTTTGGACATTGTGAGAGAAGAGATCTGGGCAGAATTCTGTGGAGAGACATGGGAATCCGCAAGAAAAAGTTGGCAACTGGAAATCAGAGCCATTGTGGGTTCCCCTGGTTCCGGATCTGGGCCACCCCCCCTTTTTGGAGGCAGTCACCAGGATGGGTTTGAACCAGGGGATTTTGATGCGGTTGGTTCTGGGATGAGTTGATGGGTGGCGCTAGCTCAGTCCCCACATCGCCCTAGTCGGGATGTGAATCCCTTTGGGCCCATCTTTCTTCGGGAGGAGTTCCCCCATCTTTGAAGGAGATGATCCTTTTCCCAGGAGCCTCTGAGGATCCCTCTCCCTCAAATTGGAAGATCTGTACCTCCTCCACAAACGGGATCTGTTTGGGTCCTTTGTTTCTCCTACCTCCTCTCTGCTCCTTGGGTGGCAGACTTTCAGGGGTAGGAGATTTTTTTTCCGGTTCCTGGGTTTCCAGGGGCTGTTTACAAGTGGGGAATGAAGCTTCCTCCAAGGCTTTACACCCCCCTTCCCCTTGTGCCTCCTCCCTGGGAACCAGTGGGTTATCGGGGTGCTGGCCCCATCATTGTTCTGGAGCACCAGGTCCAGAGTTTGGGGCATTCTGCGCCGGCATGCTCATCTGAGGGTTCTGTTGAGCCCTCTGCATGTGACCTAGATCCCGTGCCATATTTTGGACCTCGCGCTCTAACTGTGAAACCCACTCAGGCTGATACGGGGTTCTATTTTCTCCCCTGGGCTGATCCCGGGAAGGGTAGCTATCCCTTCTCTGGTAGTACCCCGGGTTGGGAAGATTTGGGTACCCCTCCACACTTGGTCTCCCCTCTCCCGGATTAGGTGGTCTGGGCTCAGGGAATTAGGGAAAGAAGGATGGATGATTTTGGGGGTGGAAATTGGGCGGATACCTGGGAAAAGTTCTGCCCAGGGTTTGGTGAATTTCTGCCCTCCTGTGGGAAGTTAGGAGGGAAGTTCCCTGGGTTGGGTACCTGGTTGGATCCCCCCCCCTTGGGCTGGAGGAGTCCACACATACCCCAGGATGGCTCAGTTTCCCTTGTAGCAGGGACTTACATAGTCAGGGGAGTGAGGGACCCATTTGTGGGACTACCACCTTGACTCCCTGTCTGTGACTGGCCCGAGGGCCTTCTGGGCTGAGAATTATTCGGTGCAGGCAGGTTTTTAGGCCCCCCATCTCCAAATCTAAAATGGGGAAAACCTTTACCTCTGCCACCTTGGCAGCAGCAGGGGTGCTGGTCGATTTGGGGCTTTTCTGAGCGTTATTTTTATTTTCTATGGGTTTCTGCACCTCAAAGATCCGGGTAGCCTGTTCGATGACCCAGTCTAGTGACCTTTTCTCATGAAAATCTCTCACTAGCTGGGTCATTATGTATTTGGGTAAGGCATGGAAAAACGTATTTACAAACTCTTTACTGTCTGTGCGCACCCTTCTGGTAGTCTGTGCAAAGGCACGCTTCAATTCCTGCACAAATACTTGTGGGGCCTGATCCTCCCCACATTGCAAATTGTAGGCTGCCTTGCGAGCCTCTTGGGGATTCCGGTGAACAGAAAAATGTTTCAAGATGGCCGCCCTATATGTGGACCATCTTGAATGGTTTTGGTCCTCCAGCCCGCAAAGAAACTGGAGTATTCTGGGGAGAATGTCCATTTTACATACTGAATGCAGCTACTGCTGTCCTTCAAATGGAAAGTCTCCATCATTTGCTCGTAAAGCTCCACGTGTTCCCAAACAGAATACTTGGCGTTCTTGTGATAAGGGTTGATGACACTCCTTATTGCCTTAATCTGTTTTAAGGGATCCTTAAGCAAGGCCCTTTTTGCCTTATTGACCTTTTTGGTTTGGGTAACCCTGGTCCATTCATCCTCTGACTCAGAAGCACTGCTCACAGAGGTGCCCGTCTGATCTACCAGGTTTTCCCGGATTCTGAGAGCCTGGGAACGGCTGGCAGAATGTGGGGACCTGGTCTCCTGTGTCCTGTGACGCTCAGAGGAGTCTTCAGATCTCTCCTTGCTGCCAGGATTTGATGAGTACCCCCCCACTGACCTAACTGGGCAGAGGTTTTTAGGATGCCCTTAGTGGGCCTACTCTCCTGAGGTTCCCCACTAAATAGCACTGTACTTAGGTGCCCATACCCGGATGCCCGCCCATCCATTCCTGGGAGGTACTGGCCTATGAGCCCCATGCTTTTGGCTGGATAGTAATCTGCCATCCCCGTGGCCCTGGGCTCATGTGCGCCATGGGACATGGGGGTGGCAGAGTCCAAGGACTGGGAGAGATGAAGGCCTCTGGTACTAGGGCTCCTGAGGTTATGCTCAGGTGTTTCCCTTTCCCAGCGAACCTCATCTCTATCAGCCCCTGCTCCCTGTTGCCATGCAAGAGCCTCTGCTTTCAGTTCCTCAGTTAAGGCCTTACTAGACTCTATCAGTCTCTCCTGCATGGCTACCTGTTGCTGGAGCCTATCATTGTGCTGACAGAGAGCCTCATTGTCTCTCTGTGCCTCCTGGTTGGTCCTGGAGTACTGGGCCAGTCTTTGCTGCAGGAGGGTTACCTCCCGAGACCCATCCCTACTGGCCTGCTCCTTTCTTGCCAGAGCATCTTCCACCCTCCTGGTGTGCTCCAACAAGTTTTGATGCTCTTTTTGGAGGTCACCCAGTCCCTGGAGGGCCAGGTGATTTTCTTCCATTTTTCTTTTTAAGTGGCAGACTTCCTGGCCTAAGGTGTCCCTGTCCTGACTAAGAGCCTGCATCTGTGCCGAAAGGTCTTCCCTCTGCCTTTTAAGTGCTTCAGCTTTCTGGCGCTCTTCCTCAAATTCTGTCTGGGTAACCAGGTCTTTCGGAATCAGTTTGTTGTTCTCTGCCTTCTCCCTATCTAGGTGGCTTTGCAGGGTGACTACCTGCTCTGCGCATGCCCTATTGAAGCCCAGTTGTTGCTCCAGCTTTTTCTGGCTCTGCAGTAGGGCGTCCAAACCTTCTTGGTACTCCTTCTGCAAAGCCAGAAATCTGGTATCCTGGTCAGACTTTTCCTGTTGCAGGATACCCATATCCTCTTTTATTTTAATGATATACTGCCTACTATCATTTTCTGACTCCTGGCTCCTCTGCAGCCTCTGCTCGGAAGAGACCAGGTCAGATTGGGCCTTCTCTAATGCCATCAGTTGCCTATTTTTCAGATCTTGGCCTTCAGCACATTTGTCCTGTATGGCTCCCATATATAAATATAAATATGCCGCTACCCTGGCAATCTTGTTGTGCTCATCCTTGGCCTTAGGGGCCATATATAGTTCACTCAGGTCCACGTGTAAGGGACCCTGATTTTTCCAGATGTCTAACCCAGTCGCATTGACCTGTTGTGTGATCGCCTGCAGCCACACATTCTGGTCCTGTTCAGACCATTCACCTCTCACAAACAGTTTATGTAAGAGGTGCTCTCTAGCTATCTTCATATCTACCAATGTCGTCATTCTGGAAATTGATTTCCTTCCTGATTTACAGAATTTAGTATTTTATTTTGCAAACCAGACTGTCTCCTTAGAGCGTCCTTCTTTTGAGGGGTGCTTTTACAATGTAACACGGCATGGCGATCCAAAAGGATTTATGTATCCTGTCAGTTAGCACACTGTATTAAGCTGCACAAGTGCTAGATCTAATCCAGACATCCCGGACGAGCACTCACTCTGTTAAGCGACTTCAATTCAGTACTCCAACTAAGTCAGTGCCTAGTCTGGGATGCCCAAGGGAAGCCCTTATTTATATATTTTTATGACAAGTTCATAGATCTGGATGATAAACCCTTGTATAACGCCCCTCTCTTTGAATCCCCCTGACCTCACTGAGCCAGGAAGTAGGTTTGTTTTGCAAATTAAAAGATTTCTTTTACAATTTAAACAATATATATGTATTACTTTTATCAATAAATTAATATTTGATAGCACACTGATGAAGAGAATATTGATCAACAATGGATAATATTACACTAGCACACTTATTTAATTACTTAGGAGTTGGTATAGAGGATAAAATAGCTGAAAATGCTTCTATGGTTTCAAGGAAATGCAATGATGGAAAAGAATGCAGCACAGAAATAAACTGAGATGGTTTCCACAAGAGATAATATGATCACTTTTTCTTTTGACAATTCATTCCCCCCTATGCAATATAAGGAGATGGAAGGGGAGCACACCATTTTCAGGAATACAATCGAATGCAATCCAAATTCAGTTGCCCCCTAGCAAGCTTAGAGCAACAGGGATGCTTTTAAACAGGCAAAAATAGTTTAAATGGGATTTGCAAAGAAGTGAAAATATGCTAAAAATGATTGTAATTCCCTATAGGAGATTCAGGGTAGGTGATAGCTACTTTCAATGAGTTCAGGTCAACACTAGCAATTAATCAGGAATGATTATCAGATTGAAAACGAATTTCAACAGTTGCAAGCAAAATACCGTGATTTTTAACGTGTGGTAAAACTGAGCCAAATTGCAATTCACTGCACTTTTTCCGAGTGCGTTGAGCTCGATTACAGAATATATATAAGGAGTAGAAAGCTTTAGGGCTTTTTGGAAAGCTGAGATTCTTAGCTTTAAGATGAGAGTTAAATCTCCTTCCTAGTATATATGTTTCAAAAGATACGGACAATTTTGTGGAGGTAGATTCTCAAAATTAAAGTAAAGCTCAGAATGACAAATTACACTTTCCCAGCTTTGAAATCACAGAATGATCACACGATTTCTATGATGCAGTTCTGAATAGGTTGAAATGGTTTGAATTAGATTATTTTAAACTAAGAGATTGGTTTTGCACAGTTCTGGCTGAGTACTCACACTATAAATTTGAAATAGGCCCTCAAGGTCAAGGTCTGGTCAGGTTTGGACTGGACTCCTGGCAGGTGGTTCTGAAGTCACAGCTATCTGGTCTTGGTCTGGCACTCGGCACTGTACGGCGGTCTTGTCTGGGTCTTCTGGAACTGCGGTTCTGGATACAGCTCTGCTTTCTGGGTCCGGAGATGGTTCTGGCACAGGGTTCTAGCCAGAATCAAACAGCTCGCCCCGGCTGTTGAATAGTTTGCAAAAGATTTTGAGGCCTGCTGAAAAGGATTCAGCTTGTGGATTGGCCCCTCTGCTTCAAGTTCTGGAGTCTGAATTCTAAGTTCTGGTCTCTGGATCTGTCTTGATTTGAAGTCTGGAGTGTCCCGGCAAAGCGCTTCGCAAGAAATCAGTTTGAAGTGGGAAGTGAATGTCCCTACCTTGGTTTCAGTGGTCCTTTTTTATGTCTTTTGAAAGTGGGTGGGAAGACTGACTTTCTATGCCCAACCCTCTGAAGATCCTGATAGGTTAGCGGATTTTCTGTGCTCTCACTGGAGAACGGAGTTGTGAGTCATCCAGTGTCATTTTTATGGCATACAGAAAGAACACTCCCCTTGTCACTTTGCACACAAATCTATTTTTGATCCAACTGCTTATTTATCTATGTAAATTTTTTCTAATATTATATGTCCATTTAACATATTTTCTGTAGCACCAAACCATCCGATCCCTGTCTTTGTAAGATGTTGTGTCCACTTCTGACAGAATTATGCCCTTTTCATCCAGAACACAACCTCTAAACATTTCCAGAATTTACACAAATGTGCGCAAGGAATATGGGCATCAGATGATGAAGTTTCCAATTTTCAACATACAGACACTTGGAGTAACACCCTATTTTCCGCTACTACTCCCCAGAACATACCACAGAGTCCTAACACCTCTTAAAATGTGCACAGAAAAATCACATGAATAATGATATTATTTGCAACATTTTGACACTTCCGTACTATGAATTATCCATCTTTTTTAAAATTATGCTCTGGCCCAGATGGGTGTGGTTTAGGTTCCAAAGCACATGGGGGAATTTCTGTATGTCCACGCCTCCAGCTCAGGTGGCTCCCAGAGGCAGTGCTCCTTCCATTTCCTTCCAAGAGGAAGCCATTTACGACCCCTGATTTAGCATTTGCCTGAGCCAAGGAAAGTTCATTGTTCTGTTTTCCTGCAGCCCCAGGTACCCCTCCCCTAATTCAATCAGATAGGTGTAATCTCCTTTTGGTGGGGGCAGGAGAAGACAGGCCAGTTGCTGGGCAAGTTTCAACTCCGGTCGAGGGTAGTCGCCGGGCAGAATTCAATCTGTTCAAGCCAGGCTTCAGCTACATGTCACTTTTGTTCCAGTTTTCTTCATTCAAATAAAACTTACAATTTTTACACATGCAGCAAGAATGCTGATTCTAAGTTCAAAACCATTACATTTAAACAGTTGCAACCTATGTGACACTCAAAAGTAGGTCACTCATTTATTTTAAACATTTCGATTTTAGTGTCTTTAAATCCCATTTCACTTAAGCTGCTGACATCCACAGCTCAGCCAGTTTTGTTATGAACATTATTTTAGGCTCTTCATCTTTCCAGATTTTGTCTGCTGGTGTTCAGTGAGATTTTTGAAAATCTTGCAATGTTTGAAATAGGCATTCTGAGCTTGCATTTCAGAGAAACAAAGGTGATTTCAAAGTGCTTTTTGAGCTTAAAGGCACTGCTGTTTTTCCTTTGGCACCATGTTTCACTCATGGCGCTTCTGGCCCATCACGCTCGCACTGGTGGGTGGCAGGTCAGGCTACCATTTTGGTGTGCGCAAAACTGCGCGGTATTCCTGGATTCTGGCGCAAATGTGGGCTTTTCAGCCATCTTGGATTTTCTAAGCCCACAGCACCAAATGTTTTAGCATAATAGTTCAAACGTGGGTCAAGACACCTGACGCATTCTATCCCAATACAATGGCTATTGTGGGAGCCATATCTCAGCCCCATAGGTGACGATGGGGATTACCTTCTGTTGATGAAAGGTTAGAACATGAGCACAAGAAAACTTACCAGACATGGCCTGGAGGACTTTGTCCTGAGATATTAGAGTGGAGAGTTTGCCAGTTATGCTACATTTGTGGGGGTTATTTGCAGGAGAATTACTAAACATAACTCCCAGATATTTATAGTCATTGACTAAAACCAGTTTTTGATTCTGAAAGAACCACTCATAGTGTTTAGCTGGTTTAGCAAGTAATATTTTACAATAGACCTTGACGCTTGACACTGCTTGATCATTTCACAAAATAGGAAGGGCATTCAAGGGTAGCAGGAACTAAAAGAACAGTTTCCACAATCAATTGCATGGAGCCCAGATAGTTTGCTTCTCTATATTCTCTGCACTGTCCTTGATGCTGTAGTCTTGCACAGAGACACCGAGTAACAAGCCAGCCCTGTGGATGATTGTCACATCGCACAATCCGGGTTGAGGCTGCCAATATACCAGCATCCTAGCCCTGACCTTATCTGCATCTCTATGAGGACATGTTTGGAATACCATCGAGTGACCCACTCCATCCCTTCAAGATAATTATGTCCTTGTATGTTAAGTGTCGAGAAACCAGGCTCACACATCAGTTTCAGGTGATGACAAACTGAGGCATCTTTATTTGTTGTCTTGCAAGCCTAGAAAAAACAGAAACTGCACTTAACGAGATCCAACTACACTGACCTGACCCCCTCTCCAGATCCCTTACCTTTATAGTCCACAGGTCACCTGATCTGAGCAAGTTTGAGGAACTTCTACCAGGTTTTATGGCACACTTATCCCACCTCCTACCAAAACAATAAATCTAGGCATTAATATGCAGACTTTTATTTATGTCAACTTTGGTCAATGATGTGACATGATGATTTCTGGTCTGTCAATCCTCACTGGGGAGCATTGGACCCCCACTTCCGGCTTCTGATGAGCAGCCCCATTTGTTTATCTCTCCAGGCTGCTTCATACCACCTTATAGGTTGCTTGTCCTTTGCAGTGTAAGTCAGTAACCCCTTTCCGTCTGCACTTTCGAGTCAAGTTTACAGAGTGCATGCTAAAAACGAGTCGGTAGTCACGCAGGTAGCAGTAAAGCCATATGGTATCAGAAATAAATAAAATGTTTTCTAAAAGAGAACGCTTTAGGGGGAATGAGTGGTGATGTAATAGGGGTGTGTAATAGGGGAGTACCAACTTCAGTCAATTCATGATTAAAGTACACATGCAAATGAAATGTGTCCTTTTTTTCTCTTCATTTAATTTATTGATCAGCAGTTTTCTTTCTCATATGTGCTTATGATACTCCAAGAGACTAATCCATATCTTTTATGTGTCCCTTTACAAAAGACCATCATTTTCATGCATCCAGCAACAGTAGATAAAAGATAGATGTTCATAATCTCTCTTCGCGGATCTACCACTATTCGAAGCAATGTCATATTATGATGTAGTCCAGTCCATCTTGCTTTCCTCATAGGTGTTTGCCATATATTCCAAATAACGTGTGGAATAATCTAGTGTCTACTGGGCCGTAGAGGAGCCACATCGGAGGTCCTGCTTAAACAAAAGTCTTCTTCAAATACACATGCCTGTATCAAACAGCATTTGAAAATCCAATTATGGGGATTCTTATGAGACAGTGCCTTTCACATTTGCAATAGGCACTGCACTGATTTTTTTGCGGCATTTGTGAGGAGTGGAAGTGGTGCCTTATTACATTGTGTGTCTTGTCTGCATTGTCTTCCTCATTCCCTCCCTCTCGCCCGCTTCCCAACCCGCCCACTCTGGTTGATTGGGCCTGATGCCCGGCTGTCGCTCGGTCAGAGGTTGTTCCCCTCGCCGAAGATGCTTGGCTTCATTTCCTTGTGGCATCTGTGGTAAGTGGAAGTTGTGCCTTACTGCATTGTGTACCTTGTATGCATTGCTACCAGCACAGTTAAGGAGCATTCAAACTACTTTTTGAAATGCTGCTTCATGGCCTGTGAGCACTTTTTCCTTCTTCCTCATTCCCTCCTTATCTCTTGCCCATCTCCCACCCGCCAGCTAGCTGATTGGGCCTGATGTCCGGCTGAGGCTCGGTCAGAGGATTTTCCCCTCGCTGATGACACCTGACTTGATTTCTTTGCGGCATCTGTGGTGAGTGGAAGTTGTGCCATATTACATTGTGTCCTTGCCTTCATTGTTACCCACGTTGTTAAGCAGCATTGAAACATACTTTTTTTTTAAATGCTGCTTTTTGGCCTGTGAGCATTTTTTCCTTCATCCTCAATACCTCCCTCGCGCCCTCCCGCCTGCCCTGATTGGGCCTGAGGCTCTACTTAGATGGACCCTCCAGGGCAGCCCCTTCTCCATGCAGCCCCCTCCAGCGAAGGGCCCCAAAGGCTAAGGGCAGGGCAGCTAAGGGCAGCCCCTACAGTAGCAGCTCCAGACTGTGTTTTCCTGTTTTCGCCGTGGGAGCATGCAGCGCAGCTGTCAACCAACAGCGACTAACTAGGTAAGAAAGGTGCAGCTAGGGGGAACTGCCATTACTGCTCCCTATTTAACTGTCCCTCCTCTCTTATCACTCCTATTAGCTAAGTTTGCAGTCTGCTGCACTTTGCAGTTGTATTTTATCCATATCTGGTAGGCGAATTGTTGTAGTTAGCCATTGGGGCTTTTCCCCTCTTGTAGAAAAGTCGAATCTGTGTGTTTTAGCTTTGCTGTTGTGTTTGAAAATTAAGGTTTTTCCCTTTTTCTAGAAAAGTCGAATCTGTGTGTTTTTGCATTTCCTGTTGTGTTTGAAAATTAGGCTTTCTCCTCTATCCCACAATCTAGTTTCTATGAAGAAAATGTGATTCTTGGTATCTTTTTTTTCTACTGTATGCGTACCCTAGGTTTCCCTTCTGCTGGACTCTTGAATCTAGCTAGATTGTTGCATAGCTCCGCGCTCTCCCTCCATGGTGGTTTCAATTTCCCCTATCTTCTCTAACTGCTACTCTATCACCTATCCTATTGCTCTTTTGAAGTCTGGAAGGAAAAATTTCAAGAAGGATCTCCTGGTCTCCAATCCTGGCCTACCCATCGCTGACACCTAGGTCAATGCTTGTTCCAGGCCGACTCTCACCGACATCCATTTTGTCATTCCCACTCTGGACCTTTGGATTCCCCATTTGATCTCAGTGCTCTCCCCTTTCTCTTCCTCTCCCATAAATGTTGGTACCGGCTGGGAAGTACTCTTGACATACTTCCTTTCCTGTAGGGCCATCATTAATGTCTACCGAAATGGCACTGTCATGGACCAGGGCTTTCAGCACAACCTCCTCCTTCTTGATAGGCATCTTCTGTCTCTCATAAACCTCCTCCTTCCGCCACCCCTCTGGCCCCTCTGCCACCACAGATGAGAGTACCATATTCTTGTACCTCTGTGGAAATCGAAATAATATTATACCTCCTATCGCATTGTTTGAATGTATGTTGGCCTACGCCAAGTTGTCCAAAAACATCGCGTAAATAGATTCCGCGGCAAGGTCTTGACCTCAATGTATTGTGTAAATCGCCATCTTGGATTTAGCCGCCATTTTAGGTTCTCTCGTAGTGTGGAAGTCACCCTGAACAACAAAATGGAGGCCGAATGACATTTCGAGTGGGATTCTGGCCGTTGTGGCCTCCACACACATGAATAAATAATATGCCCGCAGGCCACTTGTTGGGGTCGCGAACTGAGACCTTGTCCTATCCCTGACCTATGTGTAAATGAACAACTATATCAGCGGAACCGATCAAATGCATACATTATGGGAACGACCTGGCAACGAATCCTAGGCCTGGTTCCAAGAATGGTTAACCCACGAGGGGGTTGGCCAGAGCTGCATAAAAAGTATAAAAACCCGACTATCCCAATGTACGGTCTCTCACACTAACACGGCGAACTACCGTTGATAGTTCGTTCTGTTACTCTGAGGGCCGAATAGCTATCCGTATGTCAATTGACTTTTGGTAATTATTGTACCTTTGAATAAAGCGCTTTGTATGTCCTTTGTAACCTGTGTTGGTGTGTTTCCTTTTGGGCTTCCCGGCCTCATATCAATTTTTCTGTTTCCACAGTTGGCGCCCGAATAGGGTCCCTCAAGATTGATGCCGGATCATTGAAGGTTGACGCAGACTATCGAACCGGGATCGGACGGTGTGATTCTGCGGGCCCGACCGATCGAGACGCGATGCCTCGGCAGCGCTGCACGATCCGATCCTTGGACGATAGTCATGTGGTCTGACACGGCATCTTGACGAGGGTCCAATTTTGAGGCGGGCAGATTTGCCGAAACCACCAAACACAAGGTAAAATTCGTTAGGTAAGTTCTTTGGTAAACCGTACGGTCCTCCTTAGGTTTGGTCAGGTGCAGTCGTGACCCGGCTCTTAATTTAACCCTGACAATTTGCATTTGGCGTATTGTATCTGCAGACACAATTATTGAACCAGGTAACACCAATTTGTTGTGAAATGCCTGGGAAATTGTCTAGCTGTTTTAGGGCTCTGTTCCGCAGCGATCGACAATCCTTGGAATTTAGCCGCCCGGCACCACAGGAGGGGTCGCCGGCGTGTACTATGTACTGTAAGTATGGCATTGGAAGTATCGTATTTAATGATATTTGGCACAGACAGACCAGACATGCCTCCGAATTTCAGTGGCCAATCAACGGTAGTTTTGAGATCCCCCGTATTGAATACTTAGAATCGATCTTGTTAAAGAAAAAGGCAAGACCAGCAGCCTTTGATGTGTTACAAAATTGGAAGAAAGAAGCATCGCAGCAGCTTAAAAGTAGGGATAAACATGCACGTCGTCATAAAACAAACGCTGAAAAAGCATTATTATATGATGAAGAAAAACGGTCAGAATCAGTTAAAAATATGGATAGAGCCTTTTCACTCGGGATCCAGAAAATTTACCCCTCTAAAGATTTCCATGTTTCTGAGGAATTTATTGAGAAGTTATTAAATGAACGCAGGCCCGATGCCTCAGCGCCACCTCCGTATGTTCATATTTTGGGCGCTCTGCCTATTCCTGTTGTCGCGCCCGTTGTTATTCCTGTTCCCCCTGTACAGCCTATTGTTCCTAGTCCTTTGGTTGTTGTTCCTCCGCCTATCGCACCGCCCCTTCCCCCTGCACCGATAGTTGCACCTTTGTTAAATTTACCTATACCTCCGCTCCCGAGTGGCCCCGTATTGATTGAAGTCGATCCAGGTGCAGGGTCAAAGATTGTGACTAGTAGTACTGTTTCTACAGATAGGAAACAGGAATTGTTTGCATGGGCTAAACATTGCATGGAGAAAGGTGATCAAGCTAATGTTTTTTCTACATTATCTAATTTGAATAGTTTTCCCGAGAAAAATGTTTTTATCGAAGGTTTGGGGACTCATTTGTGTGTGATGTGGGGTAGATTACAAAATTCGGATCTTCCACAAGAGGTGAGAGATCTGAATGCTTTGGCACTTTCGAGGGACACAGAGCAGACAGTATATGGACTTGTTGAAAGATTGTTTGAGTTTAGGAAAGACTTTGAAAAATCACGAGATGAGGATGATGAGGACGATAGAATATATGTACAGAAACGGTTCCTTCCGTGCCGTAGAGCGGCACCTGAGGAAGTACGAATTTGTACCAAAGATGCGGTTCGATGGATCTCGGATTCATCGATACCGCCAGACGAAGTGTATGACACGTATAGTCAGTATACAGTAGAAATGCAAAGAAAGGTAATTCAGGTAATGGTATAGCACCTGCAAGAGGAATGTGTAAGGAAGAGGGTTAGTTGCCCCATAGAATTATTGGGGATTTGTAAAAGGGCTTTTTCGCCCGACACTTCTACAGCTGCCTTAGCGCTCGACCTGGCTCTATTGCTTAGTAAGCGGCCGGAGGTACCTATATCTCAGTTGCCTATGAGAGAGGTTCCTCCGACCTTTGTCCCAAAAGTTGAGATCCCCGCCAACGCTGGGACTGGTGCCCCCGCTGTGGATGTCCCTGCACATTATGTATCGCAATTTGTTCACGTCCCGTTTTCACGACAGGAAGTGAACACAATTAGACAATCAGTTCCCGATATCAGGAAAAACCCGACGGGGTTTTATAAAGAAATAGAGTCCGTTTTACAGTCCTCTGTGTTCACCTTGAGTGACATTGACTTGTTATTCCCTGTACTCCTACCCGTAGATGTATGGAAACAGGTTCGGACAATAGATGATGTGCCGGGGTTGGGAGATACGTGGGCAAATATGATTAGAATTGATGGAGAAAGACCAGCTGGTGAGAAACCACCACAGGTAATACTTAATTTACCTGATAGGATTGTCACTAAACTAAAAACTATAATTCCAGAAAAAAGGATTATTTGGGACAAGCTTACGGCCTGTGTCCAAGGGAAAACTGAAGGCGCCACCAAATTTTTTAATAGATTCGAGCAGGTATTTTCTGACTTCAGTGGACAGGATTTAGGTACAGAGTCGGGAAAAAAGGTTGTTCGTGGACAAATTTGTACGTGGATTGTTACCCGACATCCAGTCACAAATTATGTCCTCTGAGAGCGCTTGGCAGGCAAAATCTCAATCTGAGGTTTTGCACATGGCACAGTATTATGAGAACCATGTTAAAATTGAAAAGAGAAAGGGAGATTTGAAAACCAAAGTATTATTGCAGCAAATTGTTAGAAACACCAGAGGAGGTATGACACAGACTAGAGGTCAGTACGTTCCAAAAGGAAATGCTCCTCTGAGTACTGTGAATATTAATCAATGTGCTTATTGCCGCCAGGAAGGTAATTGGCGAGCACAGTGCCCTGTCCTTCGCCAGAGGTCAAACAGTGCGTTTGGGGGTAATGGTAGACGGCCTAGGGGCCGCCCTGGAGCAGGGGGCCCTGATAGAGGTCAGCTTTTACAAGATTCTCAGCAACCTTTTTCACGGGAAAATCAGACCTCGAGTATGGACTCGAGAAACATATTTGATCACCCTTCTGCTGCCTACCTTTCTGAAGAGCTTCCTTCTGACGAGGCTCCGTTTTATTAGGATTGCCCGAAGCAGGGTTTGGAACCTTTGCCTATTCCCGTTAATCAGAAAGGCCCCTACGTTGAATTATTAGTGGGGAATAGGAAACACCAGTTTTTGATTGACACTGGAGCACAGAAGTGCTCCATTGATCATTCTCGGGTTCCAAACATCCCACTGTCAGGGCATACAAATGTTTCCGTAGGGTTTTCTGGTGTACCAACTGTCTGTCCGGTTTCTGCGCCGGTATCCGTTTCTTTGGGTCCCTTTACGGACCATTGTCCCTTTCTTCTCACTTCGAACTGTGGAGAGAATTTGCTGGGGTTGAATTTGTTAAAGAAATTGAATGCAGTAATTCATTGTTCTTCAGATGGAGTACGGCTAACGGTTTCACCACAGCAACTTCCTAATTCTCAGTTCTTGGTTCGACCTTCACCTCCCGAGTTTAGCATTGTCCTGGAATGTTTGTGGGCGGTGGACGACAATGATGTCGGAGTGTTACAGATTGAGCCCGTTAAAATAGTCCTGAAACATGGGGTGAAACTGCCATGCATCCCGCAGTATAAAATATCAGTCGAAGGCGAACGTGCTTTGAAATGCATTGTCTCCGATTTTGTACATCGTGGGGTGATCGAGGAGATTACTGGTAGTTTGTGTAACAGTCCGATCTTACCCGTATATAAGAAAGGCGACAATGCAATTCCGTACCGGTTTATAATTGATCTTCGTGCTATTAACTGAGTGGTCGCCCCACAATTTCCAATTGTGCCTGATGTGACGACGATATTAACAATGATCCCTGCTACGGCTACGCACTTCAGCGTTGTGGATCTGAAAAACGCCTTCTTTAGTATCCCTATATATAAAGAAAGCAGATATCTGTTTGCGTTCACCTTGGGGGGACGCTCATTTACAAGGGCACCTCAAGGGTATACTGAAAGTCCCAGTATTTATAGTAGAGCTTTAAAAGAGCAGCTCGACACCCTTGAATTGCCACCTACTTGCACGCTGCTTCAATATGTTGACGATTTACTTTTGGCTGCAGATTCTGAGAATGCCTGTAAAGAAGGCACTATACTGTTGCTTGTTCATCCAGCTAAAAATGGTCACAAAGCTTCGCTTAAAAAATTTCAATATTGTTGTCAGGAGGTTGCCTATCTAGGCTACCTCCTGTCAAAGGAGGGGAGAAGATTGACACCTGAAAGAATAAAACACATTTCTGGCATGTCTGTTCCAAATACACAGAAGGAAGTCAGAGCCCTGATAGGTATGTCTTCCTACTGTAGGTTGTGGATCCCGAATTTCGCACTAGTGGTAAAACCGATGTTGGCTTTGACGAAGAAGGGCATTTCTCTGCCACTGCCATGGGAATCGGAACATCAACGATCATTTGAGCTTCTCAAAACCGCGCTATGTTCGGCACCGTTTCTGGGTACTCCAAATTATGACAAGGCCTTTGTGTTGTTTGTGCATGAATGTGATGGATGTGCTTTGGCTATTTTAACACAGGAACACGGAGGGAAGAATAGGCCGTGCGGCTACTACTCCTCCGCCCTTGATCCTGTTGCATGCGCTTTGCCAAGATGTTTGTGCGCTGTCGCTGCTGCTGCCGCTGCTGCTGCCGCGTCTGTAAAACAGAGTGCGGGAATGGTCCTAGGCCATGATTTGATTTTGATGGTACCTCACTCTGTTGATATTCTATTGAACAAAACCCAAACGCAACACCTCACCTCAGCACGGTTAACAAGGTATGAACTAATTCTGTTTGCCCCTCACATTCAAATTAAGAGGTGTTGTGTTCTTAATACAGCTGAACTCTTACCTTTCCCGCAAAACACTGTTTGCGGTGACGAAGAATTACATGACTGCCTGTATACCACCGAACAAGAAACGAAGGGCAGGATAGATCTCATAGATACTCCTTTGGATAATGCAGAAGGGGAGCTGTTTTGCGATGGCTCCTGCTTCAAACTTTCGAATGGTACATCTACAGCTGCTTATGCAGTTACTACATTGAGCAAAGTTGTCGAAACTAAGAGAATTTTGCATAACTCCGTGCAGGCCGCAGAGATTATAGCGTTGACCCGAGCTTGTGAACTTTCCCAAGGGCGAAGAGTCAATATATATGCTGATAGCCAGTACGCATTTGGGGTGGCTCACAACTTCGGAAAGCTTTGGTCGGAAAGAGGGTTCCTGACCTCACATGGGACCAAGATTCAGCATGGCCCCTTGATAGTGCAATTACTTTCGGCACTCTCACTCCCTAAACAGTTAGCGATCATGAAATGTGACGCACATCGCAAGGTCATAGATGATGTGGGCAAAGGGAACGCTTTTGCGGATTTGATAGCCAGACAAACGGCCACAGACCATAGCACGGACATATATGCCCCTAGGGAAATGAGAGATGTTTGCATAATGGATGAAGGTATTGGGTCTGTGCGAGATATTCAGACTGATGCCACGATGGAAGAATCTAGAAAGTGGGCTGAAGGAATGGGGAAACTGGATGATGAAGGGTGTTTGGTGGATACATCCGAAGGGAAATGGTTGCTTCCTGATTCTTATGTATTGGCAATGGTTACGATGGCACACGGTCCTTCGCATGTGTGTGCCCAGCAGATCACGAGAATGTTAGAACAGGTCTGGGTGAATGACAAGATTCTGGACACTGCAAAGAGGCATGTCCAGAACTGTATGATCTGCCTGCAGCACAATGTGGGTAAGGGGACAATGTCTCCAAGGGAAAGTTTTGGGCCCCCTTCTGTCCCCTTTGAGGTTATACACTTTGATTTTATTGAAATGGAGCAATGTAATAATCTAAAATATGTTCTTGTAATTATTTGTGCCTTCAGTAAATGGGTCGAGGCTTTCCCCATCAAAGATGCTACCGCCATGACCACTGCAAAGATTATGGTAAAAGAATTCTTTCCTCGATTTGGGCTCCCGAGGATAATCTGGTCGGATAATGGTCCGCACTTTATCGCAGCAGTAATTTTGAAAATATGTGCAGCCCTATGTATTGAGAAACGATTTCATTCAGCTAGGCATCCTCAACGTGCTGGGTTGGTAGAAAGACACAACGGTATTTTAAAGAATAAGCTTGCAAAATCATGTGCTGATACCAAACTAAAATGGCCAGATGCTTTGCCTATTGAGTTATTAGCTATGCGTACCACACCTCAGACTAGAACCGGGCTTTCTCCATTTGAAGTAGTAATGGGGAGACCTGCTAACATTTGGGGTCTCCCAAAACCTAAAGCCCTCAGGGAGGTGGAAAATGTATTGCTTGTAGACTACTGTAACCAGTTAACTAAAAACCTGTATTTCATCTACCACCAGGTGCATGCTGCTTTACCTGTACGGTTCACGGGCCCAGGACACGATATACAGCCTGGAAGTTGGGTCCTCGTGAAGGCCTACGAGAGGTCTTCCTGTCTCGCGCCTCGCTGGCGGGGACCCCATCAGGTATTATTGGTCACTAGGACAGCAGTGCGGGTGGCTGGAAAGAAGAACTGGATTCACGCGACGCATGTCAAGAAACTTCCTCACCCGACGCCACACGCTACAGAAGAAGCAGAACCCCTCGCTGATGCTACAGTCTCTGATCTTGGAGTAGCAAACAGCGCTGTGAGTGCGTCAGAGAAGTTCTCTGAGCCTGAGGAGCTCGGGGAACAGTTCATTTCGTCTCCGCACTCTTTTGAAAAATCACTTCCGGAAAAAACTGTTTCGAGCTCTGCGACTTCCGTCGCCACCGACACGTCGCTTCCCTCAGGAAGTGACGATACTTTGCTTCCGGACCAGACAATTTTGGGTACCATCAGGTACAACCTTCGACCAAGGAAATAGAACTACGGCACGAGTTTTGTGCATCTGGAAAAGGAAGTGATTGGAAAATTGTCTTGTTATAAGAAAGTTTTTTTGAACAAAAGGGATTCTGCTGGCTAGGGTTGGGAAGGACTAAGAAATCACGCGACCGAAGTGTCGCCAGCAACGAACATTGGGGCCGTCGATTGAGAAACTACGATGCCTGCCACCTTCACCGCTGCTCCCCGTACTGAACTTGTAAATAAGGGGGTGACCAAATCGAACAATGAACAATGTGCCTGGGCCCCGAAAACGTACTGTTGTGTTTTGATAATGATGATTGTTATTTTTGCAACTGCTGCTGTAGGACTTTGGTATTTCGAAGAAATCTATCCTTTGAAACCTTTATTACCGACCAAGATCGTACCAACTGTTTTGACTCCCTCTGTACACCTTCACACTCTGTCCCCTAGAGACTCCCAACATAGACAGAAGTATCATAATAACACTCTGATGATAGTAATGAATGCTACTCATGCCATTTTTAATAAGAGTAATTGTTGGATATGTACTCATTTACCGCAACATGGGAACAAGGGACTGGGATGGTATATACATCCTCTACCTTTAACAACTGCTTGCTATGCCTCTCTTAGAGCACTATTCTTTGGCCGATGGAATGATAGCATCTCAGGGAACTTTGATGGAACTAATTTAAATGATTTTGAGAAACGTGAATTGACTCCCCTGGGATGCTCGCTTTTCGCAAATAGCAGTAAACCTAACGTCACTTCTATTAGGCCGTCTGACAAACTATCTCTTCCTTTTCAAACTCTGATCTCCTTTAAAATTGCTCCGATAGGCAATAAGGACGCTGTACCTCCTTCTTATTCTGTAAATCATAGTCCTGACTCAGTTCCCTTCTGTGTAGAGAGAAATGGCACTAGGCCAATGGGAGATTTTGAAGCTTGTAAAAACATTGTAAATTTGACTGGGGAAAACAGGCCTCTGTATGTAGGGGGGCCTGTTTATTTTGTTTGTGGTAGTTTAGCATTTCCCTGGTTACCGAAGGATTGGCAGGGAACTTGTTATTTAGGAATATTGTTACCCGGGGTATTTGTAGCTAGTACATTGGAAGTTTCTAAGGCTCGCCCACGGCGAGACAACAATGGAGATACCCCTGGGCAATTATTGGGAGACATAGCTAAATCGGTTGTGCCCTTTTGGGGACAGATAGCGAATTCAGAAAACATTAGGGGATTAGCAAGGGTACTGGAGAGAACGATCAACCGGACCACGGACATACTCTACAATATGACCTTAGAGCAAAAGGCAATAAGATTGGTAGCACTCCAAAATCGGATGGCATTAGATGTCATTTTGGCAGAACGAGGTGGAGTATGCAAATTAGTGGGGTCCGCTTGTTGTGTTTTCGTACCAGACTCCTCGCCAACAATTTTTAAAGCAATTCAGAACTTACATACTCTCAGTTCTGAAGTCCATATCCCTGTAGGAGACTGGAACCTTAGTACTTGGTTTTGGGATTCTTTGCGATCTTGGGGTTGGAAGGTGCTTTCCGTTATTATGGTTATTTTAGGGATTCTGTTATTCCTTTGTTGCTGTTTTCAATGCCTCCCAAGTATGTGTGGAATGATAGGGGGGTGTTGTGCTCAAGCAATGAGCGCAATAGGGCATAAAATATATACCCCAGATACAGCATCTAAAGAATTAATGTAACAAGAGGTTCTTATGAACGACCTTATGGCTATAGACATTACAGACAATGATGCGGAATCTATGGATGATAAATCATGGAGTTATTTTCGAAAGTATTAGGGATGATGTTTAGCACTTGGCATAGGCCAAAAGGAGGGTCTGTGGAAATCGAAATAATATTATACCTCCTATCGCATTGTTTGAATGTATGTTGGCCTACGCCAAGTTGTCTAAAAACATTGAGTAAATAGATTCCACTGCAAGGTCTTGACCTCAATGTATTGTGTAAATCGCCATCTTGGATTTAGCCGCCATTTTAGGTTCTCTCGTAGTGTGGAAGTCACCCTGAACAACAAAATGGAGGCCGAATGACATTTCGAGTGGGATTCTGGCCGTTGTGACCTCCGCACACATGAATAAATAATATGCCCGCAGGCCACTTGTTGGGGTCGTGAACTGAGACCTTGTCCTATCCCTGACCTATGTGTAAATGAACAACTATATCAGCGGAACCGATCAAATGCATACATTATGGGATTGACCTGGCAACGAATCCTAGGCCTGGTTCCAAGAATGGTTAACCCACGAGGGGGTTGGCCAGAGCTGCATAAAAAGTATAAAAACCTGAGTATCCCAATGTACGGTCTCTCACACTAACACGGCGAACTACCGTTGATAGTTCATTCTGTTACTCTGAGGGCCGAATAGCTATCCGTATGTCAATTGACTTTTGGTAATTATTGTACCTTTGAATAAAGCGCTTATGTATGTCCTTTGTAACCTGTGTTGGTGTGTTTCCTTTTGGGCTTCCCGGCCTCATATCAATTTTTCTGTTTCCACACCTCTCCCTGGAAGACCTTCAAAAGTGGCAAACTGCTCAACATAGCTACCCTCAACTCTTGCTCTGCAGGCAAACACTTCTCTAATATCTGCCACCTCCTTGAAGACCTTGACATCCTCACTCTCACCAAGATGTGGCTGATGGCCAGCTCTGTCACAAGTTTTGACTACAAGATCCTCTCTAAGCTGAGGTCTAACCGGTCTGTGGGTGGAATGGCCTTGATCTTCCCTGAATGGGACCCTGCTACCATCATACCCACTCAGTCCTACTGATTCACTCAGCTGCTCACACCTTGGATACTCTAATCTCAGCAGACATTCCCATCTCCAACCCTATCACTACTCCTTTCTTCTGGTCCGATCATGGTCTCCTGTCCTCTAACCTGCACCTCCTGGGACCCCGGGCTAAGCCGGCACCCGCACTGCCAGTCTCCTTCTACATCATTGGAACTTTTGAAGCGAGTGCCAGTTGCTGCTTTTGCCACCACCTTCTTTCTCCCTTCCACTTCGGTCACTGATTCTCTGTCCGACTCAGCCCATACTAACCTTCTGCTCTCCACCTCCAACACTCTGGACATCCTTGCCCCTGCCATGAGGATCCACATGAAGCCTACCTCCAAGCATATCACCTCCATATAACTCCAACCTGGCCTCTCAGAAACACAAATACAGTCTTTCCATCTGCTCAAAGAAGAGGGCCTATATCCAAGCCTGCATCTCTGGGGTGAACAACAACATGGCTGAACTTTTCAGAATCTGCAAGTAACTCGCCAATCCTACTGCAGTCTCCATTTATCCTCTGCCTTCCCTGGCCCTCTGCACTGGCATCTCACTTCACTACTAATGCTCAGGACATCCTGTCTTCACTCTCCTCTACACCACTCTCTTCTTCCTCACCCGCTCTTAGGCATCCCTTGACCCCCTTCTTGCCTCCCATCCTTCTCTCCTCCTTCTCTTCACCTGATGAGGTCTCTAGACAAGTCCGCTCTATGAAAGTCTCATCCAAACTGGTGCTCCCCTGCTCTTCCAGAATTATCAAGGACCACATTGCCTCCATTGCACCAGCCTTGGCTGATTTCAGCAATCACTCCTTTGCCACTGGATCCTTCCCGTTACTCCTCAAATACTCCCTTGTACACCCTCTCCTTAAAAAGTCTTCTGCTGACCCCTCTCCTTAAAAAGTCTTCTGCCGACCCCTCCTCTCTGGTTAACTACCAACCAATCTCCATTACCGCTTTTATGGCCAATCTCTTGGAGAAGCTGGCCATATCTCAGCTTATCCAAAACACTGAATCTGTTGGTTGTCTCCATGACCACCAGTCTGGCTTCAGAGCAGCCAGAGGCACGGAAATTGCTCCTCTGAACACCCGTGAAGACTTGCTCTCTAATCTTGATTCCAACTCTCCTTCCATTCTTATCCTTCTTGACCTTTCCTCTGCCTTTGATTCGGTCAATCGTGCCACCCTTATAAATCAGCTCTGTGATACCCTTGGCATCACAGACCTGCATCTAGACTGATTGGCCTCCTTCCTTTCTGCCCCGCCTTCCCAGGATAAACTGGTCTCTTTTCTCTCCTCCATCTGACTCTCCACCTGTGGCATCCATCAGGGCTCTATCTTCTCACCTTGGCTTTTCAACATCCACATTACCCCTCTATCCCACTTGATCTCCACCTTCTCTCCTAACTTCCAGTATTATGTAGACAACACCTACCTCTCCTTCAAGCTTGCATCCTCTGCTACCTCCTCTTCCTATCTCATTCCTTACTGTTTGTCTGCTTTTCAGGGATGATGCACTGCTAACAATCTCTGCCTACTTTGCTCTTACACTCTGGCTGCACTCGATGGGCCCCCTCGCCTCAACCTCCTGTGAGGCAAAAAACCTTGGTGTCATCTTCAACTCCTTTCTCCCCTTCTCTCCTCACATCACAGACCTTGCTAAGAAAGCCCACTTTCAGCTGCACCTCCTCAGAGGCATTCTCCCTTTAATCACCTTCCCGCAGAAAATCATTGTCTCCAGAGCTCTGGTCCTCTCCAGGCTGGACTACTGCATCAGCTTCTTCCTCAATCTGCCTAACTCCCCCCTTCGCCCCCTTCGACTAATCCAGAATAGGACTGCAAGATTTATCCTTGGCCTCAAGCTCACTGACTGCATCTCTCCAGCCCTAACATCTCTCCACTGTCTCCCAGTTACTGTGAGGATCAAGTTCAAGACCCTCTGCATCATCCACATGGCTTTCTGGGGCCTGGGACCCCACTTAATCCAACTCTCTCTCCCTAAATACCTGCTTGCTAGAGCCCTTGGTTAACTACAACTCTCTGCATATCAGATACATTTCAGAGCAGAGAGGGGGCGGGGGTTGATCTCTCTCCTATGCAGGTGCCTTCTTCTGGAATGGCTTCCCTGACTATCTCAGACTTGAGCTGGATCTCCTTAAATTACGGAATATTCTCAAGACCCTCTTTTTCTCTTCCTCCTTCTCTCTCCCCCTTCCCTGCTAATCTCCCCCTCTGTATCTTGACTGGCCCCCTGGTTCTTTACGATTCTTACAGCGCACCAGGCCCTCCTTGACCAGTCTACCCCCCTGCACTTGGTCTCCCCTGACCCCCGATATGCACTTGCCCCCTGGGCTCCCTCCCCCTGCACTAGCAGGGCTGGGCCTGCTGTCCTTGAGCCCTTCCAGTACTGTCCCTCGCACTTAGCACATGAACCTTCTTCCCCTGCACTCTCTACATTTCTCTAGCACTGTCCACCTGGCCTCCCAGGGCCCTCGATTAACCTATGGGCCCTACGGCCCTGACCATCACTTGCCTCCTCCACTCTCCCGCCGCACTTCTTGTTACTGCAAAATCTGAATGTCACAAGGCCTAATAGGACCGTTTATTATTTTCTTCATCCCCCCCCCCCCTCTGATGTTTTGTTGCACCATTTGTATAGGCGCATAATAAATACCCAATAAATAAATAACAAAAAATTACATAATGCAGTCACATATGCACTGCTCCAGCCACAGTACACAAAGCAAAATGTTTAAACTATGTTTCCAAGCAGCTAAATGTGAGAGATGTAATGTTAAACAAATGCATTTAAAACATATATTAACATTTAAAAGCAACCTTTTGCTTTAGGCTTCCCTCCAGACGTAAGAAATATTAAACAGGACAGAAAGGTAGCCCCCCTTCACCTTTCTGTTTTTCAGAACAATGGTTTTGATTTCACGCATAGAAGCATGGACAGCAGTGAAGCTTGCCAAGATTGAGCGATAGCAGAGCACTGACAGAGAGCCAACGTGATGCGAAAATGTGCAAAGCAGACGCTTGCTTTGGCACAACTCGATGCGAGCGACACACGGCAAGCTGATGAGCTCAATGATGTGTCATAATCCACAAAGACATAACGACTACACAAGCACATTGGTTGATTAAACAAACAGTTTCTCTTGTAAGGTAAATCATTTGAGCCCTGTAGAATACTTTTGTTAGCATAGCTATTTGAACATAGAAAATAAGAGGAAGGGATGCATTAGCTGCAAAACTATAATATTTTTAGATTGCAGAACATGCCAATGTAGTGTGCAGCTCTGTCAACAACAGCCACCCACTAAGAACGTTACTTAAGGGTCGACAATTAGACATTTTTAGAGACATCTTGCAACATACTATATATACCGAGTGAGAATCTGGCTGGCTGGATGACAGTTTAATGGATTTGAGCCATTGACAAGCTTTGTGATGGGAAAAACTGAAACCACATTGCAGTAATTCGGATGGATTTTTAAGTCAGAGCAGAGGGAGCTTTGGGCTCTCTGACTAACCTATGCATTGATTCCATTTTAATTAAAGCCTTTTGATTTTCGCAGCATGTCATCTGGATCTAGATGGACATAGACCAATCCACCAGTTTATATATGGGTGAGAGAACTTCTTCCTATTACATTTTCCACCATGTTTTGAATGTTAGCATGACATTGTGAGTTTCACATTTTGAAAAATACTGACATGATGACTGTCTTATTTATACAAACACTGTGTGATATAGAATATTGTTAAGCATTCTGTACATTCATGTACATGCACATGCCCTAGGTTAGGGCAAGGGATTTGTACATACTGCATTCTTAAACTACTGAGCCTGGTGTTTCTTTATAGCAAGCCAACTTTTAACCCTTTTAACCCTTAATATGTTTTTAGGCCTGTGTAACTCAAGGGGCCTCATTACGAGTTTGGCGGCAGCCATGGAGCTACAAGCTGCATGGCTGCCGCCAAACCATGCTCCTTTCCCGGGTTCCTGCAATGAGGAATAACCGGATTATTGCAACATTGGAGGACCCGGTCATTCCTCCTTGCAGGAACCATTCCCCATTCCCATTTGAGCCCCCATAGGGCTCAATGGGAATGGGGATGGAGGTAACAACGGGCACATTATGAGTGCCCTGTTGTTACCTCCTTCTTCCCCTCGTGGGACCCAGAAAGAACGCCTGGTTTACCAGGCATGCGATCCGGGTCCCGCGATGGGAAGCTTGGAATCAGCCCAGTCAGAATGAAGGGGGCTGGTCCTGTACCGGCCCCCTTCATTCCGACACCGCACGGGTCGTAATGAGGCCCAAGGTATGTTTTTTGTGTAACCCGTTGTCAAGGGTTTTGATCCATGTTGAATCCTTAGACTGGGTAGATGTGGGGATGAGCTGTCGCCGCCCATTATTCTATCCCAGAACAAAGTAAATCAATAGATTGGCTAGATGTGGGGATGAGCTGTCGCCGCCCACATTCACGCCAGAATCCAGGAGAACTGCGCAGTTGGCACAAGACCACTCCAAAGATACAACCTTCTTGTGAGGGGTTCCACATCACCACTCTACTGTAAGGATGCCATCAAAACAATGTTAAGCAAGGGTCCTATACTATCAAGCAAAAGACCACTCTATTGAAATGCAGTAATTCAAGACAGATCCCAAAAATGGATGCAATACCGGTACTCATCACTATCAGAAAGCCGGCGTTTTAAAACCACCAGACTTTTGTGTAAAACTGAACAGAGGAACCCAAACCAGGCCAAGGAAAGACTTGCTAAGAGGTGGATACAATGTAAAACTATATTCTGAAATGACTTGAAGGAAGTAATTATTTAATGTATATGTAAAAATTGGAAAACTGGGAACTAAAGTGACATTTAGCTGAATTCTGCCTGACAACAACCCCCGACAGGAGTTGAAACTTGATCAAGCTGCATTCCCAGGCCTGGCTGCCTCCTGCTTCCCCACCAAAAGGAGATGACACCTCTCTGATTAGATTAGGGGAGGGGCACCTGCAGGAGGTTGAACAAGGCACTATCCTGGGCTCAGGCAAATGTTATATTGGGGGGGTCATAAAATAGCTTCCTCTTGGGAGAAGTGGGAGGAGAAGTGCCTCTGGGAGTCACCTGAGCTGGAGGCGGGGACAGACAGAAGCTTCCCCCATGTGCTTTGGAACCTAAACCACACCCATCTGGGCCAGAGCATAATTTTAAAAAAGATGGATAATTCATAGTACGGACTTGTCAGAATTATATAAGTAATATCATTATTCTGGTGATTTTTCTGTGCACGTTTTAAGAGGTGTTAGGGCCCTGTGGTGTATTCTGGGGGGTTGCTAGCGGAAAATAGGGTCTATTCCAAATGTCAGCATGTTAAAAATCTGACACTTCATCAATTAATGTCCATACTCCTTGCGCACATGTGTGTAATTTTTGGTAAATGTCCGATATTGGTAAACCAGTCAAAAAGCGCAAGATGTTGTCATTTTTGAATGCAAGCCCCCAGGAAGATCAGAGGCGGACAAGCATGGACCATAAGGAATATATAATGTGTACATGTAATTTCAACAAATTGTGTATCTGGGAAATATGTATTTGAATCAAATATAGATTTGTGGGCAAATTGACCAGGGGAGGATCCTCTGACCCATAAACAGACCTCATCATGATGACAATCCATTTCCTTCCCCCAATCATGGGAGAGGGGAGAATTGGCCAATGACAAGTAGAGAGGGGCAGGCTCAGTTATGCCACCCACACACCCACTTCCAAAACACATAAAAAGAGACTGCTGGGACAGGTAGAGAGATTCAATTCCATTTGCTGCGGAGCGTGCTGGCCGACGACTTCACATCCAGAGATCCAAAACTTAGACTTCCAAGCTAAACAGAGACTACAGAACTTTGAACCAAGAAGGCCCACTGCAAGCAAAAGTATTTGTCAGCAGGCCTCAAAATCTTTTGCAAACTATTCCACAACTGTGCAGAACCAATCTCTTAGTTAAAATAATCTAATTCAAACTATTTTAATTTAATTAGAACTGTCTCCTAGAAAGCTGTCATCTGTCATTCTAAAGCTGCACAACTGTCACCTGTCATTTTAAATCTGAAAGCTGTTAACTGTCATTCTGAAACTGTGATACATTTCTGAAAAACTACCTTCACAAAATCGTCCGTATCTCTGGAACCGTTTGTCCTAGGAGATTTAACTTTCCTCTGAAAGCTTAGAATCTAAGCTTTCCAACAAGCCTAGAACCGGCCTCCTACTTCTTATACTTTTACCGCAATCGCGATTTACGCACTCGCAAAATTTACCGCGATTTGCGATTTGGCCTGATTTCGTCATCTGTAAAAAGATAGCTGCTTTTGCCTGAACTGCTAAAATTTGTTTGCAACCTAATAACCATCCCTGAACCATTGTTAGGGCTGACCTGAACTGATTTAATGTTTCTACCACTCACCCTGAACCTCCTATAGGGAATTAAAAGCAATCACTTCCTTGCCACCACATTACAAAGCACTATTGCCCGTGTTTTAAAAAGCATACCTGTTGTCTAAGCTTGCTGGGGGGGAACTGAATTCCGTATTGTATTTGATTGTATTCCTGAAGACTGTGTGTGTGACTTCCATCTCCTTGCATTGCATATAGGGTGGGGTGAATTGCCCCCAGGGGAAAAGTGAACATATTATCTCTTGTGAAACCATATCAGTTTATTTTCTGTACTGCATTTATTCCACCTTGCATTTCCTTGAAACCATAAAGCATTTCAGCTACCTCATCCTCTATACTACTTCTAAGTAACCAAATCAGTTTACCAGTAGAACATTATCCATTGTTGATCACTGTCATATTTTAAGTGTGATATCCAATATTGATTTATTATAAAAGTGTGATAGATATATATTGTTATATTTCTCAAATAAACCTTTTAAATTTGCAAAACAGACCTACCTCTTGGCTCAGTGGGGTCAGGGGGATTCTAAGAGAGCGGTGTTATATAAGGGTTGTCATCCAGAGTACATGGACTGGACCTAAAAATATATCAATAAGGGTTTCCCTCAGCATCCCAGACTAGGCATTGACTTAGCTGTAGTGTTGAAGTGAAGCCGCTTAACAAAGTGGAGGCTCGTCCGGGATTCTGGGTTAGATCTATCACTTGTGCAGATTAATACAGTGTGCTAACTGACAGGAGACATACATCCGGTCGGATCACCACGCTGTGTTACGCTGTAAAGCACTCCTCAAAGGAACGCTCTAAGGAAACGGTCTGTTTTGCAAAAATAAAATACGAACTTCTGTAAGTCAGGAAGGAACTCAAATTCCAGAATGACGACACTGGTAGACATCAAAATAGCCAGAGAGCACTTCTTACATAAGCTATTTGTGAGAGGTGAGTGGAATCATCAGGACCAAACGGTCTGGTTGCAGGCAATCGCGCAACAGGTCACTGAAACAGGGTCAGATAAATGGAGAGATCAGGGTCCCCTACATGTGGCCCTGAGTGAACTATATATGGCCCCTAAAGCCAAAGATGAACATAATAAGATTGCCAGGATAGCGGCATATTTGTACCTATATATGGGAGCCATGCAGGACAAATGTGCTGAAGGCCAAGATCTGGCAAATAGGCAACAGATGGCGTTAGAGAAGGCCCAATCTGAACTGGACTCTTCTGAGAAGAAGCTGCTCAGGAGCCAGGAGTCAGAAAAGGACAGCAGACAGTACATCACTAAAATAAAGGAGGATATGGATGTGCTGCAACAGGAAAATTCTGACCAGGATACCAGATTTCTGGCCTTGTAGAAGGAGTACCAAGAAGGTTTGGACTCCCTACTGCAGAGCCAGAAAAAGCTGGAGCAACAGTTAGACTTCAATAAGGACACAGCTCAGGAGGTAACCCTCCTGCAGCAAAGACTGGCCCAGTACTCCAGGACCAATCAGGAGGCACAGAGAGAGAATGAGGCTCTCTGCCAGCACAACAATAGGCTCCAGCAACAGGTAGCGATGCAGGAGAGACTGATAGCGTCTAGTAAGGCCTTAACTGAGGAACTGAAAGCGCAGGCTCTTGCATTGCAACAGGGAGCAGGGGCGGATAGAGATGAGGTTCGCTGGGAAAGAGAAACTCCTGAGCATAACCTCAGGAGCCCTAGTACCAGAGGCCTTCATCTCTCCCAGTCCCTGGACTCTGCCACCCCCATGTCCCCTCGCACACATGAGCCCAGGGTCACGGGGATGGCAGATTGCTATCCAGCTAGAAGTATGGGGCTCATAGGCCAGTACCTCCCAGGAATGGATGGGCGGGCATCCGGGTATGGGCACCCAAGCACAGTGCAATTTAGTGAGGAACCCCAGGAGAGTAGGCCCATTAAGGGCATCCTGAAAACCTCTGCCCAGTTAGGTCAGTGGGGGGGGTACCCATCAAATCCTGGCAGCAAGGAGGGATCTGAAAACTCCTCTGAGAATTACAGGACACAGGAGACCAGGTCCCCACATTCTGCCAGCCATTCCCAGGCTCACAGAATCCGGGAAAACCTGGAAGATCAGACGGGCACCTCTGGGAGTAGTGCTTCTGAGTCAGAGGATGAATGGACCAGGGTTATCTAGCTGGATGGCAGATTGCTATCCAGCTAGAAGTATGGGGCTCATAGGCCAGTACCTCCCAGGAATGGATGGGCGGGCATCCGGGTATGGGCACCCAAGCACAGTGCAATTTAGTGAGGAACCCCAGGAGAGTAGGCCCATTAAGGGCATCCTGAAAACCTCTGCCCAGTTAGGTCAGTGGGGGGGGGTACCCATCAAATCCTGGCAGCAAGGAGGGATCTGAAAACTCCTCTGAGAATTACAGGACACAGGAGACCAGGTCCCCACATTCTGCCAGCCATTCCCAGGCTCACAGAATCCGGGAAAACCTGGAAGATCAGACGGGCACCTCTGGGAGTAGTGCTTCTGAGTCAGAGGATGAATGGACCAGGGTTACCGAACCAAAAAGGCCAATAAGGCAAAAAGGGCTTTGCTTAAGGACACATTGAAACAAATAAAGGCAATAAGGAGTGTCATCACGCCTTATCATAAGAACGCCAAGATTGGGAACACTTGGAGCTCTATGAGCAAATGATGGAGACTTTCCATTTGAAGGACAGCAGTAGCTGCATCCAGTACGTCAAATGGACCTTCTCACTGGAATACTCCAGTTTCTTTGCAGGGCTGGAGGATCAAAACCATTCAAGGTGGTCCACATATAGGACGGCCATCTTGAAACATTTTTCTGTGCACAGAAATCCTCAAGAGGCTTGCAAGGCAGCCTACAATTTGCAGGGTGGGGAGGATCAGGCCCCACAAGAGTTTGTGCAAGAATTAAAGCATGCCTTTGCACAGACCACCAGAAGGGTGCACACGGATAGCAGAGAATTTATCAATATGTTTTTCAATGCGTTACCCAAATACATAATGACCCAGCTCGTGAGAGATTTTCATGAGAAAAGATCTTTAGACTGGGTCATTGAACAGGCTACCCGGATCTATGAGGTGCAGAAGCCCATCGAAAATAAAAATAATGCGCAGAAAAACCCCAAACCCAACAGCACCCCTGCAGCTGCTAAGGTGGCGGAGGTAAAGGTTGCCCCCGTTTTAGATTTGGAGATGGGGGGCCTAAAAACCTGCCTGCACCAAATAATTCACAGCCCAGAAGGCCCTCGGGCCAGTCACAGACAGGAAGTCGAGGAGGTAGTCCCACAAATGGGGTCCCTCGCTCCCCTGATTATGTAAGTCCCTGCTACAAGGGAAACCGACCCATCCTGGGTTATGTGTGGACTCCTCCAGCTCAAGGGGGGGATCCAGCCAAGCACCTGACCCAGGGAACTTCCCTCCTAATGTCCCCCAGGAGGGCAGAAATTCACCAAATCCTGGGCAGAACTTTTTCCCCATATATCCACCCAATTTCCAGCCCCAAAATCATCCATCCTTCTTTACCCAATTCCCTGAGCCCAGACAACCTAATCCAGAGAGGGGAGGCCAAGGGTGGAGGGGTACCCAAATCTTCCCAATCCGGGGTATTACCAGAGAAGGGATAGCTACCCTTCCCGGGATCAGCCCAGGGGAGAAAATAGAGCCCCGTATCAGCCTGAGCGGGTTTCACAACTTGAGCGCCAGGTCCAGAGTATGGCACGGGATCTGGGTCACATACTGAGGGCTCAACAGAACCCTCAGATGAGCATGCCACCGCAGAATACCCCAAACTCTGGGCCTGGTGCTCCAGAACAATGACGGGGGCAGCACCCCGATAACCCACCGGTTCCCAGGGAGGAGGCACAAGGGGAAGGGGGGTGTAAAGCCTTGGAGGAAGCTTCCTTCCCAACTTGTAAACAGCCCCTGGGAAACCGGGAACCGGAAACGAAATCTCCTGCCATGAAAGTCTGCCTCCAAAGGAGCAGAGGGGGGGTAGGAGAAACAAAGTACCCAAACAGGCCCAGTTTGTGGAGGAGGTACAGATCTTCCAATTTGAGGAAGAGGGATCCTCAGAGGATCCTGGGAAAAGGATCTTCTCCTTTAGAGATGGGGGAACTCCTCCCAAAGAAAAATGGGTCCCAAGGGATTCCAATCCAGACTGGGGAGATATGGAGACTGAGCTACCGCCGCCCATCTTGCCATCCCAGAACCCACAATACCGAAATCCCCTGGTTCAAACCCATCCTGGTGACTGCCTCCAAAAAGGGGGGGCGGCCCAGAACCAGAACCAGGGGAACCCACAATGGCTCTGATCTCCAGTTGCCAACTTTTTCTTTCAGATTCCCCAGGCTCTTCACAGAATTCTGCCCAAATCTCTTCGCTAGCAATGTCCAAAACCAGAACGTTAGCCCACCAGTTGTCCAAAAATTTGCATTATCTGTGCCCCTTTGAGGAGAAGGAGGGAAGATATTATGCCTCGGTACAAGTACAGGGGCAGGGTACAAATTTGGCACTGGTGGACACTGGATCCCAAGCTACCCTTCTGTACAAAAGGGCCTTTGATGAACTAAATGCAGGAAGGGGGGAGAATTACCGTATTCCACTCACCTCTCTTCCTGGACAACTGCAGAACTTTGACGGGAAGGAAATTCCCATCGAAGGGACTGCAGACTTGGACATTAGAATTGGGCGACACAAGGTGAAACACCCGGTCATAGTAGTGACTCCAGTGGGCACCCCTTGTTTACTAGGGAACAACCTCCTGAGAAGGTTGTCACTCCTAATAGATTGTGTAAACAAGGTCCTCTGGACCCAGACTAGCCGACCAATAAAATTAAAACAGAGTGTCAACCATGTTAGTTTAAATGGCACCTGCCACATGGTTGAACAAAAATCTGACCAAGTAGAATTTCACTTCCAGAACAACCAGATTCCAGACGTGACAGTAATAGCAGTAGGACAACAGACTGGTGATGGGGGGTCCTCTCTATTTCTGAAAATCAACCTTCCTTCCAGTTTAAGGTGGTATTCCACACTGGAAGGAAATACTCTGAAATTCTTTACTAATCCACAATCAGAAACTCCCACTCCTATAGTCCAGAAAGATGTGAAATCAGCTCAGAGCCTGGCTGATATTCAGCAAATTGGAGAGCAGTTGTTCATCCCTGTTCAGTTAAATGATGGGAAGGACTCTGTTCTCGCTCGAGTGTGTGTGAACAACGGTAAGAGCTTCATCAGCAAAGCCATGTTTCGCCAACTCCCAAAGGATCCAACCATTCCCACATTCAAACTGATAGACAAATGGGAAATGGACCTGGAAGCACCTAATTCCAAACATCGCCTGCCAAGCAGGTGTATGCTCAAAATCTCCATTGGCAACAAGAGCATAGTCCATAATTGTTGGGTCGTGCGAGATGTCACTGCCGCCTTTTACTTAGGCAGTGACATTCTCAATCGCTTCGCCATTAGTTTGAACCTAATAAACTTCAAAGCTTGGTCCCGATTAGCGGATAATCCCATGGGCTTTGATGATCCAGAAAAAGCATTTAGGTCAGCTCAATTGCTACCTTATGCAGTTGAAATTCAGATTAAAGAGGAAGTCACCATCCCAGAAAGGACCCAACAATTCTCCCTGGAAGTGAAAGTTAAAAGAGGACAAAAATTGAAAAACCCTGATGCTTACATACATATAAATGCTTCTCTCCAACAGCAAGGGTTAGGGGTAAACCCAACACCATTAGTCAACATAGAACATTACACCATTCCAATAGAGGTGGATAACAGCGACTTGCAGAGTATTACTCTAGCCGCAGGCACCATCATTGAAATAGTGGTTGATGACCGACATTTCTCCATTGATTTAGGAAATTAACTGTTAGGACAAATCCCCAAGGACTGTTTTGACAGTGACAGGGATGACAATGCAACACCAGAAAGGATTTTCACCCGGCATGGGGGGAACTTCCTGGTGTACACTTCTTGCCCTTATGGTAAGGAAGATGTGACTTGTGACTTCTGAGGGGACGAGGTGATTTTCCAGGTCCATAAGGGCTGCCTTTCCCACCTGAAGCCTCCAGTCCAAATCAGCACTCTGACCAGGGACTTCTCCACCCAGCTGGAGGAGGCCGCTGAGATAGCCAAACCAGCAGTCTTTCCAGGCTTCAGGCAGATGGTGGAAGAGAGAGTCAACCTAGCTGATGCCTGTGTGACTCTGGAACAGAAGCAAAAGTTGAAACAAGTTTTCTTGGATTTCCAAGATCTCTTTGCGGTAGACTCATATGACTGTGGTCGCACCGACATCCACACCACAACAATTCCCACGGACCCTGGAATGACTCCAGTGTTTGTGAAGCAATATCGTTTGCCTCTCGCATCCATGGAGTCCCTTACTGAAATAATTAAGAACCTTGAGTCCCGGGGAATAATCCATCCAGTACACAGCACCTTCAATAATCCGGTGCTGGGAATATTAAAGCCAAACGGCCAGTGGAGACTCTGCGCTGACCTTAGGGAGCTCAACAAACGGGTCCATACTTCCTGATGGCCTCTGCCCTACATTGACCAAGGGCTGGCCCAGATTCAGGGGTCACAGGTTTTCACAGCAATAGACCTGACCAATGGATACTGGACCGTGCCCGTCAGTAGCGAGGACCAATACAAACTGGCTTTTACCTTTGGAGGCCAGGAGTACACATGGACCCGGACTCCCTTCGGATACCTCAACTCCAGCAATGAATTCAACATTTTCCTACATAAGGCCATGTCCGACCAGGGTGCGAGGGGTTACCTGGCTTATGTAGATGATGTCCTCATCAAAAGTTCATCTGTGAAAGAACACATAGCGGAGATCCGTTATGTTCTGACACAGTTGAGGGCCGCCGGAGCAAAACTTTCCTTTCAGAATGCACAGTGGTGTAGAACCCGTGTTAATTTCTTGGGGCATGAGATTACTCCTCAGGGTTTCTGTCCCCAGGAAAAGAAAGTGGAAACCCTTCAGAAACTGAAGGATCCCACAACTCTGCGGGAACTCGGGAGCCTCTTTGGACTGACTAATTAAAGCAGAAAGTTCATTGAAGGCTACGCAGAGATCACTACACCTCTGATTCATCTCTTGAAGGGGGGGGTCAAGTGGGAATGGGGTCCAGAACAATCCGAGGCAGTAAGACAACTCAAAAGAAGCCTCTCACAAGCGCCTTGCCTAGCTTACCCTGTCAGAAACAAGGAGTTCTCTAATACGTGCTTGACGGCAGTATTATACCAAAAGCATGACAAGGTTAATAAAGTAATCTCCTATGCGAGCAAAACTTTATCCTCTGTGGAGGAAAAATTCAATGATTGTGAGAAGGCACTCCTGGCAACGGTGTGGGGATTGAAGAATTACCGCCCGTTTATCCAGAAGGAACACATAATAGTGGAGACTCCACACCAGCCTCTGCAATATCTCCAAAGTGACAGAATCCGAGCCGCAAATGTGAGTAATTCCCGAATTACTTCCTGGATTCTGTCAATGCAAGGCTTTCCTGTGGAGGTCAGATATGGCCAAAACAAGAAGAGTCCCCTCGCGCAAGGTCTGGCTGACTTGCATGATTGTGCCAGAGAAAACTGTCTCGAGGACGAAAGTCTAAAAATCAAGGTCAACATGGAGGCATACCTTAATTCCCCACACAAAGTCTTTGAAGAAGACAAGTGTGAGGGAATGCCCACTGTCTATGTGGGTGGATGCTCTTACCATGTTGACAACAACGGGGAGAAAGAACTGGTGGCCGGCGTAGGGAATGCATGGGTGAAGGAGTTTCCAGAACCCTCCGCTGGATATAAAATTGGTCCCCGAAGTAGTCAGGTAGCAGAGTTGATGGCTGTGCATCAGGCCATCCTCACTGCTGTCCAACAACAACTCCACAAACTGGTCATAATCACAGATTCGGATTATGTACGGAACGGGTTCGTGGAGCACCTGGTTAATTGGAAAACCAGAGGCATGTTATGTGCTAACAACAAACCCCTGAAACATGGGAAGTTGATCCAAAATATTGATGATCTGGTCACATCGAATGGGATGAACATCTACTGGAAAAAGATCAGGGGTCATTCCAAAGTAGAGGGACCAGACAAAACTGGAAATGACTTAGCTGATCAGCTGGCCAAAACCGGGGCCATCCAAGGGGATCTAATCGAAATAGAGTCCCTGTTGGTGGAAATCCAGGTCACTGCTATCACCAGGTCCCAGACAAATGCTCACAATGATCTTTCAACTGCACAATGGAGTAAGGAGACCCCTGATGCTGATTTAATTACAGCTCAGAAGGGGGATCCAATTATTGGTAAGTTTTACCAACACATTGAGGACCCTGAGAACTTTCCCCTGACGGATACCGATTACATTGGGAAAGAGGACCTAAGAGTGTTGATGAAATGTCCAAAAAGGTTCCGAATCCAAGACGGTTTGTTGGTAAGGAAATCCCAAGCTGGCCATGATCAGTGGGTGGTTCCTACCTCATTCCGAAGCCTGATGTTAAGTCACGCCCATGATGTGGCCACGGCCGATCATAGGGGGTTTCACACAACACTGGAAATCTTAAGAGAGGTTGCATACTGGCCACACATGGGGCAGGACCTCAATACTTGAAGGGGTGTCTTGTGTGTGCACAATTTCAGCCATCATCCCTCACACACCGTGCGCCTCTCCAAAAGAGGGGGATGACACTGCCATGGTCAGATTTGCAAATCGACTTTGTAGGCCCTGTAATTCGCTCGTCTAGAGGAAACAAGTACATGTTGACCGTTACATGCTTGTTTACCAAGTGGGTGGAATGTCTCCCAGCCCCAAACTGCAAGGCAGAAACAGCAGCTGCCCTGATGATTAACCACATCTTTTCCCGTTTTGGTCTACCTCAAAGGATTGAGTCAGACAGAGGTAGCCACTTCACCAGTGAAGTAATGACAAAGATGTGGGAGATACTGGGGGTTAAAAGTAAGCTACACATTGCTTACAGGCCAGCTTCTTCTGGAGCAGTAGAGATACAACCAAACCATTGTGAGCATATTAAAAAAGTTTGTGGCATATTCTGGGCCAAGTTGGGATATCCGATTACCTCTGGTCCTAATGGCCATCAGATCCACCCCTTCATCTGCAACTAAAATGTCACCATTTGAGTTGATGACTGGACGCAAGATGGTGCTTCCCCAGCATTTGCTCTACAGAACCCAAGAGCAAACGTTGATAAATGCCTCCACAACTCATGAGTATGTGGAGAATTTACAGAAACACCTCCAACATGCTTTCGCCTATGCTCAGCGGAATCTAGAAAGATCAGCCGATAGCATGAAGACCCACTACCACCTGAAAACCACCAGGAAAGTATATGAGGTGGGGGACCGGGTCTATCTATACAATTTCCAAAGGAACCAGGCCAAACAGCGAAAACATTTTCCTACATGGAAGGGACCCTTTGAAATTATAGACAAGATCTCCCCTGTTGCCTACGAAATCCGCATCCCCAAAGGCAGTTCGGCAGAGGGGGAAGACAAGTGGGTACATATAAATCAGCTAAAGTGTTGCCATCCCAGGCACACTCTGCAGCAACTGGAGGAGTCCTCTGCAATACCAGAGGGGACCGCTCCATATTAATTCAGTTCCAACCCTAAAATATCCCACATATAGTCTCTAACATATTATGACGCTTGTAAGCCACTGTCTCTGAATTATATCTTGTTTTTCAAAATTGGAATGCTATGTCTATTAAAGTATAAAATGTATAGGTCGCCCCACTATATCAATAGTGGGGGAGAAATGTCTATGAATAGGTATTGCCACTTTCCTTTGTCGTCCTAGGAGAAAGAAAACCTGGAGACTGACCAAGGAGGACGTCCGGGGACCGGGAGCAGAGACCCGAGGGGCCCGGGGTACCGCCCAATATTCCCATCGGGACCGGCGAGGAGAACCTCGACCTGGGTGGAGGAAAAGATGCTGAACTGTGCATTCTACAGAATTGGAAGAAGAAAATGCGGACATACCAGCACAGGGCTCAAAACATCCTTGGCACCCGACTTCCCCTCGACTCGAATCAAAGCGCAGTCGGGCGGGGGGGTTTGTCAAAGGTTTTGACCCATGTTGAATCCTTAGACTGGGTAGATGTGGGGATGAGCTGTCGCCGCCCATTATTCTATCCCAGAACAAGCTAAATCAATAGACTGAGTAGATGTGGGGATGAGCTGTCGCCACCCACATTCACGCCAGAATCCAGAAGAGAACTGCGCAGTTGGCACAAGACCACTCCAAAGATACAACCTTCTTGTGGGGGGTTCCACATCACCACTCTACTGTAAGGATGCCATCAAAACAATGTTAAGCAAGGGTCCTATACTATCAAGCAAAATACCATTCTATTGAAATGCAGTAATTCAAGACAGATCCCAAAAATGGATGCAGTACCGGTACTCACCACTATCAGAAAGCCGGCGTTTTAAAACCACCAGACTTTTGTGTAAAACTGAACAGAGGAACCCAAACCAGGCCAAGGAAAGACTTGCTAAGAGGTGGATACAATGTAAAACTATATTCTGAAATGACTTGAAGGAAGTAATTATTTAATGTATAGGTAAAAATTGGAAGTTTTGATTTAAACTGGGAACTAAAGTGACATTTAGCTGAATTCTGCCTGACAACAACCCACGACAGGAGTTGAAACTTGATCAAACTGCATTCCCAGGCCTGGCTGCCACCTGCTTCCCCACCAAAAGGAGATGACACCTCTCTGATTAGATTAGGGGAGGGGCCCCTGCAGGAGGTTGAACAAGGGCTCAGGCAAATGTCCTGGGCTCAGGCAAATGTTATATTGGGGGGGTCGTAAAATAGCTTCCTCTTGGGAGAAGTGGGAGGAGAAGTGCCTCTGGGAGCCACCTGACCTGGAGGCGGGGACAGACAGAAGCTTCCCCCATGTGCTTTGGAACCTAAACCACACCCATCTGGGCCAGAGCATAATTTTAAAAAAGATGGATAATTCATAGTACGGACTTGTCAGAATTATATAAATAATATCATTATTCTGGTGATTTTTCTGTGCACGTTTTAAGAGGTGTTAGGACCCTGTGGTGTATTCTGGGGGTTGCTAGCGGAAAATAGGGTCTTACTCCAAATGTCTGCATGTTAAAAATCGGACACTTCATCAATTAATGTCCATACTCCTTGCGCACATGTGTGTAATTTTTGGTAAATGTCCGATATTGGTAAACTAGTCAAAAAGCGCAAAATGTTGTCATTTTTGAATGCAAGCCCCCAGGAAGATCAGAGGCGGACAAGCATGGACCATAAGGAATATATAATGTGTACATGTAATTTCAACAAATTGTGTATCTGGGAAATATGTATTTGAATCAAATATAGATTTGTGGGCAAATTGACCAGGGGAGGATCCTCTGACCCATAAACAGACCTCATCATGATGACAATCCATTTCATTCCCCCAATCATGGGAGAGGGGAGAATTGGGCCAATGGCAAGTAGAGAGGGGCAGGCTCAGTTATGCCACGCACACACCCACTTCCAAAACACATAAAAAGAGACTGCTGGGACAGGTAGAGAGATTCAATTCCATTTGCTGCGGAGCGTGCTGACCGACGACTTCACATCCAGAGATCCAACACTTAGACTTCCAAGCTAAACAGAGACTGCAGAACTTTGAACCAAGAAGGCCCACTGCAAGCAAAAGTATTTGTCAGCAGGCCTCAAAATCTTTTGCAAACTATTCCACAGCCGGGCGAGCTGTCTGAATTCTTTGCCAAGAACTTTTGCCAGTACCCAGAAAGCAGTGTTACATCCAGAATCCACTTGATCCGGGCCGGAAAGCAGAGCAGTATCCAGAACCAGAGGCCGCTGTATCCAGAGAGGCTAGACCAGCAGAGCAGAGCTGACCCAGATCGCTTTGAGCAGAACTGGTGCCTTATTGGCCCGCCGAGCAGAGAGAACCACCGCTGGACGTGTTGACCAGATCCATGACGAGGCCTATTTCAAATTTATATTGTGAGTACCTAGCAGAACTGTGCAGAACCAATCTCTTAGTTAAAATAATCTAATTCAAACTATTTTAACTCAATTAGAACTGTCTCCTAGAAAGCTGTCATCTGTCATTCTAAAGCTGCACAACTGTCACCTGTCATTTTAAAGCTGAAAGCTGTCAACTGTCATTCTGAAACTGTGATTCATTTCTGAAAAACTACCTTCACAAAATCGTCCGTATCTCTGGAACCGTTTGTCCTAGGAACGAGATTTAACTTTACTCTGAAAGCTTAGAATCTAAGCTTTTCAACATGCCTAGATTTCGGCATCTGTAAAAAGATAGCCGCTTTTGCCTGAACTGCTAAAATTCGTTTGCAACCTAATAACCATCCATGAACCATTGTTAGGGCTGACCTGAACTGATTGAACTTTCCCCGGATTCCACCGAAATTCTAAATCTGTTTGTGGGTTTGCCGCTTGGCCAAACGTTGTTCCTTATACAATTCCACACTGTTTCACCAATCTGCACCAAATGTTTTATAGTTACCTGTAAGGACCCTCCAGCCATTACTGGCTACATCACATTTGGACACACCACCTAGGGGTCAAGTCTGAAAAATTATAGTGGGGGGACTTATTAACAATTGAAATGGGATGTGATGTCACCAGAAATGAGCATATCAAAGTGAAATATGCACATTTCATTAAATTGGCTTTTGCATTCGTCCAAATTGAACAGGACGAATGGCATTTGCCTTTCATAACATCAACATACACATAAAACCAATTTTCTTCTAATAGTTTTTGAAAACGTTAAAAGGTGTGCATGTTCTAAACTCCAAGAACCAATACAAATGTTTTCTCTGGAACTTGCAGTACCGAGATGAGACATTTCACCTTTAGTTGTTTGTTATTTATCATCAGGTTATATAGTGCAGTATTGAAGTGTCCAGCCTACAAACCTGACGTCTACGGTTGGATCCCTGAGGTCGGCTTTAATTCATAAATTAAAATCGGGCATCCAATGTTTCTATTTTAGCTGGGGGGGACTGGGTCCACCCTCTGAATAAAGTGGATGGACTCTGTCCCCCTGCATGTACCCTTGACTTGAGCTCTGACCCTAGACCTTTCTCCAGATTTCAGCACCTTCACACATGAGACGATTGCCTAAAATCGGCGAAACACCAATGTGGTCGTAGAAGGACCGGTCAACCCTCGAATGCACAGTTTCTGGGACATTTGCACCGTAATGCACCCCAATGAACTGTACCATGCCAGGACGAGGCAACATGTGGGGAGAGAGCACAGTAGGTGCTAGTATGCAGCGGCACACCAACTCTCACCTCACACCCAATGTCTACTCTGGGGTATATCAGCCAGCCACACGCCCATTCTCAGTGAAGTTTACTTCAGAGTGCAAAGCACATCAAGCAATAACAGCGACCTACAGGATCATTGATTTTCAACAATTCATGTGAGTTTTGTCTTGTCTGTCGACAATCCGACTTTGAGGGGTATCCTGGTCGAATTTGTGTTAAAGGTATATGGAAGCCCACCATGTTAAGATATTGATGTTAGTCAGTAATGGCAGTTTCAAACAAGTAAGTGTCTACAAAATTCCTGACCTCCGACCAGTTAGGCATTGTGTATAATGTCTCATATTTTTAAAATTTTAAAATTCGTATTGTGCAAACCTGCATTGAAAGTAGCAAAGCACATTACAATAGTATAGTGCCAGCATTGGGCTTGGCATTTTATACAGTACCACAGTACTGTTGGTGGAGGGATGAGGAGATTTTTAATCTTCCGACAGGTATTGTTGCATGAGATATTGTTTGGTGTGGGACTGATGAGGATGAATTCAGTGCTGGTGGAGTTCAAGTTGAGGTAGGCAATGTCCTGGCAGCCACTGGCCACAAGGTGAGTGTCATCTGAAGATTGATGGATGGATTTGATGGGGTAATTTAGGAGGGTTCCAAAAGGTTCCATGTATATGTTATGTTATGTTATGTTAAAGTTTCTTACACCCGAAGGTGTAGCGCAACCGACACCATAGGCAACCTGGCGCCTAAAGCTGAGAACCTGCGATCACAACAACAGAAGCAGGAGGACTAGAAGTGTACGTTTTTCAAAGCCTTTCTGAATTTTACATGTGCCGAAACCATACGCAGGGAGAGCATTCCAGAGGGCAGCGACAATGACAGAAAAAGACGTTCCGCCAGTTCTAGCTCCATTAACCCTGGTGATAGCCAAAAGGAAGCGGCCCCCAGAGCGCAATGCACAAGCAGGAACATAAGACTTGAATTTAAAGGAAGCGGCCTCCAGAGCGCAATGCACACGCAGGAACATAAGACTTGAATTTTTGCCGCAGGTATTTCGGGCGAACACCATAAAAGGCCTGATGCACCAAACACAGCGTCTTAAAGTGGACACATTTAGCCACCGGAAGCCAATGAATTGATCTCAAAACAGGGGAAATATGTTCCTGAAAAAAGGTGCCCGTGGCACGACGTGTGGCCGAGTTCTGAAGAACCTGCAGACGTCGTATCAAATAATCTGGCTGTGCCAAATAAAGAGAATTATAGTAGTCAATCTTGCTAAGGACAAAAGCAGAGATTACTGGGGCACGCAAATGAATAGGAATAAAAGGGAGAACCTTCTTAAGAATCTTCAGTTGAAGATGGCCAGATTGACAAACCGCACCAACCTGGGGGGCATGAACAAAGAAGTAGAGATCTTGACCCCCAAGTTCTTCAACACAGAAACAGCAGTAGGAATATGGCCCAAAGAAGAAGGCCAAAAAGCATGTATAGATTGAAGATGATTGGGGAAGGCGTGGCCACTTAGGGACCCCACCCGTGACTGGGATTCGGTTGGATCAGGATTATCCCATCTATATGGCCTGGTGTCTGATGGACCGATATGATGGAAAGCATTTTAGGAAGGTTCCGGAGAAGCCAATCCTTTCAGCCACAAAGGAGAGAAGTGTTAGGTGGCCAACATTGACAAAGGCAGCCAAAAGGTCTAAGAGAACCAAAAGGCATGAGCCCCCTGTGTCAGTGATTTGCAGAGCATCTTTCAGCACTTGGATGTTTGTGCTCTCAGTGCTGCATTTGGGTCATAAGCATGTCTGCTAATCGTGGAAGATGCCAATCTGGTTCATTTTGGCAACTAGTTGGGTGGCAACTGCTTTCCTGATAAGTATCACAATGAAATGGAGACTTGTGATGGGTCAGTATTTGGCTAGATTATCTTTGTCAAGTGAGGGAATTTTGAGAAGGGGTAATATGAGACTTGTCTTCAAAATGTCAGTGAGTGTGCTTTCACTTCGGGAGGCATTCACAATACTAAGGATTATGTTGAACGCTGGGCCAATAAATTGTTTAATGAGGGAGGGCAGGAGGAGGTTTCCATCGAGGCAGTAGGTTTAAGTGAAGTGGATGTGTCAGAGGGGTCCTTAGGAGAGAGGAGGGTGAAGACGGTCCTGCTGAATTCCTTTGGCATGTCACGTTGGAGTGACCAGGATAGCTGACATGTTGTCTGCCCATTTTTGCTGTCCCAAGATGGGAGTTTCTGTCTAATTCATGAGTTTGGTGGTAATTTAGTGGTAAATGCACCAAATTACCACCAAACTCATTTATCGTTAACACCACTCTGTCCTACGACCTTAACACAGGGTATGAGTGGTGGAAGGGCAGAGTAAAACCCAATATTTGGAATCCATAACACTCCATGGGGATTTTGGCAGAATTACTGCAAGCAGTAATAGTACCTAATTTTTGGAGTAAAAGAGGAGGATTAAGGTAAATCTTCCACTTTTCATCCAAACACAGAATTGTGCATTGCTGTAAATATAGCAGTAATTCTGTTACTGCCCAAAAAGTGTCTGTAAAGGAAATGCCTTCACTTTTGTACCGCACTGTCAGACCCGTAAAGAGACCATTCATCAAGTAGTTTAAATTGACAAGCATCCGGGAAGTCTGGTTGGGCAACAATGGCCTCCTTAATTCCAATACCAGTGGTTAAGCAGCCTTTTGACAGAATATGCATGGACACTGTGGGATCTTTGGATCCCCAAACTGCCCCAGGGAGCTGGTATATTTTGGTTGTGTTGTTGTAGGCCATGCCATCTGGTACCAAGAACCTTGAGAAGCATAAAAGCCAATGTGGTGGCAAAGGCTTTGATAGGGATATTATCTTGTGTAGGGTGCCCTAAAGAAGTTCTTCCTGACAGGGGATCCAACTTCATATCCACATATTTTAAGGCCATGAATGTAGGGTAACTTATAAGCTCTACGCAGCCCTTCACCCGCAAACCAATGGGCTTGTAGAGAAATTCAACAAGACCTTGAAAGCATGATACCTGACTTGGAAGAACACCAGAGGAGAACGTGGGATATTATCCTGGCATGCCTTCTATGTGCCTACCGGGAGATGCTTAGAGTAGTGTAGGGTACAGTCCCCTAGAGCTCTTGTTGGGTACTCCTGTTATGGGTACCCACAGTCTGGTGTGGAAATCATGGGAGGGCAATCCCTGAACTTCTTCCCATGACATAATGGATTATTTGCTTGGCCTCAGATCCAACATGGCCAATAACAGAGAAAAGATCACCCACAAACTGTGGTCAGCCAAAGCTGATGAGGCACTGGCATGACCAGAAAGCCACAGTGACAGAAGAGTATAGTACAGGATAGATGGTCTGGCCTGTGGAACCTTTCAAGCTCACAACCCTTCATTATAAGAAGATTGGGCCTTATATGTTCTGGAAGTTATCTGTGACGTTATCTACTATATTGACACAAAGATGCCACGGCATAGGGACTCCTCACTACAGCAGGAACAACTTGTGGTTAGCTCTCACATCTGATGATGAGATTCTGGTAGATCCTGGGCCATGATACAAGTCTGTTCTTGCTGATTGGAGGAAATAACTAGATTGGTGCATCCATGACATTGACACTGGAGACTGCAAGCTGGTGAAAAGCAGAATTGACCGGATGTCTGACAAGACAAACAACACCATGAGCAGGATATATAACTTAGGAGTGATTGAGCCTTCCCATTGGGCACTGTGCTTTTCCTCTGCTCCCGTTGTACCAACAATATCCAGGTGTAAGAAGACTGAAGTCTGCTTTTGTGTGGACTACAGAGGGTTCAACTTTGTAACCAAGAAAGGGGCACACCCCATACCTACATCAGATTGACCTATCGACAAATTAGGCACTGCCAAATTCCTCTCAGTGTGGTGCTGACAAGTCTGCATTACTGACACACCATAGCATAGGTCGGCATTTTCCACTTCAGAAGGGCACTAGCAGTTCACTGGGGTGTCCTTTTTGGTTACACAATGTCCCTTCCACCTTTCAAAGGATGGTGAATCATGTTGTATATTGGCTAGAGCACTTCAGTGTTGCCTATCTAGATGAAATTGTTGTCTTAGGACTTAATGTGGAAGAACATCTATCCCACATGAAACAGGTGTTTCCAGGCCTGAAGAACGCTGACTTGACCCATCAAGGCATCCAAGTGCAATATAGTGCAGTGTAGTGTTAGTTTCCTAGGACAGCAAGTGGTTGTGACAAATTGGATTAGTATTGGTAATATAGCCCACATAGCCCCCACACTTTTACAAACCAAAAAACTACGCAGTCATAAAGGTAAAACAGGACAGTTAAGAGATATTCCTCCTTCATCATTTGTAGTAATCTGGGAACGTGGGATGAGGGAAGGCTATGCTCATCAGACTCCTCCTTCTTGGAGATTTCAACATCCACCTGGATGCTTCCTGTCCTCCCTCTGCACTCTTTCTCGACCTCCTCGACTCTCTCACACTCACTATTCTCCCCTCTGGTCCGACTCACTCTACAGGGAACACTCTGGATGTTCTGATGTCCTCAGACCTTCCCCTTTTCCCCTTTCTGTGCCTTTCACCACTCCTCTCTCCTGGAGTGATCACTTTCTCCTCTCCTCCCACTTCACCCTCCCTAACCCTCAGGCCAAGCCACTTCCATCACTGCCACCCACCTTCTCGGTCATCTGACCCATGAAGCACGTATCAGCTGAGTCTTTCGCCGCCACCTTCTCAGCCTCCCTCCCCCTTTGGCTGAGTCTCAGCTGGACATAGCCCTCTCCACACTCCACTCTGCTATATCTGATACTCTTGATATCCTTGCCCCTGTCATGAGAATCTGCATGGAGCCCAAAGCCAAGTGCAACTCCTGGTACAACTAAGACCTTGTCACCCTAAAACACAAGTGCATGGTGGCCGAGAGGAAATGGCGTGCTTCATGTACATCCTCTGACAAAGTTGCCTGCCGCCTGCTCCAAAGGCAATACCGGCTCTCTGTCCGTACCAAGAAGAGAGCCCATATCCAAGCCCATGTCTCTGTGGCATCTAACAACTCGGCTGAACTCTTTAATATCTGCAAGGAACTAGCCAATCCTGCCGCATTCTCTACCTCTACTGTCCCTTCCCCGGCCCTCTGCATGGCACCAATGTCTCACTTCATCGCTAAAACCCAGGACATCCTGTCCTCAGTCTCCTCCTATCCCCTCCCTCCTTCTACTCCCTGTTCTTCCTCTGGCCCTTCTGCGGCCACCTCTCCTCCCTCCTTCTCTGTCTTTCCCCTGTTCTCCACAGACAAGGTTTCTAGACAAGTCTGATCTATGAAAGTCTCATCAAAACAGGTTCACCCCTGCTCCTCCAAGACTATGAAGGACCACATTGACTCACTGACTCCTGCAATGGCTGATTTCTGCAATAATTCCTTCGCCACTGGAGTCTTACCACACCCCCAAAGCACTCCCTTGTGCACCCTCTTCTTAAGAAACCCTCTGCTGACCCCTCCTGCCCAGCTAACTATCACCCAATCTCCATCACTCCCTTCCTCGCAAAGCTCCTGGAGAAACTGGCCATCTCCCGGCTTAATCTCCTCACTGAATCTGTGGGTTGTGTTCATGACCATCAGTCTGGCTTCAGAGCTGCCAGAAGTACGGAAACTGCTCTCCTGAACATCTGTGAAGACCTGCTCTCCAATATTGACTCTAACAACCCTTGCGTCCTCATCCTGCTTGATCTCTCCTCTGCCTTTGACACTGTCAACCATGCCATCCTGCTCAACCGTCTCCGTGACAACTTGGGTATCACTGGTCAGGCTCTGGCATGGCTGACTTCTTTCCTCTCTGACCGACCTGGGGGGTGCTTCCTCTCTGCTATCTTTTTATCTACCTGTGGTGTCCCCCAGGGGTCTAACTTCTCTCCCTGGCTGTTCAACCAATACCTGGCACCCCTTGCCCACCGCATCGCCGCTCTCTGCCCCAACTTTCAGTGCTATGCGGATGACACCGAGCTAATTTTCAGGCTACCCTCGGCCTCCTCCTCTCCTTCCCTCATCCCTGACTGTTTGCTATCCAGGAGTGGTGTGCCACCAATGACCTCTGCCTTAATGCCTGTAAGACTGAGATTCTCCTCATCGGCACACCCGCTCACTTCTTTCCTGTAGCTCTCTGGCCTGCCTCTCTTGGCCCTTTCCCTGCTCCCACCTGCAAGGCAGAAAACCTCAGTTTCATCTTCGACTCCACACATCTCTGACGTCTCCAAGAAGTCACACTACCAACTGCACCTCCTCAGAGGTATTGTTCCTTTCCTCTCCTTCCCCAGAAGCTCACTGTCTCCAGAGCTCTGGTTCTCTCTAGGCTGGACTATTGGAACAGCCTCCTTCTAAATGTGCCTGCTTCTACTCTCCGCCCTCTGCAGCTCATCCAGAACAGGACTGCGAGACGTGTCCTTGGCCTCAAGCCCAGGGATAGTATCTCTCCTGGACTGAAATCTCTGCACTGGCTCCCAGTTGCTGCAAGGATTAAGTTAAAAACCCTCTGCATCGTCCACAAGGCCTTCTGGGGCCTCAATACCTTCAACGTTCTCTTGCTAAATATCTTCCTTCTCGAGCTCTTCGCTCACCTGCCTCCAACTCCCTGAGGGACAGTTGCTTCTCCAAGCAACAAGTTGGTGGTAGATCTCTTTCTTCGGCTAGTGCCTCCCTCTGGAACAGCCTCTCTGCCTCCTTTAAACTTGAGGAGAACCATCTCCGGTTCCGGAAGTACCTCAAAACCTTTCTCTTTGCTTCCGCCTTTTCTCCTCCTCTCCTCTAATGACCTCCTGGGTGTTACCAGAACTGTTCTGGGTACCTGAACACCCTCTAATCTCGGGCCCAGGTCCCTCCCCCACCAACATCACACACCTGCACTGCCCGTCTGGTGGCAACCACCACACTTGGGACTGTCTCTGTATCCCTACAGTCCCCCTACCAGCCATTGACACCTGATGTTTGCACTTACTCTTGCACTTGCCACATGCTGGCCTTTACTTACTTATTGTTATTATCTATTCCCATTTACTGCACTGTCCCTGTCCCCTTCCCATGCACTTGCACGATCTGAATGACACCTGGTCTAGTAGGATCGCTGTCTGTCTTCCCTTTGTTCCCCTCCCTTGCCTCGTTGCGCCCTGAAACACTTGTGTATAGGCGCGATATAAATGCCATATCATAACATAGCATATCAAATCATGAACCAGTAGTGACCCTAAAAAAACACAGTATCACAATCCAAAATAAAAGGAATGGTCAATCAAGGTTCTATAAAATAATATAAACTTTAATTAAACACACCATATGCCTGTAGAATTAATAGAGAATACTGTGCAAAAACCCACCCCAAAGGGAGAACAGAGAGGAAGTAGCACATTGAGCGTTGTTCCAGGGAAGGTAGGGCTAGTAATAGCCACACAAAGGATATCTTGTCGGAAACAGGAGTGATTTTGACCTAACCAGTCTCTAGGGTACCAGTGGACTGAGAAGGCAGTTCAGAGTCAACAGTACTTGGATTCAGTTCTTGGTGTGCTGAAGCAGTCAGACCCAGGGGTCAGACGCATGTGCGCTAGAAGGGCAGCTCTCAAAGATGTAGGTCTGGCAGTCCCAGGAACTCTTTGCATTTGGCCAGGCCGAGTCAGACCTTAGCCGCTGGGAGGGGTCGAGAAGTGATGCTCCTGTGGTTCGAGTCAGTGGGCGACGGTTGACGAAGTGGTGATATTTAATGTGTCGATATGCGATCAAGAGGCTGCAGTTCAAGGGCTAGCTAGATGGAGCTGTGTTGGTAACCCCTGGTTAGACTCAGCGTGTGACTCTCCAGTGATTCAGTTCAGGGCATGGCCTTCAGCAGTCGCTTTGAGCTTACCAGGAGAACAACTTTGGCTAGGAAACTATGTAGTGTTTAACTGGTAGGAAGTGCAAGCAATGTTCGATGTGGTGGATGAGTGCAGCAACCAGCGTCAGAGACCTCCCTTTTGTTACAGGTGTGGTGAAGACAGAGTGACCAGCTCGGTGCAGTAGAACAGGTAGCTTTGGCTGTTATGCTCTTCCGGTTGCTGTGAAGCCCACTCAGGGGGACTCAAGGAAATGATGGTTCCGTTCAGGGTGTGCTCTCTCAACTCAGGATGTTTTGGTGCAGAGTGGTAGGTTCTGATCCACAGCAGAGGTTACTATAAATGTGCCCTGGGAGTGGTAGGGGACAGATATTCCTTCTGTCTTGGAAGATTCCTTCTTCATCTCAGGCTGAGAGCTTTGGAGAGTACAACCGTCCCAAAGGAAGTCCAGTGATCTTCAGAACAAATCTGCAGCCTTCAAGGATGCAAGAGGAACTGAGCAAATCTGATGAAGGGGTGGAAGACCCCTTATTTTAAGGGCAAACGTCCTCAGGTGATTGGACCAAAGCTAGCTTGCCTTAGTGGTCCAATCCCCACTGTGAAATGGAGTGGACTTTGCCATGTTGATGTCACACCCAAATTGCTTTGCTCCACAGTAAGTGGAGGGGACATAAAAGAGAGAGAGGGACACTGAAAATCAAGATGGTGGAAGTATTCTCTCATTGACCAGATCCCTCTTGCTTATCCTAATCCCGTCCCCTTCACTTCTCACTGAGAACAAAAAACCTTAGCGATGCAGCAGCCTGGGATAAGGCTACTCCTTTTGAATGGATGTTCTCCCGTAATGCTCTGACCCAGGAAAGCTGCCTGCTGTGCAGCTGTTTTAGGCAGAGGGTGTTACCTGCCCTCTCAAAGTGATCAAAGAAGAGGCCCGGCCCTCCAGGTTTCCTTTCCTGGGATTTGGCAGACTACAACCAGCTGACCAGAATACACATCACTTTCTGCAGCTGAGCTGACTCACAGGAGCTGACACATGTGCAATATAAATCAGAATGTTCCGGCTGTGATCATAAGTAGTACCATGCACTATGCCTAAATATAGGCATAGATTTTATTTATAGTTTGCACTGCCACCAGGACAGGCAATTTATGAACCTCATCGTTTTGGGGCACTATGGAGGCATATATTAAATGCTGCCTCTGCGACACACTGACTTGGCTGTCTCTGCCAGCTGTGAAGTGGGTATCTCGTGACCTTCTAACCAGCTTTGTGCCACGAGTAGAGCAGGTGACGCAGATCAGGCTACTGATGCGGCAGGACACAAATGCAATATGCTTTTGGCATGGAGTCGACGGAAAAGGGGAATCTGGTTGGCAGATTACCCCTTTCTGAGACAGAAATACCATCATCATTCTATTTGTTAATACATATAAAAAAGCCAGGTCTTTTCACCCTTACCAGATGGCAATTCCCCAAAAGTGAGTCATGGTAAGAAATAGCCTCTCCAAGCCAAATTCCAGGCAGTGATGGATAGGGATATACCAACCACCCACACACAGGTGAGAGCTTCTTGGGCCTCATTGGTTACTACCGGCCTTTCACCAAGAGTACGGGACACTTGCCCTACCTCTCAATCAAATCACCTCTTTGAAATTGACAAATAAGGTCATCAGGGCCCCTACCTGATAGGCATCCTCCCACCTTGAAGGATGGATTGTGCAAGGCCCCAGTTCTGAAGATGTTCGGTTTGGGACAGGAATTCATCGTTCAGGCAGGCACTTGTGAATTTGGAATTGGTGCAGTGTTATGGCAGCTAAACCCTGAGGGAGAAGAGCAACCTTGTGCATATATTATAGTCACTTGACCATGCAAAGGCTCATCTGGACTAGCTGACAAAGAAGTGTGTGCAGTAGTTTGGGTGGCATGCAAGCTGAAACCCTACATATGTGGGTCTCACTTTGAAGACAAACCCAAACAGACCACATACCTCATAGGTGGCTTGTGGCTATGCAGGGAAACAATATCAAGTTGTTGTGTTGGGCCATATATCTACAAGGTTTAGACATGGACATCTGACACAAACCTGAAATCGCAGCACCCTAATGCAGATGGCCAATGTAGATACGTTCACCTTGGGGGTGAGCACAACCCTTAGACATGTCGTGTGAGTCTCAACCTTTTTTGCTTTGGGCATGTGAGGAGTTGACATATGGCAATGGTGTAGAAACCCCAGCTTTTTTATGTGTATTAAATAACAAAAGGCTGAAGGTAATTGCATCTCAGAGTGCTTGATCACCAACCAGGACCCCCTTTCATAAAGTTCCATGCCAAAAGCATAGTGCACACATGTGTCCTGCTGCATTAGTATCTTGATCTGCAGTGCCTGTTCTGCAGTGGCATAGAGCAGGTTCAAAGTTCAGAGTCTGGACCATTGTTACAAAACCACATAAATATGAGGAATTACTATCCTGGTGCTAAGGTATTATTTAAACATAAGCTATACCCGAGTTTGGGGTGTGGTGACTGCAAATTCACATATTTATTAAAGCAACATGTAATTTGTCTCATACTTGTGAGGACAGGGAAGCTGTGAAAGAATTGTGTGTATTTTGGTCAGACATCCTGTCCTTGCCAGCCAGCAGGAGATTAGACTGAAAGACTGTGCCTCTCTGTTGATCCTTTGTGAGTTCAGGTAACACCTTTCTCCATAAGGAAAGCCCCTCAGCAGGATCTGTATGGCAAACAGGAATCAAAAGGCAACCCCTACACAAAAGGACTAGCCTCACTACAGCGTGTGCATAAACAACAACCTTTGGTGCTATGGATCTGAAAAGAGGCAGGTTAGCACAAACAGAGGGAGCTCAGCACAGTTAGGGAAGGATTCCATAAAGCTGTTTATCTTTGCACATCTCCTTACTTTCTACCTCCTCCACTTCCTTTAGCATAAATCACTTTGAGTATGAGGCATGAAGGTAAATCCCACTTTTTACAAGGACAGGGATTGGACTGCTTAAACCAGGCTTTTGTCCAATCACATGTGGACATTTTTCCTATAAAAGAAAAGGTCTCCCACTCCTGCTTTGAATCATTATGGGATTATTTCCTAAACTGCAAGAATAATTCATTTAGACCTCTTTTGGGAGAGTTGACCTTTCCAGAGCCCTGCACTAGTGAGGTGAAGATAGAGTGATCCAAGCCAGAGGAAAGATCTGCTCCCTACACACTCCCAGGGTGCAATTGGGGTGAACGGATGTCGGAACAAGACCTGCAACTCAATGGTAGATAGGACCTCATTGGAAGTGAAAGAGTTCTGCAGGTGGTAGTGTAGTGAAGGGAAGGTCTTTCTGACCACCTTGACATTCCTGCGTGAAATGGATCTTGTGATTACCCCCATGGTGGGAGACATCCCCACGTTTGTTCATCTGTTTACATGATTTGGACCAAGTATTAACAACAAGTAAGAGGGTGAGCAAAACCATTTGTTGAGACATACAGACTCCATTTTGTGCCACCCCAAACACCATCTTTTGCTAGGCCGCAGCATGATCTCTAAAAACCATCTCTCCCTCTGTCCAGTGCTGCGCACAGCCATCTCAGCCTCACCCACCACCTTCTGCCAGCTTTGCACAAACCCATTTCTCACGGAAGTCCAGCCATGAATTGTTGCAAAGATATTCTTTCTCTTCCTATGAGCTCACTGCCCTGTGTGTGACTGGAGCAAACCCTGGCCTGCGCGCCCATCTGTCTCCACAAACCTGTCTGTGGTCTCTCGACCCCCACCTTTAAAGTCACAGTTTACAGAGCTCAGGCCCCTATACCTCTTTGATGCAGATACACCTCTAACCCCTTGTGATGACCAAGCCGAGCACCCACCACAGTACTAATCCCCTCACACTATATATCTGCTGTAGAAACAACACATGTCGATTTATATCATGAGGCATGAGGCAGATCAAAGACCCCCAAGTTGGGCACCTGGGTCAGGGCACTGTGGTTTATGAGTCCTTGGGTGTAAACGGTAAATTAACCATATGCTTGTCAAAATTAACTTTATAACACCCCTGTTAATGTCAGCTTTTTTATGATGGTTATTTGTCTCATGTCTTCAGTTCCTGTTCTCTTAGATAGATTAGTTAGTGATGTTGCATCCTACCCCATTTCTTGGGAAAGAGAGCAATGACTGATTGTGTCTTTGATCCCCGGTATTGGGACTCACATCAACTGAAAGAGGCAATCAGCTGATCTCCTACATTTTGACCTCAGTCAAATGTACTCATACAAACGCAACCTGTGGTACTGCCATTAGAACTTCCTCAAACTATTCTAACCACTGTTGCTTCATCCTTGAACAAGTTTTCTGCCACACTGCACCAGTTGAGCATGTTGTTGCCTTGCTCGACCCAGCAACATGTTGTGGAAGAATTCAAATGAAGCACCTCAAGTCACCAGCGTCGTCATCTTAAACCCATGATTGCACATTGAACCAACCCTTGTGGCCTCATTGACCACTTCATAAGAATGTGCCAACAAACCACAATGTGCCTCACTTCGAAACAGACTCAACGCCAGTTCCCCATCTGGATCATAGCAATTCCCCATATCGGAAGCTGATTCAAATCACACACACAGTTTTCAGAAGCCTGGCTCACTGCATCCACACTGTCAATAATTGATTATGATATTGTCAATGTCCCCAGCCTCCCTGGTCCATTTGTTTGGACTCAAGAGACTGGTTAAGCCCATTTTCACATTTTTCATCAAGGAACATATCCTTTTGAACAGTGTGGTGATTTATTGCCTTTTGTCCTACCTGCTAAGAATCTAGAGTGCTTGCTTCTTTAAATTCTGCATTTCTCTGCCTTCCTTCAGCACAGTGTGTTTCAATTGCATATTGATGTGTTTAATTAAAGTATATGTGTTTTTATAAGACATTACTTTGTTTTGGACAGTTTTACTATTGGTGTGTGGATTGCTACAGTTTTAGATTCACAAATATATTTTTATTTGTTATTTTTTTATTTAGGTTTTATTGGTTAAAAAGAATTAACCTTTAGCATCATTAAATAAATACAAAAAGAAAAAATGCACTGTAAAGTATTTCTTGTAATATAAATACAAACAAGAAAACAAAGAAAAAGAATTAGAACAATAAAAAATAAACGATAAAATGTGACATATTTTGTATAAGAACCAATATCAATATTCAAAGCTCTAATACAAGCAGTGACAGCCACCACAACAGAGGTAGTTGAGCCAGGCAAACAGTAATTCCATGTAGATTCATTACCTCCACTAAGAAACTGGTTATGAAACTTTGTAAAAGTGTTTCATCTAAGTCCTTGAACAGATGTATAATAAACAAACACATGTTTAATTGTTTCCTGATGATCTTTGTTTTCCTGATGATCTTTGTCTTGGCAAAACATAATAAATGCAGACTCTTCTTTTTCCACTCCATTCCGTACTAACTCTTCGGTGTGAACTAAGTTCTATCAAAACCTTAGAAAAAGACAACTTGTGCATTTGTCAGGATAGATCAATAGGAAAGTGGCTAAAATGCCCCAATTCTTATGATCCCCCCGCAAGTGACACAGCAAGCTATACTGTTGAAAACCATTCACAGTGTGGACCCAATCAAGGTCGTATAGGCCATGTTTTGCCTTCAACAGGTATCCCAATCAGTTCACTGATATTACATTCATATTTGGCTATTAAGGTGGAATAAAACACCTCAAGTTCTTGCAATACCACAGAGCCCTTTTCCTTACAAATTTCTCTAAGATCCACAAATAAAGATCGTTCACTAGAAACAAGGATGTTCCTGTATAGTGAAAGATACCTCCACTGAGTTCTAGCTTTTAATGAGGTTAGACCAAGCTCATAGCAAATTGCTAAGAGCGTAATGAGCTAAGAGCACACAAGACTTTCCTCCAAATGAGGGCTTCAAGGACGTATTGATAATCAACTGTAGATAAATCATAAACTTCGATTCCATATAAGATCTTTGTCATGATTTTCCGTTCATAAAAACAAATACAAGGTAGAAGGGAAAATCAACAATAACGAGAATCAACTTTACGCAACTGATCAGTGTGATTCCTGGAGATCGCAACCAAGACTGCAGCACAGTTTTATTATTTTTGGTGGTGATAAAGGAGTCCAGATAAAGGAGGGAGTCAATTGTGGCCACTGGGTCCGCCTGTATCCACCATTGAATAATCATTTTTTTAGAGCTTGAGAAATGCATCATTTTAGTCTTCGAAGAATGAATCGACAAAGAGTGGACCTCAAAAAAGTTAGAGATAGCCTGAAACAGGCGTTGCAGACCTATAGGCATTGGGCCTCATTACGAGGCTTGCGCTCCCATAATGAAGGGTGCTGGAACGGGACCGGCACCGTTCATTACGGGATGCGCAATTACAAGGTTCCATTGCGGGACCCGGAACAGATGTCTGGTAAAACCAGAGATGTCCTTTCCGGGTCCCGCGAGGGGACCATGGAGCTAATAACGGGCCCTTTATTAACGGGTACATTATTAGCTCCATCCCCATTCCTATTGAGCCCTAAGGGGGATCAGTTCCTTCAAGGACGAATTACCGGGTCCTCCAATGTTGGAATGACCTGGTTATTCCTCATTGAAGGAACCCAGTGCTGGAACATGGTATGGAGGCAGCCATGAGCTTATTTACAGCATAGCTACCTCCATACTCGTAATGAGGTCCGGTATGGAGGCAGCCATGAGCTTATTTACAGCATAGCTACCTCCATACTCGTAATGAGGCCCATTGAATTGAAAATTAAAAAGTCATCAGCATAGGCAAGCCATTGGGTTCTCAGCTTGTGAAGTTTCGGCGCTTACTAATGCTTTGGGTTGCAAATATTCTCCAATCTCAGCCATATACAAGTTGAATAAACAGTGCGCTAAAGCGCAGCCCTGCTTGACCCACCCCTTGAGGTGGAAATCAGGCAAGATAACAAACCAGGATGATTTAGACGAAGAATTATCCTATAACCCAATAATTATCCTTAACAAACTGTAGGGAATACCCACTTGTTAAGTTTATTCCATAGTAAGTTGCGATCAACCGCATCAAAGGGAGCTGTCAGATCAACAGAGGCAAAATAAATGGAATTGCTTCTCTTCCCCCAAGCAAGATGTTGCATACATTTAATCATCAGACAATTTAGTGAGGTGCCCATATTCTTCCTAAAGCCGATTTGCCATTTCTTGACTCTTCCTGTTCTAGTAGACCAAGATTCTAGATGCTACAGGCCTACAGGCTACAGGCCTATTAATGCAAGAATCCGATCTGACACCCTTCTTATAAATGAGCACAACATGCACCTGAGACCAAGAGGGCGGGAAATACTCCAACAGTATCACATTCGAAAATAGATATGTTAGGATACTTGCCCAGATTGTCGGGTCAGATCTAAAGAGGTAGTTAGAAGGTTTATTTGGTCCGGAACTTGGGAAGAACTAACCACATTAATTATCTCCTGAACAACTTCATTGTTGATAACAATATTATAAGTCATGTCGCTAAAATGGGAAACGACAGACAATTTTCAGAGAGGGCCTGTCAGGAGGGGCATATAGAGACTGGAAGTCACGTACCCAATCCTCCTTGGAGACAGTTTTCACCAGCTTGCTTGTCTGTGTCATTAATATGTTTCCAAAAAGCCTGGTAACTTTTGCTCAATGCTGTCAGCATGGCCTCAGCATCATTCTGACATCTCGAGAGGCAGGTTGCACGCAATCGGTTTTGATAGGATTGGTGTTTTCATAATTTGAGCGTAGTTCTCCAGATCAGAGAATGCTCTATTATTCAGTCTCCCCAATCAGCTGCCTTGTCTCTCTTTTCCTGAGGACTAGCTTGTTACTATAGATATGAAAGTGCTTCCTAATTCTTGATCCTTTCACCTTTTTCCATGGTAAGCTGTCGTCAATTATATCATGCACAAAGCATAAAAAATGGTGTATTGCAATGGTGTGAAGCTTCCACTCTTGGGATGTCAAAGTGAGGCATCAATTAAGAGGGATGTATACGATTTGGCTGTGGCACAATTGTTCATGGCCGAATTGACCGTGGTCAATTCGGCCACAAAGCCATTTTTGCCGTGGCCAAATCTGGCCAAACAGAAACACCCCAACTACCCCATACACTCCCCCAGCAACCCCCTACTTACTTTTTTAGAATCTGCTCATCTTTTAACCCTGCGGCATTGGATCCATCCCTCCTATGTGGGTCGGATTCAATGCTGCATGGTCAGCTTTTCTTTTTTTCTTCCCTTCCCCTGCCTCTAAACTTCCAGAAGCAGGGGACACTCCTGCCACACCCAAAGGCCATCACTGTGAAACATGGGGAGTGGGGGACACCTCTGCAACCCCCGCTACCCATGTTTGGTAGTGATTACCCAAATTGAGCGTTTCCAAATGATGGAATGGTGCTGGCCAAATTCAGACAGTTTTACCATACGGTCAATTGAAAACAATAATTTTCGAGTTCTACCATTGAGTACCATTAATTCTCCAGGGCAAAACCTGGGTCTCTGAAATTTGGTTACCGCCACTATTTACAAGAATATCTTTCGGGCCATAATTGTGAACATTCCCAGGACTGCCCAGTACAAGGCTATCAAAGTGTACCGATTAGAGAAAATGATCACTAAAATCTGTTCTTGTTATTACCAACCCAGAACAATTCTCTAAAAGCCACCTACCACAAAGACATGGTCGATGATTGAGTGGGCGGCACCATTGGTCCAAATGATTCGAGGAGGGATATATCTGGAAACCGTCCCATTTAGAGAAAGCAGGCCCAATCCTGTTAGCCCATCAAGCCATCTTCTCCCATTCCCCAGGTTTAGGTGCTGCTGACTAATCTCATCCCCCCTCTCCAGCAAGATTTAACATTGAATAAAATCAGAATTCAGGCCTCACGCCAATAGAGAATTCCCTGCAGGGAATTTATTAGACCACTCATTAACAATTGAGGTCAAGTTCTTCGTCCAGGGACCTACGACCAGAATGACAATACAGCTTGAGAATCAATAGATTTGAACACCCCCTCCGAATCTCAAGGTGTATGGCCATAATAACAAAGATAATGTCAAAATAGACCACCCCGCCTAATCTTGGGGCACAATCTCACCAAAATCAGTAAGCCTCCGTAGGAGCGACTCAGATCCCCTTGCCAGGCTTCCTGAAAATACACAGCATACCCATTAAGAGAAAGGGAAGACCTTAACCAGATTTCTTGATGGATAATCATTGTCTTATTCCTAAATTCTTTGCATAGCACAGTATTGTTAAAAAGATGGTTATGCCCATGCATACTCAAAGAGACAGGTGAAAAAAACGAGGACCGAGTAGAAGAGAGCGATGAATTTGATGCGCCCAGCAGCCAAGACCAATCTCGACATTTCTCAGAGGCCAAGATCTTTCTCTTCAGGGAGATGACTTGTTCATACAGGACTGCACCTCCACCCAATGTTTTAACTGAATTCACAGCAGTCAATTGCCTCCTGTCAATTGTAGAGCCCTCCTCCAAAGACCTAGTGTCACTAAAAGGCAAGAGATCAAAGCCTAACATTCTAAGGTTATCACATTCTTTTAGTATTATATCATACACAATTTTAGACTCCACATACATTATTGCACTGTCCGTTCTGTAAAGGTCTATAAAATCAATCCTTTTCAAGTCCTTAGAAGCTATGTGTGACAACACAGGAATCGGTTTCAAAAGAGTAAATACGCTCCCGTCATTTAACACAACAGGTCGAGTATCAGGACTAACACTTTCAATTAGAATTGTAAAGGGGTGGGTTAAGGCAAGGTAAACAGGGAGCATACAGGTGTTCGAGGAGCCAAGTGAACCTAGGCCCTGCGGGCCAGTTGGAAACGGCTCATGTGAGCCACTCAGCTGTATACTGTTACCATAAAGGTCATACAAGGCACCAGAATCAACAAAAGAAGACCCTGTATTGGTGGCAAGCAAACGGCTTATAAGGGTTGTAAGTTGAGGGGTCTGTATTGAACCCCTAAATGGACCATTGTAAATGGGTGGATGGTTCAATCCTTGGCCCTGAGAGGGCAATGGAGCTTGAGTAATCGTTATGTGGAAACAGAAAAATTGATATGAGGCCGGGAAGCCCAAAGGAAACACACCAACACAGGTTACAAAGGACATACAAAGCGCTTTATTCAAAGATACAACAATTACCAAAAGTCAATTGACATACGGATAGCTATTCGGCCCTCAGAGTAACAGGACGAACCATCAACGGTAGTTCGCCGTGTTAGTGTGAAAGAGACCGAACATTGGGATACTCTGGTTTTTATACTTTTTATCCAGCTCTGGCCAACCCCCTCGCAAGTTAACCATTCTCAGAGCCAAACCTAGGGTTCGTAGCCAGGTCAATCCCATAATGTATGCATTTTGATCAGTTCCGCTGATACAGTTGTTCATTTACACATAGGTCAGGAAGAGGACAAGGTCTCAGTTCGCGACCCTAACAAGTGGCCTGCGGGCATATTATTTATTCATGTGTGCAGAGGTCACAACGGCCAGAATCCCACTTGAAATGTCATTCGGCCTCCATTTTGTTGTTCAGGGTGACTTCCACACTACAAGAGAACCTAAAATGGCGGCTAAATCCAAGATGGCGATTTACACAATACATTAAGGTCAAGACCTTGCTGCGGAATCTATGTACACAATGTTTTTAGACAACTTGACGTAGGCCAACATACATTCAAACAATGCGATAGGAGGTAGAATATTATTTTGATTTCCACAGACCCTCCTTTTGGCCTATGCCAAGTGCTAAACATCATCCCTAATACTTTCGAAAATAACTCCATGTATTATCATCCATAGATTCAGCATCATTGTCTGTAATGTCTATAGCCATAAGGTCGTTCATAAAAGCCTCTTGTACCATGAATTCTTTAGATGCTGTACCTGGGGTATATATTTTATGCCCTATTGCGCTCACTGCTTGAGCACAACACCCCCTAACATTCCACACATACTTGGGAGGCATTGAAAACAACAACAAAGAAATAACAGAATCCCTAAAATAACCAGGATAACGGAAAGCACCTTCCAACCCCAAGATCGCAAAGAATCCCAAAACCAAGTACTAAGGTTCCAGTCTCCTACAGGGATATGGACTTCAGAACTGAGAGTATGTAAGTTCTGAATTGCTTTAAAAATAGTTGGCGAGGAGTCTGGTACGGAAAACACAACAAGCGGACCCTACTAATTTGCATACTCCACCTGGTCCTGCCAAAATGACATCTAATGCCATCCGATTTTGAAGTGCTACCAATCTTATTGCCTTTTGCTCTAAGGTCATATTGTAGAGTATGTCCGTGGTCCGGTTGATCGTTCTCTCCAGTACCCTTGCTAATCCCCTAATGTTCTCCGAGTTTGCTATTTGTCCCCAAAAGGGCACAACCGATTTAGCTATGTCCCCCAATACTTGCCCAGGGGTATCTCCGTTGTTGTCTCGCCGTGGGCGAGCCTTAGAAATCTCTAACGTACTTGCTACAAATACCCCGGGTAACAATATTCCTAAATAACAGGTTCCCTGCCAATCCTTGAGCAACCAGGGAAATGCTAAACTACCACAAACAAAATAAACAGGCCCCTCTACATACAGAGGCCTGTTTTCCCCAGTCAAATTTACAATATTTTTACAAGCTTCAAAATCTCCAATTGGCCTAGTGCCATTTCTCTGTACACAGAAGGGAACCGAGTCAGGACTATGATTTACAGAATAAGAAGGAGGTACAGCATCCTTATTGCCTATCGGAGCCATTTTAAAGGAAATCAGAGTTTGAAAAGGAAGAGATAGTTTATCAGACGGCCTAATAGAAGCGACGTTAGGTTTACTTCTATTGGCGAAAAGCGAGCATCCCAGGGGAGTCAATTCACGTTTCTCAAAATCATTTAAATTAGTTCCATCAAAGTTCCCTGAGATGCTATCATTCCATCGGCCAAAGAATAGTGCTCTAAGAGAGGCATAGCAAGAAGTCGTTAAAGTTAGAGGATGTATATACCATCCCAGTCCCTTGTTCCCATGTTGCGGTAAATGAGTACAAATCCAACAATTACTCTTATTAAAAATGGCATGAGTAGCTGTCATGATCTCTGCTTCCAAAAAGTCAGGACTTACCCAACTCCCTTGGAAGCAGACCCATAACCCAGGTTCCGAGTGCCAACCAGTCCCAATTGGGACCTTTTGGACCCTGTCCTGGCGCCAGTGGCACCAGGCTCATAAATATGCCCAGTCCCAGCGCTGGAAGCGCCTGGCTCATAATGCTTGGGTGGACTTACCTGCGGCAGACCATGCTGCTTACTTACCTGCCAGTTGAGCCTCTATTCCTCTTCTGTTTGGGACTACTTTTCCTGTTGGGTGGGGCAGGAGCCACTCCCTAGGTTCAGAACACTGGAACTCTTCTGGAAAGCAGGAACTCTTTTCTTACCTAGGCGAGGCTGTGGAAGGAGACACCTAAGCACTAAAGGAGGCTATTTAAACCACACCCGATGGATGAATCTTGCTTTGCGTTATTCTGCATCCTCTGCAGCAGAACGCTCATCGTGTCTTCTGCATCTGATCCTGGGCCTAAGGGAAAAAGGCTTACCATCCTGAATCCAGTCTTCAGCAACACCTATAAAGACAAGAAAGAACAGGTTAGCATTACGGTCTTCAGTGACAGCGCTTCTCTTACCTGGTCCATCGGCTGTCACCAACGCCTCGCGCTGCATTCCGGCATCTGAAAGACAAAGGCTTACCTACTCTTCACGTGCTCCGGCGGTCTTCGCACCGCATTCCGGCATCTGAAAGACAAAAACTTACCAACTCTTCGCACGCTCCGGAGGCCTTCGGCGCTGCATCCCGCATCTGAAAGACAAAAGAAGGTGCTTTTAAAGACATTGGGTAACTTTATTACTCACGTGCCAGTACTCCTTCCCACGCCGAACCCAGTGGGTATTCCGGCACCCTTCAGCAGCTCCGAACTTGTACCTGCAAGATAAAAGGACAGTTAGTGCGCATCGTGAAGCAGGCAACAAGCGCTTACTTAGGTGCTTCCAGGCGCTTCTATTCCTCACACGGGTTCCATCCTCAACTCACTTCAGCCTGTCATCTGCCATCGCCGGAACCCTGCAAAACAAGAGACATCATTACAAAAGACTTTTAAAGACATTTGAAATACTCGGAACTTACCGTTCGTGCAGTAAACGACGGACAGCAGTCCTCTGAGGTCAAGAGGCCTGCACCCTTATCCAGTGAAGAAACTGGTTACGGCACCCTGCCCCGAGGCAGATGGAGAGCTCGGCGTTCACTTACCTAAGACATCTTACTCTTAGAGTCAGACATACAGTGCACAGAGGTCCAGCCCAAAGAGCCAACCGTGTGTTACACATCACCTTTGAAGATACGGTATTCGCCCAGTCAAGACCGGCGCCTCTGCGGGAATCAGGTGAGCGTTACAGTAGCATTCATTACTATCATCAGAGTGTTATTATAATACTTTTGTCTATGTTGGGAGTCTCTAGGGGACAGAGTGTGAAGGTGTACAGAGGGAGTCAAAACAGTTGGTACGATCTCGGTCGGTAATAAAGGTTTCAAAGGATAGATTTCTTCGAAATACCAAAGTCCTACAGCAGCAGTTGCAAAAATAACAATAATCATTATCAAAACACAACAGTACGTTTTCGGGGCCCAGGCACATTGTTCATTGTTCAATTTGGTCACCCCCTTATCTAAAAGTCCAGTGCGGGGAGCAGCGGTGAAGGTGGCATGCATTGTAGTTTCTCGATCGACGGCCCCAATGTTCGTTGCTGGCGACACTACGGTCGCGTGATTTCTTAGTCCTTCCCAACCCTAGCCAGCAGAATCCCTTTTTGCTCAACAAAACAAGACAATTTTCCGATCACTTCCTTTTCCAGATGCACGACACTCGTGCCGTAGTTCTATTTCCGTGGTCGAAGGTTGTACCTGATGGTACCCAAAATTGTGTGGTCCGAAAGCAAAGTATCCTCACTTCCTGAGGGAAGCGACGTGTCAGTGGCGACGGAAGTCGCAGAGCTCGAAACAGTGTTTTCCGGAAGTGATTTTTCAAAAGAGTGCGGAGACAAAATGGACTGTTCCCCAAGCTCCTCAGGCTCAGAGAACTCCTCCAACGCACTCACAGCGCTGTCTGCTACTCCAGGATCAAAGACTGTAGCATCAGCGAGGGGTTCTGCTTCTTCTGTAGCGTGTGGCGTCGGGTGAGGAAGTTTCTTGACGTGCGTCGAATGAATCCAATTCTTCTTTCCAGCCACCCGCACTGCTGTCCTGGTGACCAATAATACCTGATGGGGTCCCCGCCAGCGAGGCGCGAGACAGGAAGACCTCTCGTAGGCCTTCACGAGGACCCAACTTCTGGGCTGTATATCGTGTCCTGGGCCCGTGAACCGTACAGGTAAAGCAGCATGCACCTGGTGGTAGATGAAATACAGGTTTTTAGTTAACTGGTTACAGTAGTCTACAAGCAATACGTTTTCCACCTCCCTCAGGGCTTTAGGTTTTGGGAGACCCCAAATGTTAGCAGGTCTCCCCATTACTACTTCAAATGGAGAAAGCCCAGTTCTAGTCTGAGGTGTGGTACGCATTGCTAATAACACAATAGGCAAGGCATCTGGCCATTTTAGTTTGGTATCAGCACATGTTTTTGCAAGTTTATTCTTTAAAATACCGTTGTGTCTTTCTACTAACCCAGCACTTTGAGGATGCCTAGCTGAAAGAAATCGTTTCTCAATACACAGGGCTGTACATATTTGTAAAATTACTGCTGCGATAAAGTGAGGACCATTGTACGACCAAATTATCCTCGGGAGCCCAAATCGAGGAAAGAATTCTTTTACCATAATCTTTGCAGTGGTCATGGCGGTAGCATCTTTGACGTGGAAAGCCTCGACCCATTTACTGAAGGCACAAATGATTACAAGAACATATTTTAAATTATTACATCGCTCCATTTCAATAAAATCAAAATATATAACCTCAAAGGGGACAGAAGGGGGCCCAAAACTTCCCCTTGGAGCCACTGTCCCCTTACCCACATTGTGCTGTAGGCAGATCATACAGATCTGGACATGTCTCTTTGCAGTGTCCAGAATCTTGTCATTCACCCAGACCTGTTCTAACATTCTCGTGATCTGCTGGGCACACACATGCGTAGGACCGTGTGCCATCGTAACCATCGCCAATACATAAGAATCAGGAAGCAACCATTTCCCTTGGGATGTATCCACCCAACACCCTTCGTCATCCAGTTTCCCCATTCCTTCAGCCCACTTTCTAGATTCTTCCATCATGGCATCAGTCTGAATATCCCGCACAGACCCAATACCTTCATCCATTATGCAAACATCTCTCATTTCCCTCGAGGTATACATGTCCGTGCTAAGGTCTGTGGCCGTTTGTCTGGCTATCAAATCCGCAAAAGCGTTCCCTTTTCCCACATCATCTATGACCTTGCGATGTGCTGCACATTTTATGATCACTAACCGTTTAGGGAGTGAGAGCGCCGAAAGTAATTGCACTATCAAAGGGCCATGCTGAATCTTGGTCCCATGTGAGGTCAGGAACCCTCTTTCCGACCAAAGTTTTCCGAAGTTATGAGCCACCCCAAATGCGTACTGACTATCAGTATATATATTTACTCTTCACCCTCGGGAAAGTTCACAAGCTCGGGTCAACGCTATAATCTCTGCGGCCTGCGCGGAGTTATGCGAAATTCTCTTAGCTTCGACAATTTTGTTCAATGTAGTAACTGCATAAGCAGCTGTAGATGTACCATTCGAAAGTTTGAAGCAGGAGCCATCGCAAAACAGCTCCCCTTCTGCATTATCCAAAGGAGTATCTATGAGATCTATCCTGCCCTTCGCTTCTTGTTCGGTGGTATACAGGCAGTCATGTGATTCTTCGTCACCGCAAACAGTGTTTTGCGGGAAAGGTAAGAGTTCAGCCGGATTGAGAACACAACACCTCTTAATTTGAATATGAGGGGCAAACAGAATTAGTTCATACCTTGTTAACCGTGCAGAGGTGAGGTGTTGCGTTTGGGTTTTGTTCAATAGGATATCAACAGAGTGAGGTACCATCAAAATCAAATCATGGCCTAGGACCATTCCCTCACTCTGTTTTACAGACGCGGCAGCAGCAGCAACAGCGCGCAAACATCTTGTCAAAGCGCATGCGACAGGATCAAGGGCGGAGGAGTAGTAGCCGCACGGCCTATTCTTCCCTCCGTGTTCCTGTGTTAACACAGCCAAAGCAAATCCATCACATTCATGCACAAACAACACAAAGGCCTTGTCATAATTTGGAGTACCCAGAACCGGCGCCGAACATAGCGCGGTTTTGAGAAGCTCAAATGATCGTTGATGTTCTGATTCCCATGGCAGTGGCAGAGAAATGCCCTTCTTCGTCAAAGCCAACATCGGTTTTACCACTAGTGCAAAATTCGGGATCCACAACCTACAGTAGGAAGCCATACCTATCAGGGCTCTGACTTCCTTCTGCGTATTTGGAACAGACATGCCAGAAATGTGTTTTATTCTTTCAGGTGTCAATCTTCTCCCCTCCTTTGACAGGAGGTAGCCTAGATAGGCAACCTCCTGACAACAATATTGACATGTTTTAAGCGAAGCTTTGTGACCATTTTTAGCTAGATGAACAAGCAACAGTATAGTGCCTTCTTTACAGGCATTCTCAGAATCTGCAGCCAAAAGCAAATCGTCAACATATTGAAGCAGCGTGCAAGTAGGTGGCAATTCAAGGGTGTCGAGCTGCTCTTTCAAGGCTCTACTATAAATACCAGGACTTTCAGTATACCCTTGTGGTGCCCTTGTAAATGTAAATGAGCGTCCCCCCAAGGTGAACGCAAACAGATATCTGCTTTCTTTATATATCGGGATACTAAAGAAGGCGTTTTTCAGATCCACAACACTAAAGTGCGTAGCCGTAGCAGGGATCATTGTTAATATCGTCGTCACATCAGGCACAATTGGAAATTGTGGGGCGACCACTCGGTTAATAGCACGAAGATCAATTATAAACCTGTATGGAATTGCATTGTCGCCTTTCTTATATACGGGTAAGATCGGACTGTTACACAAACTACCTGTAATCTCTTCAATCACCCCACGATGTACAAAATCGGAGACAATGCATTTCAAAGCACGTTCGCCTTCAGCTGATATTTTATACTGCGGAATGCGTGGCAGTTTCACCCCAGGACTATTTTAACGGGATCAATATGCAACACTCCGACATCATTGTCGTCCACCGCCCACAAACATTCCGGAACAATGCTAAACTCGGGAGGTAAAGGTCGAATCAAGAACTGAGCATTAGGAAGTTGCTGTGGTGAAACCGTTAGCCGTACTCCATCCGAAGAACAATGAATTACTGCATTCAATTTCTTTAACAAATTCAACCCCAGCAAATTCTCTCCACAGTTCGAAGTGAGAAGAAAGGGACAATGGTCCGTAAAGGGACCCAAAGAAACAGATACCGGTGCAGAAACCGGACAAACAGTTGGTACACCAGAAAACCCTACGGAAACATTTGTTTGCCCTGACAGTGGGATGTTTGGAACCCGAGAATGATCAATGGAGCACTTCTGTGCTCCAGTGTTAATCAAAAACTGGTGTTTCCTATTCCCTACTAATAATTCAACGTAGGGGCCTTTTTGATTAACGGGAATAGGCAAAGGTTCCAAACCCTGCTTCGGGCAATCCTAATAATACAGAGCCTCGTCAGAGGGAAGCTCTTCAGAAAGGTAAGCAGCAGAAGGGTGATCAAATATGTTTCTCGAGTCCATACTCGAGGTCTGATTTTCCCGTGAAAAAGGTTGCTGAGAATCTTGTGAAAGCTGACCTCTGTCGGGGCCCCCTGATCCAGGGCGGCCCCTAGGTCGTCTACCCATACCTCCAAACGCATTGTTTGACCTCTGGCGAAGGACAGGGCACTGTGCTCGCCAATGACCTTCCTGGCGACAATAGGCACATTGATCAACATTCACAGTACTCAGAGGAGCATTTCCTTTTAGAACGTACTGACCTCTAGTCTGTGTCATACCTCCTCTGGGGTTTCTAACAATTTGCTGCAATAATACTTTGGTTTTCAAATCACCCTTTCTCTTTTCGATTTTCTCCTTTTCATTATTAACACGGTTCTCATAATACTGAGCCATGTGCAAAACCTCAGATTGAGATTTTGCCTGCCAAGCGCTCTCTGAGGACATAATTTGTGACTGGATGTCAGGTAACAATCCACGTACAAATTTGTCCACAAACAACCTCTTTCCCGACTCTGTACCTAAATCCTGTCCACTTAAGTCAGAAAATACCTGCTCGAATCTATTAAAAAATTTGGTGGCGCCTTCAGTTTTCCCTTGGACACAGGCCCTAAGCTTGTCCTAAATAATCCTTTTCTCTGTAATTATAGTTTTTAGTTTAGCGACAATCCTATCAGGTAAAGTAAGTATTACCTGTGGCGGATTCTCACCAGCTGGTCTTTCTCCATCAATTCTAATCATGTTTGCCCACGTATCTCCCAACCCCGGCACATCATCTATTGTCCGAACCTGTTTCCATACATCTACGGGTAGGAGTACAGGAAATAACAAGTCAATGTCACTCAAGGTGAACACAGAGGACTGTAGAACGGACTCTATTTCTTTGTAAAACCCCGTCGGGTTTTTCTTAATATCGGGAACTGATTGTCTAATTGTGTTCACTTCCTGTCGTGAAAACGGGACGTGAACAAATTGCGATACATAATGTGCAGGGGTATCCACAGCGGGGGCACCAGTCCCAGCGTTGGCGGGGATCTCAACTTTTGGGACAAAGGTCGGAGGAACCTCTCTCATAGGCAACTGAGATATAGGTACCTCCGGCCGCTTACTAAGCAATAGAGCCAGGTCGAGCGCTAAGGCAGCTGTAGAAGTGTCGGGCGAAAAAGCCCTTTTACAAATCCCCAATAATTCTATGGGGCAGCTAACCCTCTTCCTTACACATTCCTCTTGCAGGTGCTGTACCATCATCTGAATTACTTTTCTTTGCATCTCTGCTGTATACTGACTATACGTGTCGTACACTTCGTCTGGCGGTATCGATGAATCCGAGATCCATCGAACCGCATCTTTGGTTCAAATTCGTACTTCCTCAGGTGCTGTTCTTCAGCACGGAAGGAACCGTTTCTGTACATATATTCTATCGTCCTCATCATCCTCATCTCGTGATTTTTCAAAGTCTTTCCTAAACTCAAACAATTTTCAACATGCCCATATACTTTCTGCTCTGTGTCCCTTGAAAGTGCCAAAGTATTCAGATCTCTCACCTCTTGTGGAAGATCCGAATTTTGTAACCTACCCCACATCACACACAAATGAGTCCCCAAACCTTCGATAAAGACATTTTTCTCGGGAAAACTATTCAAATTAGATAATGTAGAAAAAACATTAGCTTGATCACCTTTCTCCATGCAATGCTTAGCCCATGCAAACAATTCCTGTTTCCTATCTGCAGAAACAGTACTACGAGTCACAACCTTCGATCCTGCACCTCGATCAACTTCAATCAATACGGGGCCACTCGGGAGCGGAGGTATAGGTAAATTTAACAAAGGTGCAACTATCGGTGCAGGGGGAAGGGGCGGTGCGATAGGCGGAGGAACAACAACCAAAGGACTAGGAACAATAGGCTGTACAGGGGGAACAGGAATAACAACAGGCGCGACAACAGGAATTGGCAGAGCGCCCAAAATAGGAGCATACGGAGGGGGCGCTGAGGCATCGGGCCTGCGTTCATTTAATATTTTTTCAATAAATAACTCAGAAACATGGAAATCTTTAGAGGGGTAAATTTTTTGGACTCCGAGTGAAAAGGCTCTATCCATATTTTTAACTAATTCTGACCGCTTTTCTTTATCATATAATAATGCTTTTTCAGCGTTTGTTTTATGACGTCATGCATGTTTATCCCTACTTTTAAGCTGCTGCAATGCTTCTTTCTTCCAATTTTGTAACACATCAAAGGCTGCTGGTCTAGCCTTTTTCTTTAACAAGATCGATTCTAAGTATACAATACGGGGGATCTCGAAACTACCATTGATTGGCCACTGAAATTCGGAGGCATGTCTGGTCTGTCTGTGCCAAATATCATTAAATACGATACTTCCAATGCCATACTTACAATACATGGTACACGCCGGCGACCCCTCCTGTGGTGCCGGATGGCTAAATTCCAAAGATTGTCGATCGCTGTGGAACAGAGCCCTAAAACAGCTAGACAATTTCCCAAGCATTTCTCCAAAAATTGGTGTTAGCTGGTCCAATAATTGTGTCTGCAGATACAATACGCCAAATTCAAAGTGTCAGGGTTAAATTAAGAGCCGGGTCACGACTGCACCTGACCAAACCTAAGGAGGACCGTACGGTTTACCAAAGAACTTACCTAACGAATTTTACCTTGTGTTTGGTGGTTTCGGCAAATCTGCCCGCCTCAAAATTGGACCCTCGTCAAGATGCCGTGTCAGACCACACGACTATCGTCCAAGGATCGGATCGTGCAGCGCAGCCGAGGTATCGCGTCTCGATCGGTTGGGCCTGCAGAATCACACCGTCCGATCCCGGTTCGATAGTCTGCGTCAACCTTCAATGATCCGGCATCAATCTTGAGGGTCCCTGTTCGGGGGCCAACTGTGGAAACAGAAAAATTGATATGAGGCCGGGAAGCCCAAAGGAAACACACCAACACAGGTTACAAAGGACATACAAAGCGCTTTATTCAAAGATACAACAATTACCAAATGTCAATTGACATACGGATAGCTATTCGGCCCTCAGAGTAACAGGACAAACCATAAACGGTAGTTCGCCGTATTAGTGTGAGAGAGACCGAACATTGGGATACTCGGGTTTTTATACTTTTTATCCAGCTCTGGCCAACCCCCTCGCAAGTTAACCATTCTCAGAGCCAAACCTAGGGTTCGTAGCCAGGTCAATCCCATAATGTATGCATTTTGATCAGTTCCGCTGATACAGTTGTTCATTTACACATAGATCAGGGAGAGGACAGGGTCTCAGTTCGCGACCCTAACAAGTGGCCTACGGGCATATTATTTATTCATGTGTGCAGAGGTCACAACGGCCAGAATCCCACTCGAAATGTCATTCGGCCTCCATTTTGTTGTTCAGGGAGACTTCCACACTACAAGAGAACCTAAAATGGCGGCTAAATCCAAGATGGCGATTTACACAATAAATTAAGGTCAAGACCTTGCCTCGGAATCTATGTACACAATGTTTTTAGACAACTTGGCGTAGACCAACATACATTCAAACAATGCGATAGGAGGTACAATATTATTTTGATTTCCACAGTTAAGGCTCCACTAGTGTCATAGATACTGGGTTTGGGCTCACAATTAAACCACTCTCCCCCTTAGCACATGGGGGTAGGTGGGGAAGACAGGTAAGAGAAATGTGGGTTGGAGCCTGGCGAGCAAGACATTCACTTCAGGTAGCTATTGGTTCCCACTCTTTCCCCCCATGAACACTCTAGCATCTTTAGAGTACACTAGGCATGCTCCCCTGGAAGAGTCTCACTTCCTGGTACTGCAACATGGACTCTGGGTGTCTCTCCTGAACGGTGCAACACGTTCTAGTCTCTGAGTGTGGCTGCCTTTATAAGCCACGGCCAGAGACCAGTCCGTGATTCATGTGAATGCTGTGGCCTCCGGCAACACGCTCGCTGTAGTTCTGCATCTTAGCGTGTTCGTGCCTTGATTGAAGAAAACTATTTCACTGCATCGGCAGTTCCCATTCATGCCCAGATCAAGCGGATGCCTGCGCCAGCCTTTCTGCATCTGAAAAGGAAAAGAAACACCAGAGACAAAGTAAGTGCTTGCACTATGCATTCACTCCCCCAACTCATGTGCGAGGTACGGACTAAGGCTGCAGCAGTTACTTACCCAAGCCCGCAAGCTCAACCAGACGCCAGTAGGAGCCAGTCCATTTTGGATCTCAACAGCTCCTTTTCATTCACAGCCGCGAGCTGCGCCAGCTGTAGCAACAAAAGCAACAGGTTAGTTGGACCTCTCTCCACCCACGAGACTTGCAGCCAAGTCCCAAACACTGCACAGCTAAAGGCTTATCTGCATCAAACAACACCATTCCGCAGCAGCACTTACCCGCAAAAGTAGCACCAAAGAATCCAGGGAAGTAACTGGCTTCCGCCGGTGAGACTTCCCTACAGGACAACAGCAGCTTTCTCCTCCATCAGTATAAATCAGAACTTACCTGCAAGGCTTCAGCTACACTGCCTAACAAAACTTACCTGTAAAACTACTTGACTGAACTTTTACCTGCAAAAAACAAAACTACTTCACAGAACTTACCTGCAAATCCGAAACCAAACAGTATCCGGGGACCAAGTGACGCAACTGGTCAGCTGGACATCCAAGATATAGCGCCCCTGCATCCGCAGGATGGAGAGCTCACCAAGTTAGCCAGGAAGGCGAGCCACTCCCTTAGTTTTACGCAGACACCACATTGGGGTCAGGGAGCAGGAAGGCTCCGGGGCTCTGGGTAGTCTTCTAAGCAACCTTTTAACCTCCCGTTCATTTTGGTAGGTCTGTCTCCCAGCCACTGAAGGGCAAGGGTCACGTGGAAGCAGGGAAGGGCGTCAGAAGACTCCATCGCTCCCGCAGAGACCAGGTGAGCGTGACAACTAGGTAGAAGTTCAAACAAAGGCAAAAAAAGTCTTAGCTAGATGCAATATTAGAGGGCACTCGATTACATTTACTGTTGCTACCTCCAATACAGATTTGGATGCCTCTGTAACAGAAATTTGTGCTCAAATGCTTGTCACTGCCACCTCTACCAAAGATGCCTCCAAATCAATTTAGTTACTATTAGGACTTGGCACAGAAGCAGCTAAGAAAGCAGCTGTACACGAAGAATTCACCAAAACTGCCGTCACTGCTGGCTGTACAAAAAGAGAATGTAATAATTGACGCGCAGTTTGCTTATTTAACTGTTTGTAAGTGTTATTTTTAGACTTCTTAGCCTGTAAACCATAATTCTGTGACAGGTTGGAGGTTTTAAAGACAATAAGGCCTCTGTAGTTAAAGCAGAATTGGAAGCTTGTACAATGATTTCATCATCTACACAAATGACTTCCGCAGATGGAATAGAATCCACATGGTTTAATGGCAGGGCATCGATAGGTGCAGCAGCCCAACTTGAAATGCCAGGCAAAGGATTGCAAGCTTGGAGGGTAGAGGGGACTATCAGATGTGAAACAGCAGGAGTTGAAGGCTCCTATCAATTACACAAGCCAATGTCACATCACCATATATCAAATGGACAGTGTCTGAGATTCTGGTTCAGTAAGCCCCTCTCCAGCTTGATGTCGATGATCAAACAATTTATCATTAATAGCAAAACTCTTGGCAATTCGAATTTCTGTAGAGGCTTTCTTATGAGAAAATTCTTTTGCTGCCACATGTAGATTAATGTGATCAAACTTAAATAATAATGACTCAAGCAAAACAGTATTAGATTTAGTATCTCTCTGCAGACCCTCATAGAGAGAAAGCAATGTGCAGAGCACTTGATTTATTTCAGTAAAGAACCCATCTTGACCTTCACTTGGTCCACCATCAAGTATTCTCAACGCAGCTAAAAGCTGTCGGGGAGGTGGTGATGTTGGCAAAGAATCTGAAGTGAATAGGAATGAGTCAGACTCAAAAGAGTAGCTCCGATTAGGTAGGTTCAACCTCATTGACAGGTCTGGAGGAGTAACAACAGGACTTAAGTCAATGGAAGCCATGTGGGTGGTTGGGGGTAAAGGCTGAGGTACTGAAGCAATTAAGTGTCTGACCGGGGCAGACATTTCAGAAGGGAGCAAACAGAGGTGCTCGGAGGGATTGAGCTAACCCCAGAGATGGGAGCGATCTACCTGAAGGATTGCTTTCGTAGCTCTGAGGCTGGAGGAAAGAACAGTGTAATCTTATTTGTTAGCTTTATCCCCGGTGAATTGCTAGTTAATGAGAGCTCTGTAGCCATCCCTAATGACACCAAAGATGAGCCCTCCCCTGGAGAAGGAGGGAGTAGTTAGTGCACCACAGCAGCTAACATTTTGGCGTCGAAGATCAAATGAGAGGGGGTTGACATCGGTTTGCCATCACTTCTTAGGTCTTCCATCAGCACTCGCCAGGACCTCTAAAGTGGCACTGATATGTCAACGAGGTGGATTCTCGGCCAGTGGCAGTGATTCCCACTTAACTGCTCAATGGAAACAAGCAAGCATCTGTAAAAATAATTACAATGTCACTCACTAGCGTGTAATACGAATTGTCTGGCAGCACAGTTGCGAATGAGCAAGAGTCCAGCTTCAACGATCCAAAAGCTCCAGGCACTCCCAAACACACAGCATTGCACACTGTGCACGTTCTGCGCCAGTGTTGAGTCTTTGTAGTAAAAGATCCTCCTCCAATGTAGTATACCCTGTAAACAGACTCCAAGGACAGCATACAGGTATGTGCAAGTACTGCTTCATCCCAAACACACAGCGTTGCACACTGCGTTTCCAATCCAGTTTGCCTTTTATTGCATATTGGTGTGTTTAATTGAAGTATATGTATTTTTATAGAGCCTTGATTAGACATTCCTTTGTTTTGGACTGTTGTACTATTCATATTTGGATTGCTACTTTTTTACATTCACACCCCTCTTTAGAGGATAGACTGCCATAGGCCCATGGTACCAAAAAGGCGAATCAGGTATAACACTCAACTGTGTCTTATCAGCTTTATGATTGGGATCAGTCTTGGTTTATAGTAGTGTATCAGTTTAGCCACTACTCATACCTTATACTCCTAGGGGCAGAATTCATTTAATTAAAGAGTTGCTGGGCTGCATGTGGGATATTGACAAGGTTTGGCAAGTTAGCTGATACAGGTCTGCTTTGAGTGTTTGCTGTGCAATTGCGAGCTCTGGTGTGGATGCAAATGGGATGTGGTGAGAGGGGACACATGGGCCTAATAGGACCATGCAGAAATGTCCCTTTTCAGCAGCGTGAGCTGCACCTTGTGACCTAACAGGTAAGAAGGAAAAGGAAGGGGCAGTGATGAAAATCCATTTGCATCTGCTAACCAACTACAAACGTAAAGAGTCTGGAAGGCTGCTTAAGAAGGGAAAAAAGAGTGTCAAAACAAAAGGTACCTGAACATTAGCAGTGATTGCGAGGTGGATGGAGCTGAGGTCACATTACCTAGATGCAGCAGAGCAATCTTAATTGAAAGGAGGCTGGAAGCTTCTTTGGTAAGGACAAAGAGGCAAATCAAGAAAGCATCAACAGATTTCCATTGATTGACATGTTGGTTAGTCATAGGTCACTTGAAATTGATATACTTGCACCAGATCATTCAGCTAAAGAAGAGTGGCAAAAATAAGAAGGCTGGTCAATTAAAGTAACCTATTAGAAGTGTATTTGCTCATGACAACAATGTTCTATTGATGCAAGGACCTTAACAGCACAGGTCACTGAAAGTTAAATTGGACAATAAAAGGTGCATGGAATAATGCTTTCAAAGTTATATATATGTAATCAATTTTTTTCGTTAACTGTAGGACTGTTTAGCAAAATTGAAAAATTAAAAGAAATTATAATTCAGAAACATGGCATATAAAATATTACAATTAAACGTACAATTACAATTAAATGTACAATATATTAATCAATATGCATATATAACATATGTATGCAATCACAAACAGATAAGTCTTCAGATTCAGAAAACTCTTATAACTCAGAATAGATATCTAGGAACTATAAGGACATATATATTTTGCATACCAAATTTATTTTACATTTCTTTTGGGAGGGCTACCTCATGGCTACCTCACAGCTAACACATGCCCTTATGACAAATATAATGAAATGGGCCAAGCAAAGCAAAGAGGATGATCCTGATGGGGGTAGGTAAGTGAGGGGGAACCTTTCCCAGTCTCTGTCCAATCCACATATGCTATCTGAAATAATGTTGCCTAGGTGGAGTTTGCTGGGTATTTAATTGCAAACAGATAGGAAAAAAGTGAGAGTTTTGGGAAAGCAGAAAAGGAAGTAGACTTTTCTGAACGGAGGAGCTAAATGTAGCTGATAAAACATCTCAGTAAGAAGGAATTTTACAGATGAGGGTTGAAGGTAGGGGCCTTTCCCAAGATAGAACCAGATTTCACAAGACAGAAACAGATTATGTAAGAGGGATTTTTGGAGCAGATATACGGACTGAAAGGAAGAGTCTATCTGGTTGTGATGCCCTAAACTGGTTCATGTCCTTACCTGTCCTGGGCCTTTGAAAGGAAGCATTTCGACAAATGACCCAAAAATTATTAAATCCCAGATATCAATTAACATTATTTTGAGGGAAGTCTGTTTAGAAAATATGCCACTGAAAGGGGAACAGCTCTGTAAATGTAACCATGGAAGTACATTAAAAATAGATTGTCCCAGAATCTAAAATTGTACAGGGTATGTATGGCTCTAACAGTAATACATCATACCTTGTTGTCCCTGGGTTTTTTAAATGAGCAAATTATATTTGAGCCTGTGAGGATGGTGTACAACCAACCTCACAGATTTGCAGGGATTGATAATCTTTTTGACCTGTGAAAGCCATAGTTTGCAAAAATAAATCCTGAATGCATTTTTCTACCCTTTAAGGTGGATCAGGAAAGGATGTTGGTTTCTCTTCTTCTGTTCCAAGAAAATATTTTCAATTTAAATAACCAATGTAATTTTTCCAACTACCAATACACATAAATATAAGGATTCACTGTTAAATAGACTCCTAATGCCAAATTTAGTTAATTTACTGGTTATTTTTTAATTTCAGTTTTATAATCTCATGATTGTGTGACACTTTAATACAGCAAGGGAGTTTTTCTCTATAAAATTAAAGCTTCTGCCTGGAAGTAGTTCCCATTTCAATGGGAGAACGAAACACATTGTCCATGATGTTAATGTAAAAACTGTTTGTTGAGATTGCCACCCATTTTCAACATAACTTGTCACTTTTAATGAAAATTAGTTGTAGGTTGGTTTGTGAAGCATTAGGAACTTATCTCTTTCTTTTTGGACACCATAGACTGCAGATGCAGTTTGAAAAGCACACAGTAGAATTGTTTTCCATATGTTTCTAAAATGGTTCTTCACTGGTGTGTGTTATTTTAACAGAGAGTGGAGTGTTTCGCTTAGAGTATCCACAGATGTTGGAGTATCCAATTATTGCTTGAGATAGTCATTTGTATTTGGATCTATATGTATGGATGATGGCTTGATTATGCAAACTAAGGTCGGTAATACGAACATTGGTGAGACAACAGACAGTTGTCTGTTGTTTCCTATAGATAAAATGCCTGAATCTAATGTCTTGTTTTATTATTTTAAATAAAAAGAACATGCACTTTAAACAACGTGTGTCATGTCCTAGATTTTAGGATAGGATTGCTGTGGTGGGGGGCATTAGATAAGGGATGCTTCTTTCTAAAAACAAATCATTTGAATAGTGAATATATTACATAGATGGAAGATATTATACTGGTGCATTCACAATCAAATAAAATGTGGTGTGTTGTTTCTAAAGAACCTACTACTAGTTTTAGTCTGTGCATGCGTTATGCTTTTTTCAAAAGAGAGAAAGAAGCAGATACCCAGCACTTCTAATTCTCTGTGCAGTTGGCATTACATTTCATAAAGGAACATGAGACATTCTATCCAGGCATTTTATCTGTTAATTTTTCTTTTGTTTGTAATTATTGTTGCAGATGGCCGCAAAGAAAGATTTGGTGGAGGGTCTTGCTAATGGTGATACCTCTCTCTCTCTATCGTCTCTCTTGGGTAATACTCTCCCTAGCCCAGGCATCCCTAATCACCATGATTTTCACTAAATCCCAGTAACCCCTAGTCTCTAAGTAACTGACTGCCTGATCATGATGGCCAAAATGCAAACGCCCTCTCCATCGCTCTCCAATTGGGAACAATCTAAGGGAATGCTAGCCAAGGTCTTACAAGAACAAAACATCACAACATTTCTCCAACTTGGTTTTAATGCCTTTCACATACCAAGGATCCACTCCCCCTTTGTCCTCACACACCTATTCTTCTCTCCGTATGTCTCTATCTACCTCCCTTCTTATCTCCTACAGTTTTCCTTGCTACTCCACCACTGTGTCTTCTCTCCCACTGTCACGCTACGTCTTCTGTCTCTCCATTGTACCTCACTCCCCTCTCTACATCCTACCTCCATCTAGCATGGGTGCAAATCCCTGGCTTTTTTGATTTTTATCAATACCAAAAATGATGCAGATGATTTCTTTTCCCAAAGGGTAATCTGCCAACCAGATTACCCTTTGTTGCCAACTCCATGCCAAAAGCATAGTGTAATTGTGCCCTGATGCATCAGTAGCCTGATCTGCAGACACTGTTCTACTTGTGGTGCCTATAATGGTCAAAGGTCACAAAATGCCCACTAGACCACCACAGCAACAGCAAAGTCATTACAAGGGCGGCATTGAAGATATGCCCCTATACCAAATTTACACTGATCATGAGTACCCCACCCATGCTGGTGGCAGTGTCATCTCTAAAATAAGATATGCCTGAGTTTAGACATAGTGCATGTGACTACTTATTTTTTTTGCTGACACATCCAAATTGAAATCATACATGTGTCAGCTTCTGTGAGTCAGCTTAGCTGTGGAAGGGAGTGTGTATTCAGGTCAAACGGGCCGGTACAGCCAAATGGCAGAACAGAAACCCAGAAGACCCAGACCCACATTGATCCCCTTTGTGAGGGCTGGTAATAGCCCAGAGACAGCCGCACAACAGCCATCAAAGGAGCCTACCCATTCATGGGAAGTAGCCTCACACCAGGTTAAGGGCTTTGCTGTTAATAAGGAGTGAAGGGGGCAGGGGAAGGATAGACAGGAGGGCTCTGGTCACTGGAAAAAGCCTTCCACCATTCTGTTTCTCACTGTCTCTCTTTCCCTTTCCTGTTCCGTCCACTTCCTCTGTAGCAAATCACTTTGATTGTGACATCAACAGGGAAAAGTCGCCTCCGGCCAGGAGTAGGGATTGGTCCGCTAAAGCATGCTAGCCTTAGACCAATCACCCGGGGACCTGTGCCTTTAAAAGAAGGGGTGCCTTACCCCTTCAGCAGATGTACTCAGTTCCTCAAGGATCCTATAAGGTTGAAGAGACTTTCTGAAGAATCTAATTTTGGAACTCCTTTGGACAGTTGTACTGTCCAAAGACCTTACTTTGAAGTGAAGAAGGAGCCATCCAAGACAGAAGGAAGTTCTGTCCCCTATCCACTCCCAGGGAAAATTGGGAGTGACCATGCTATGGACCAGGACCAACCACTCTCTAACGTATCTTCTAAGCTAGAAGAGCAGACCCTAAACAGAAGCATCATGTGCTCGAATCCTTTGCAAAGGCCTCACAGCAACCGCAGGGCCCGACTAGCCAACAATCTCTGTTCTAAAGCACTGAAACCAGTCGCTCTGTGTTCCAGACATCTTGAACAATAGGGAAGGCACTGGCACTGTTGTCTGCACTGGTGTCTGCATTCCTCCAACCAGCCAAACTATTGCTTCGATCTAAACCAGCACATCACTGCATCGTGTCCTAGTGAAGCATGTCATCTACTAGACCTGAAACACCTGCTCAATGCAGGAACCAGAACCTAATCACCAGAGAGTCACTCACTGACTCTAACCAGGGGTGACAAGCAAGTCTTTGTCCAGCTAGTTCGTGAACTGCTGCCTCATTGACTGCACATTAATGCACCCTCAATCACCACTTCAATGACAATCACCAACCAACTCGAACTACCAGACCATCACTCGCCGACCCCTCCGAGGTGCTAATGCCCGACTCAGCCTGGCCAACTGCGAAGCATTCCTGGGACTGCCCCAACCTGCACCTCAGAAGAGCCGCTGTTCTATCTAACAGAGCACTTGCATTTGCCCCTTCCAAAAACCATGCTTTCTGCCAGGGCCTCAACAATACTATGTGCCCGAACTGAGCCTGTTCAGCTCACAACATCTTTCGACACCAGGCCTGATGCGGCAGCCCTCTCAGAACTGAATCCAGATAATGTTGACACTGAACTGTCTGCACAGTCTACTTGGACCCTAGAGACTGGTTAGGTGATGATCGCTCCTGTTTTCAACAATTTATACTTTTTATGGTAGTACCTTACCTACCACCCGTGGAACTCCTGTCAGAGTACTACTTTCTCCAGGCTGTTGCATATTCTCTGTCTTTCTTTGGGGTGGGTTTTGGTATAGTAATCTCCTTTCATTCTACATGCAGATGGTGTGTTTAATTAAAGTGTTTATATTTGTATAGAACATCAATTGGACATACCTTTTATTTTGGACTGTAATACTGTGTTGTTTGGGTCCCTACTGGTTCACCTTCAATATCCTCATAAGAGCATGCCTTCCCTCGGCCCACATTACCACAAAAGGCAAAATAGGTATATCTCTTGATTGTCCCTGTTTTACCTTTATGATTGCATTGTGTTTTGTTTAGATAAGTGTGAGGTCTGAGTGGGCCATTTTACCACTGCTTATCCTTCTGTGAGGCAGAATCCAATTTGTCACATCCACCCTCTGAGCTTACTCTCTAATACTTTCACTCCCTCTCTCCACTACTAACCACTTATCTCCCCTTCCACTAGCCACTACTGCTCTCTCATTTCCTTCCACTCCGCTCTCCATCCTTTGCACTCTACTGCATCTTCTCCCACTTCTCTCTATTCCTCCCGATCTACTATTCCTACTACTACATGCCCCTCCCAAATTACTGGGCTCCACAGTGCTATGATCCACTCACACTATTCTCCATTCCACCCACCTGTTACACAGTCATCTATCATTCACTGTCCCTGTCATCATTATCAGTAACACCCCCTACTCTCACCCTTAATCGGTAACCTGTGATTTTACCGAAAACCTTTTTTTTGCTGAATTTCTTTACTGAAAAGAAACCATAGAAAAACACTGATTTCTTTTTTTATGTGGGTGGTCCCTCCAAACCCATGTTTTCCTATGGTTTAATCCCAACCTAACCCCCTCCCCACCCGTTTTAACCCTGTACCCCCGCATACATATTTACAAACAAATCGGTATTTTTCTGATACATTTCTCTTGGTAAAAAATCTATCAACATTTCTTTTCTCCAGTAAAATCACTGGATACCCCTTAATCTCACTCACTCACTCACCTTACATCTCGCTAGCCCTAAATTCTCTTAACTGGCTCCCGGTTGCTGCGAGGATCAAGGTCAAAACCCTATGCATCATCCACAAGGCTTTATGGGGCCTGGGACCATGCTACATCCAACTCTCTCTCCCTAAATATCTTCCAGCTTGAGCCCTTTGGTTGTCTAGCTCTAACCCTCTGCAGGTCAGTTGCTTTTCCAAGCAGAGAGTGGGGGGAGGGGGGTATACCTCTCTCCTGTACAGGTGATTTCCTCTGGAATGGCCTCCCGGACCCTGTCATACTTGGGCCGGATCTCCTTATGTTCTGGAAGCTTCTCAAAACCTTCCTTTTCTCTTCTTCCTTTCTTCTCTCCCTCCCCTGCTAATGTCTCTGTCTACCTCTTGACTGGCTACCTAGTACCTTCAGAGTTTTACCGGGCTCCAGGCCTCCCTAGTCCAGTCTGCCTCTGTACTTGGTCACTGGACCCCCACTAACTTGCACTTGCCCTTTTCGAAACCCTCCTCTTGCACTAGCCTGGCTGTGCCTGCACCTTGTAGCCCTTCAGCCCCTTCCTCACACATAGCTTGTGGACTTTCCTTCCCCTGCACTCTATGCTTTCCCCTGCTTCCCCTGGCTCTGTCCACCTGGCATCCCCTGGCACTCACCTTTTTCTGACAAGCCCTTCCACCTTGACCGGCACTTCCCTCCTCACCTCCCACCTGCACTTCTCTTACTGCACTTGCACAATCCGATTGTCACAAGGGCTAGTAGGATCATTTTTCTTTTGTGCTACCTTTTCCTCCACACTCATTTCTTGGTGCACCTTGAAACACCTAGGGTGCAGTCCGGAAAATCACATCAACCCCACACAGTCCTACAACCCCTCTAACTCTTCCTTAGAGAACATACACATGTATTATTGTGATTCTAAAGAAACTAGGCATGTAGGAAGGATTAGGATGACGAAGAACACCAGAGGCATGAAAGTTACATCATGAGGTTGCTCACTGGAATCATGAAGAGTATCTTGCCTTCATGCACTGCAGGTGTTGATGATAGGCGGAGGTGGGACTTTCACAATATAAAGAAAATGGGAAACCGACTCAATGCTGTCTTCAAGGAGCGAGGAACCAGTAAGATTTGAATACTGTCAGAAGGGAAAGCAGGCAGAGCAGCAGACACCGGCAAGATACTGTGAGAGTCAAAAGGGGACCCTGTAAGAGCGGATCCCTCTGCCCGACCTGGAGACAAGAGCAGTGACGTGACCCTGGCCAAGTGCACTGACCGGTCCAAAAAACACACCAAGACAACAAAAGTGGTAGATCTGCAGGAATGCTGCTGAGCCTGTCGGCCAAATGGGAAGGTGAATGGATACAGCAGAGTGGAAAACCAAAAGCTGGATGAAACAGAGCAGTGCCTGACTCCTCATGAAGGTAAAGGGGAGCACAGGAGGCCTGGTGGTGACACAAAGGGAACCGCTGACACAGGAAGCATCCGGGGAACACTTCCTCATCTCAGTGGCATGCACAATACCACTGACCACCAGAGAAGGATCAAGGGCCGTAAGAAATGTAAAGTGTGCATTCAAGGAGAATGTCCTTACTTCCGTGACATGAGCAAGACCATTGATTACCATAGAATGGTTGAGGAACCTAAGAAACATAAAGTTTGCATTCAATGGGAATGTCCTTACTTCAGTGGCAAACACAATGCCACTGATTGCCAGAGAAGGGCCAGGGACCCTAAGAAGCATTAACCGTACATACAGGGAGAACGTCTTTGATTCAGTGGTTTTCCTAAGACCACTATCCTCCATATAAGCTTCTGGGACCCCCGCCAAGGATAACCATATACTCAGGGAATTGCTAAAATCTGGAGAGAGAGCCCAAGTGAAAGGCCAAGAGTGAGTGACCAACAGAGGGTACATCTCCTGTACCAGAAAAAACAAGCAAAGGGAGTCATTCCCCCTTGTGTCAAATGTGCGGAAACTGTGAAACTTTAATGAAAGCCAGGAGAAGCGAGTCAGTCTCCTGGCAAAGAGAACACCAGGTTTACTGAAAGCCAGCTCATGTGAATACCAGGGGAAGGGAGTCATTCCCACTGGTGCAGCTGTGTTCAAGAAAAGGCTAAAGAAGACAGCCAAAGGGATTAATTCTCCTGTCCCAAAAGGACATATGCCTATGTCAGGGGAAGGGAACCATTCCTCCTGACAGGTTGAGTTTAAAAGGAACTTTATTCTACACCAGGGTAGGAGAGCCAATCCCCCTGGCCATTTTTCTTACAAAAGAACTCCTGACCGAGGTCAGGGGAAGGGAGTTATTCCCCCTGACCGACTTCTGTAAAGATAACACTGTTGTGCATCATCATTCATCCAGGGAAGAGTCATCCTCCTGGTGAAGGAACTTTGTATTTATTTAGAGATATTTTAGTTGTAGAGTGTAAGGGATGGAAGTAGGAATTTGACAGAGGACGGTGTATTTGAAGTTTTGGGACAGACATTCTGAAAGCCCCTTTAATTTATTATGAGGCAAGGAAAACCCCTCTTAGAGATATGGATAGATAGGTTTATTTGAATACAAAATACAAGCCCTTTCCAAGCACCAAGACACCTCCTTGCCAATCTCCTTCTTCTGCACCTTTACAGAACAAGTTGAATTCCAACACACGTTATAGGATAGGTTATTAGTAGTTGTCCATTTGATGCAATAAGATGGAACCAAATGTTAATTAAACATTTGAAAAGGTTAGGAGAAGGTAATATGTCAATATAAGGATTAACCAGGACATAACTGATTAAGTTAAATAAAGTTAATGGTTCTTGTAAAAATGCCAGATTGTCTCCAAAAGGCAAATGCAAAAGTACATTTGAAAATGGAATAACCAAGTCAGCATGGGGAGATTGTCATGACCAGCAAAGGTTAGGAACAATATTATAGGATATTTTAGATATTCTAGCTGGAGTTATATATGCTCTATGTAGAATGAAAATGTATGATTGCATGAGATTGCCTGCAAACAAAGTAGTATAATATTATTTCCAAATATTTTCCATGTGTCAGGAGATGGATGAATATTTCAATCATTATCCCAATCATTAATGGTTTTGGTATTGAACAGATCTTTGTACTTTGAAGAAAGTGTGAAAGATTGAATGAACTTATTAAATGAGTTTGAACTTTAACTCATGTAGGGGCATTAATCAACTGAAAATTACATTAAGAAAAATGACGATTTGGCTAATATGACGGCTCTATGATAAGTTGGAAAATCTGGAAATTTCACTCCACCATTGTTTGTGGAAAATCTAAGCTTATTAAAGGCAATTTTAGGATTTGTATTATTCCATAGGAATTTAGAAAGTAGACTATCAAGTTTAAAAAAAAAAGTTCTGAAATATACAGGGATCATAGAGAGATAATATAAGACAATACGACTAATGACTATCAAGTTTAAAAGCAAAAAGTTGTGAAATATACAGGGGTCATAGAGAGATAATATAAGACAATACGACTAATAGTAATTTTGATAGAGTGAAGACGACCACTCCAAGTGATAAATAATGGAGACTATTTAATAATCAACCTTTAACCTGATCACTTATTAGTGTAACATTTAGGGAAATAGTGATATTAATATCTTTTGAGATATGAATCCCCAGATATTTGATTAGTGAAGAGCACCATTGCCTTTTGTACTACCTGCTAAGAATCCAGAGTGCTTGCTTCTTTACATTCTGCATTTCTCTGCCTTCCTTCATAGGGTGATAGGGAGGGTTGGTGTTAGTGTTTCCAGCAGAGTGTGTTTCTATTGCATATTGATGTGTTTAATTAAAGTATATGTGTTTTTATAAGACATTCCTTTGTTTTGGACAGTTTTACTATTGGTGTGTGGATTGCTACAGTTTTAGATTCACAAATATATTTTTATTTGTTATTTTTTTATTTAGGTTTTATTGGTTAAAAAGAATTAACCTTTAGCATCATTAAATAAATACAAAAAGAAAAACATGCACTGTAAAATATTTCTTATAATATAAATACAAACAAGAAAACAAAGATAAAGAATTAGAACAATAAAAAATAAAAGATAAAATGTAGCATATTTTGTATAAGAATCAATATCAATATTCAAAGCTCTAATACAAGTAGTGACAGCCACCACAACAGAGGTAGTTGAGCCAGACAAACAGTAATTCCATGTAGATTCATTGCCTCCACTAAGAAACTGGTTATGAAACTTTGTAAAAGTGTTTCATTTAAGTCCTTGAACAAATGTATAATAAACAAACACATGTTTAATTGTTTCCTGATGATATTTGTTTTTCCTGATGATCTTTGTCTTGGTTAAACCTTATAATTGCAGACTCTTCTTTTTCGACTCCATTCCGTACTAAGATCTCTTTGGTGGGAACTAAGTTCTATCAAAACCTAAGAAAAAGACAACTTGTGCACTTGTCAGGATAGATCAATAGGAAAGTGGCTAAAATGCCCCAATTCTTATGATCCCCCCGCAAGTGACACAGCAAGCTATACTGATGAAAACCATTCACAGTGTGGACCCAATCAAGGTCGTATAGGCCATGTTTTACCTTCAACGGGTATCCCAATCAGTTCACTGATATTACATTCATATTTGGCTATTAAAGTGGAATAAAACACATATAGTTCTTGCAATACCACCGAGCCCTTTTCCTTACAAATTTCTTTAAGATCCACAAATAAAGATCCTTCACTAGAAACAAGGATTTTCCTGTATAGTGAAAGGTCACTCCACTGAGTTCTAGCTTTTAATGAGGTTAGACCAAGCTCATAGCAAATTGCTAAGAGCGTAATGAGCCAAGAGCACACAAAACTTTCCTCCAAATGAGGGCTTCAAGGACGTATGGATAATCAACTGTAGATAAATCATAAACTTCGATTTCATATAAGATCTTTTTCATGATTTTCCGTTCATAAAAACAAATACAAGGTAGAAGGGAAAAAAGAGAATCAACTCTACGCAACTGATCAGATCGATTGCTCGAGATCGCAACCAAGACCACAGCACAGTTTTATTATTTTTGGCGGTGATAAAGAAGTCCAGATAAAGGAGGGAGTCAATTGTGGCCACTGGGTCCGCCTGTATCCACCACCGAATAGTCACTTTTTTTTAGAACTTGACAAATGCATCACTTTAGTCTTTGAAGAATTAATCGACAAAGAGTGGACCTCAAAAAAGTTAGAGATAGCCTGAAGCAGGCATTGCAGACCTATAGGCATTGGGCTTGCGCTCCCGTAATGAAGGGTGCCGGAACGGGACCGGCATCGTTCATTACGGGATGCGCAATTACGAGGTTCCCTTGCGGGACCCGAACAGACATCTGGTAAAACCAGATGTCTTTTCTGGGTCCCGCGAGGGGACCAAGGAGCTAATAACGGGCTCTTTATTAACGGGCACGTTATTAGATCCATCCCCATTCCTATTGACCCCTAAGGGGGCTCAAATGGGAATGGGGATCAGTTCCTTCAAGGACAAATTACTGGGTCCTCCAATGTTGGAATGACCCGGTTATTCCTCATTGAAGGAACCCAGTGCTGGAACGCGGTATAGAGGCAGCCATGCCCTTATTTAGGGCATGGCTGCCTCCACACTCGTAATGAGGCCCGGCATGGAGGCAGCCATGCCCTTTTTTACGGCATAGCTACCCCCATACTCGTAATGAGGCCAAATGAATTGAAAATTAAAAAGTCATCTGCATAGGCAAGCCATTGGGTTCTCAGCTTGTGAAGTTTTGGGGTTACTAATGCTTTGGGTTACAAATATTCTCCAATGTCAGCCATATACAAATTGAATAAACAGGGCGCTAAAGCACAGTCCTGCCTGACCCCCCTTGAGGTGGAAATAGGGCAAAACAACAAACCAGGATGATTTGGATGAATAATTATCATATAAGCCGATAATTATCCGTAACAAACTGTAGGGAATACTCCACTTGTTAAGTTTATTCCATAGTAATTTGCGATCAACTGCATCAAAGGGAGCTGTCAGATCAACATAGGCAAAATAAATGGAATTGCTTCCCTCCCCCAAGCAAGATGTTGCATACATTTAATCATCAGACCATTTAGTGAGGTGCCCATATTTTTTCTAAAGCCGATTTGCCATTTCTTGACTCTTCCTGTTCTAGTAGACCAAGGTTCTAGATGCTGAAGAAAGCTACCAGAAATCGCTACAGGCCTATAAATGCAAGAATCCGATCTGACACCCTTCTTATAAATGAGCACAACATGCACCTGAGACTAAGAGGGCGTGAAATACTCCAACCTTATCACATTCGAAAATAGATATGTTAGGATACTTGCCCAGATTGTCGGGTCGGATTTAAAGAGGTAGTTAGAAAGTTTATTTGGTCCGGAGCTCGGGAAGAACTAATCACATTAATTAACTCCTGAACAACTTCATTGTTGATAACAATATTATAAGTCATGTCGCTAAAATGATAAACGACAGACAATTTTCAGAGAGGGCCTGTCAGGAGGGGCATATAGAGACTGGAAGTCACATACTCAATCCTCCTTTAGACAGTATTCACCAGCTTGCTTGTCTGTGTCATTAATATGTTTCCAAAAAGCCTGGTAACTTTTTTGCTCAATGCTGTCAGCATGGCCTCAGCATCATTGCGACATCTTGAGAGGCAGGTTGCATGCAACTGGTTTTGATAGGATTCATGTTTTCATAATCCGAGCGTAGTTCTCCAGCTCAGAGAATGCTCTATTATTCAGTCTCCCTAATCAGCCTCCTTGTCTCTCTTTTCCTGAGGGCTAGCTTGTTACCGTAGATATGAAAGTGCTTCCTAATTCTTAAACCTTTCACCTTTTTCCATGGTAAGCTGTCCTCAATTATATCATGCACAAAGCAAAAAAACTTGGTGTATTGCAAAGATGTGAAGTTTCCACTCTTCGGATGTCAAAGCGAGGCATCTATTTAGAGGGATGTATATGATTTGGGTGTGGCACAATTGTTCACGGCCGTATTAACTGTGTTCAATTCGGCCACAAAGCCATTTTGCCGTGGCCAAATCCGACCAAACTGAAACACCCACACTACCCCATACACTCCCCCAGCAGCCCCCTACTTACATTTTCAGAATCCGCTCATCTTCTAACCCTGCGGCGTTGGATCCATCCCTCCTATGTGGGTCGGATTCAATGCTGCATGGTCAGCTTTTCTTTTTTTCTTCCCTTCCCCCGCCTCTAAACTTCCGGAAGCAGGGGACACTCCTGCTACACCCAAAGGCCATCACTATGAAACATGGGGGATGGGGGACACCTCTGCAACCCCCGCTACCCATGTTTGGTAGTGATTACCCAAATTGACCGTTTCCAAACGATGGAATGGTACTGGCCAAATTCAGACAGTTTTACCAAACGGTCTATTGAAAACAATCATTTTCGGGTTCTACCATTGAGTACCATTAATTCTCGAGGCCAAAAACTGGGTCTCAGAAATTTGGTTACCGCCACTATTTACAAGAATATCTGTCGGTCTAAAAGCCACCTACCCATAAAGACATAGCCGATGATTGAGTGGGCGGCACAATTGGTCCAAATGCTTCGAGGAGGGATATATCTGGAAACTGTCCCATTTAGAGGAAGCAGGCCCAATCCTGTTAGCCCATCAAGCCATCTTCTCCCATTCCCCAGGGTTAGGTGCTGCTGACTAATCCCATCCCCACGCTCCGGCAAGATTTCACATTGAATACAATCAGAATTCAGGCCTCCCGCCAGTAGAGAATTCCCTGCAGGGAATTTATTAGACCACTCATTAACAATTGAGGTCAAGTTCTTCATCCAGGGACCTACGACCAGAATGCCAATACAGATTGAGAATCAATAGATTTAAACACCCCTCAGAATCTCAAGGTGTGTGGCCATAATAACAAAGCTAATGTCAAAACAGACCACCCCCCCTAATCTTGGGGCACAATCTCACCAAAATCAGTAAGCCTCCGTAGGAGCGACCCAGATACCCTTGCAGGCTTCCTGAAAATACACAGCATACCCATCAAGAGAAGGGGAAGACCTTAACCAGGTTTCTTGAAGGATAATCTTGTCTTATTCCTAAATTCTTTGCATAGCACAGTATTGTTAAAAAGATGGTTATGCCCATGCATATTCAAAGAGACAAGTGAAAAAAAACGAGGACCGAGTGGAAGAGAGAGATGAATTTGATGCACCCAGCAGCCAAGGCCAATCTCGACTTTTCTCAGAGGCCAAGATCTTTCTCTTCAGGGAGATGACTTGTTCATACAGGACTGCACCTCCACCCAATGTTTTAACTGAATTCACAGCAGTCAATTGCCTCCTGTCAATTGTACAGCCCTCCTCCAGAGACCTAATGTCACTTAAAGGCAAGAGATCAAAGCAAAACATTCTAATGTTATCACATTATTTTAGTATTATATCATAGACAATTTTAGACTCCACATACATTACTGCACTGTCCGTTCTGTAAAGGTCTATAAAATCAATCCTTTTCAGGTCCTTAGAAGCTATGTGTGACAACACAGGAATCGCTTTCAAAAGAGTAAATACGCTCCTGTGATTTAGCACAACAGGTCGAGTATCAGGAATAACACTTTCAATTAGAATCATAAAGAGGTGGGTTAAGGCAAGGTAAACAGGGGGCATACAGGTGTTCGAGGAGCCAAGTGAATTTAGGCCCCGTGGGCCAGTTGGAAACGGCTCATGTGAGCCACTCAGCTGTATACTGTTACCATAAAGGTCATACAAGGCACCAGAATCAACAAAAGAAGACCCTGTATTGGTGGCAAGTAAACGGCTTATAAGGGTTGTAAGTTGAGGGGTCTGTATTGAACACCTCAATGGACCATTGAAAATGGGTGGAAGGTTCAATCCTTGGCCCTGAGAGGGCAATGGAGCTTGAGTAATCGTAAGATTCCACTAGTGTCCTAGATACTGGGTTTGGGCCCACAATTAAACCACTCTCCCCCTTAGCCCATGGGGGTAGGTGGGGAAGACAGGTAGGAGCAATGTGGGTAGGAGCCTGGCGAGCAAGACATTCACTTCAGGTAACTATCGGTTCCCACTCTTTCATCCCATGAACACTCTAGCATCTTTATTGGGGACTCTAGGCATGCTCACCTGGAAGAGTCTCACTTCCTGGTATTGCAACATGGACTCTGTGTGTCTCTCCTGAACGGTGCAACACGTTCTAGTCTCTGAGCGTGGCTGCCTTTATAAGCCACGCCCAGAGACCAGTCCGTGCTTTGTGTGAATACTGTGGTCTCCGGCAACACGCTCGCTGTAGTTCTGTGCCCCAGCGTGTTCGTGCCTTGATTGAAGAAAACTATTTCACTGTATCAGCTGTTCCCGTTCTTGCCTAGATCAAGCGCATACCTGTGCCAGCCTTTCCGCATCTGAAAAGGAATAGAAACACCAGAGACAAAGTAAGTGCTTGCGCTATGCATTCACTCACCCAACTCATGTGCGAGGTATGGACTAAGGCTGCAGCAGTTACTTACCCAAGCCCGCAAGCTCAACCAGACGCCAGTAGGAGCCAGTCCATTTCAGATCTCAACAGCTCCTTTTCATTCACCGCCGCGAGCAGCGTCAGCTGTAGCAACAAAAGCAACAGGTTAGTGGGAACTCTCTCCACCTGCGAGCCTTGCAGCCAAGTCCCAAACACTGTGCAGCTAAAGGCTAATCTGCATCAAACAATGCCATTCCACAGCAACACTTATCCGCAAAAGTAGCACCAAAGAATCCAGTGAAGTAACTGGCTTCCGCCCGTGAGACTTCCCTACAGGACAACAGCAGCATCTCCTCCATCAGTATAAATCAGAATTTACCTGCAAGGCTGCAGCTACACTCCCCAACAAAACGTACCTGTAAAACTACTTGACTGAACTTTTACCTGCAAAAAGCAAAACTACTTAACAGAACTTACCTGAAAAACAGCAACCAAACAGTATCCGGGGACAAAGTGACACAACTGGTCAGCTGGACATCCAAGATATAGCACCCCTGCATCCGCAGGATGGAGAGCTCAACAAATTAGCCAGGAAGGTGAGCCACTCCCTTAGTTTTACGAGACACCAAATTGGGGTCAGGGAGCAGGGAGGCTCTGGGGCTCGGGTTAGTCTTCCAAGCAACCTTTTAACCTCCCGTTCATTTTGGTAGGTCTGTCTCCCAGCCACTGAAGGGGAAGGGTCACGTGGAAGCAGGGAAGGGCGTCAGAAGACTCCATCGCTCCCACAGAGACCAGGTGAGCGTGACAACTAGGTAGAAGTTCAAACAAAGGCAAAAAAAGTCTTAGCTAGATGCAATATTAGAGGGCACTCGATTACATTTACTGTTGCTACCTCCAATACAGATTTGGACGCCTCTGTAACAGAAATTTGTGCTCAAATGCTTGTCACTGCCACCTCCATCAAAGATGCCTCCAAATCAATTTAGTTACTATTAGGACTTGGCACAGAAGCAGCTAAGAAAGCAGCTGTACACGAAGAATTCACCAAAACTGCCGTCACTGCTGGCTGTACAAAAAGAGAATGTAATAATTGACACGCAGCTTGCTTATTTAACTGTTTGTGTTATTTGTAGGCTTCTTAGCATGTAAACCATACTTTCTGTGACATGTTGGAGGTTTTAAAGACAATAAGGCCTCTGTAGTTACAGCAGAATTTGAAGCTTGTACAATGATTTCATCATCTACACAAATGACTTCCGCAGATGGAATAGAGTCCACATGGTGTACTGGCAGGGCATCGATAGATGCAGCAGGCCAACTTGAAAGGCCAGACAACGTATTGCAAGCTTGGAGGGTAGAGGGGACTATCGGATGTGAAACAGCAGGAGTTGAAGGCTCCTATCAATTACACAAGCCAATGTCACATCACCATATAGCAAATGGACAGTGCCCGAGACTCTGGCTCAGTAAACCCCACTCCAGCTTGATGTCGATGATCAAACAATTTTTCATTAATAGCAAAACTCTTGGCAATTCGAATTTCTGTAGAGGCTTTTTTATGAGAAAATTCGTTTGCTGCCACATGTAGATTAATGTGATCAAACTTAAAAAATAATGACTCAAGCAAAACAGTATTAGATTTAGTATCTCTCTGCAGACCCTTGTAGAGAGAAAGCAATGTGCAGAGCACTTGATTGATTTCAGTAAAGAACCCATCTTGACCTTCACTTCACCATCAAGTTTTCTCAACGCAGCAGAAAGCTGTCTGGGAGGTGGTGATGTTGGCAAAGAATCCGAGGTGAACAGGAATGAGTCAGACTCAAAAGAGTAGTTCTGATTATGATTATGTAGGTTCAACCTCATTGACAGGTCCGGAGGAGTGTCAACAGGACTTAAGTCAATGGAAGCCATGTGGGTGGTTTGGCGGAAAGGCTAAGGTACTGAAGCAATTAAGCGTCTGACCGGGCAGACATTTCAGAAGGGAGCGAACAGAGGTGCTCGGAGTGATTGAGCTAACCCCAGAGATGGGAGCGATCTACCTGAAGAATTGCTTTCGTAGCTCTGAGGCTGGAGGAAAATAACAGTGTAATCTTATTTGTTAGCTTTATCCCCAGTGAATTGCTAGTTAATGAGAGCTCTGTAGCCATTCCTAATGACACCAAAGATGAGCCTTCCCCTGGAGAAGGAGGGAGTAGTTAGTGCACCACAGCAGCTAACATTTTGGCATCCAAGATCAAATGCTCCTACCTGCAAGGCAAAAAACCTTGGGGTCATCTTCGACTCCACACTCTCCTTCTCTCCTCATATATCTGACGTCTCTAAGAAGTCACATTACCAGCTGCACCTCCTCAGAGGTATTCTTCCCTTCCTCTCCTTCCCCCAGAAGCTCACTGTCTCCCGAGCCCTGGTTCTCTCGAAGCTGGACTACTGTAACAGCCTCTATCTTAATCTGCCTGCCTCCACTCTCCGCCCTCTGCAACTCATCCAGAACAGAACTGCGAGACTTGTCCTTGGCCTCAAGGCCAGGGACCGTATCTCTCCAGGACTGAAATCTCTACACTGGCTCCCAGTGGCTGCGAGGATTAAGTTCAAAACCCTCTGCATTGTCCACAAGGCCTTCTGGGGACTGGGGCCTAAACACCTTCAATTCTCTCTTCCTAAATATCTTCCTTCCAGAGCCCTACGCTCATCCGTCTCCAACTCCCTCAGGGTCAGCCGCTTCTCGAAGCAACGAGCTGGGGGTAGATCTCTCTCCGCGGCAGGGGCCTCCCTCTGGAACAGCCTTCCTGCCTCCCTGAAACTTGAGGAGAACCATCTCCGGTTCCGGAAGCACCTCAAAACATTCCTCTTCACTTCTGCTTTCTCTCTCCCTCTCCCCTGCTAAATTCTTCACCAACACTGCACTGATTCTGCAACTGGGCCACTCTCACCGACCTCGGTCCTGGGCCCAGTCACTCTTCACTTGCACTGCCTCCCTGGCAACCCCTGCACTGCGGGACTGTCTCTGTATCACTACAGCCCCCCCCCCAGGACTTGTCTGCCCTTACCTTGCACTTGCCACCAGCTGGCCCTATTTATTTAATATTTTATTTCTATTCTACTTATTTGTACTGCACCCCCCCTCCCCTTTCCCCTTGCACTTTTTCCCTTCCCCTACCCCTGCACTTGCGCGGTCTGAATGACACCTGGCCTAGTAGGATCGTTGTCTGTCTTCCCCTTGTTCCCCCCTCCCTGCCTCGTCGCGCCTTGAAACACTTGTGTATAGGCGCGTTACAAATGCCATATCATATCATATCATATCAAATGAGAGGGGGCTGATATCGGTTTGCCATCACTTCTTAGGTCTTACATCAGCACTCGCCAGGACCTCTAAAGTGGCACTGATATGTCGACAAGGTGGATTCTCGGACAGCGGCAGTGAGTCCCACTTCACTGCTCAATGGAAACAAGCAAGCATCCGTAAAAATAATTACAATGTCACTCACTAGCGTGTAATACGAATTGTCTGGCAGCGCAGTTGCGAATGAGCAAGAGTCCGGCTCCAACGATCCAAAAGCTCCAGACACTCCAAAACACACAGCATTGCACACTGTGCACGCTCTGCGCCGGTGTTGAAACTTTGTAGTAAAATATCCTCCTCCAATGTAGTATACCCTGTAACCAGACTCCAAGGACAGTGTACAGGTACGTGTAAGTACTGCTTCATCCCAAACAAACAGTGTTGCACACTGTGTTTCTAGTCCAGTTTGCTTTTTATTGCATATTGTTGTTTTTAATTGAAGTATTTGTATTTTTATAGAGCCTTGATTAGACATTCCTTTGTTTTGGCCTGTTTTACTACTGATATTTGGATTGCTACTTTTTTACATTCACACCCCTCTTTAGAGGATAGACTGCCATAGGCCCATGGTACCAAAAAGGTGAATGATGTATAACACTCAACTGTGTCTTATCATCTTTATGATTGGGATCAGTCTTGGTTTAAAGTAGTGTATCAGTTTAGCCACTTCTCATCCTTATACTTCTAGGGGCAGAATTAATTTCATTAAAGAGTTGCTGGGCTGTATGTGGGATATTGACAAGGTTTGGCAAGGTAGCTCATACAGGTCTGCTTTGAGTGTTTGCTGTGCAATTGCGAGCTCTGGTGTCGATGCAAATGAGATGTGGTGAGAGGGGACACATGGGCCTAATAGGACAATGCAGAAATTTCCCTTTTCAGCAGGGGTGAGCGACACCTTGTGACCTAACAGGTAAGAAGGAAAAGGAAGGGGCAGTGATGAAAATACATTTGCATCTGCTAGCAACTACAAATGTAAAGAGTCTGGAAGACTGCTTAAGAAGGGAAAAAGGAGTGGAAAAATAAAAGGCACCGCAACATTATTAGTGATTGACAGGTGGATGGAGCTGAGGTCACATTACCTAGATCCAGCTGACTAACCTTAATTGAAAGGAGGCTGGAAGCTGCGTTAGTAAGGACAAAGAGGCAAATCATGAAAGCATCAACAGATTTCAATTGATTGACATGTTAGTTAGGCATAGGTCACTTGACATTGATATACTTGCACCAGCTCATTCAGCAAAATAAAAGTGGCAAAAATAAGAATACTGTTTCATTAAAGTAACCTATTAGAAGTGTATTTGCTCATGACAACAATTTTCTATTGATGCAAGGATCTTAACAGCACTGGTCACTGAAAGTTAAGTTGGACAATAAAAGGTGCATGGAATAATGCTTTCAAAGTTATATATAGATATATATATATATATATATATATATATATATATATATATATATATATATATATATGTAATCAATGTTTTCGTTAAATGTAGGGACTGTTTAGCAAAATTGAAAAATTAAAAGAAATCGTAATTCAGAAACATGGCATATAAAATATTACAATTAAATGTACAATTACAATTAAATGCAAGATATATTAATCAATATGCATATATAACATGTATGCAATCACAAACAGATAAATTATGTCTTCAGATTCAGTATAACTCTGAATATATAACTAGGAATTATAAGGACATAAATATTTTGCATACCAAATTTGATTTTACATTTATTTTGGGAGGGCTACCTCAGGGCTACCTCACAGCTAACACATGCCCTTATGACAAATATAATAAAATGGGCCAAACAAAGCAAAGAGGATGATCCTAATGGGGGTAGGTAAGTGAGGGGGAACCTTTCCCAGTCTCTGTCCAATCCACATATGCTATCTGAAATAATGTTGCCTAGGTGGAGTTTGCTGGGTATTTAATTGCAAACAGATAGACAAAAAGTGAGAGTTTTGGGAAAGCAGAAAAGGAAGTGGACTTTTCTGAACGGAGGAGCTAAATGTAGCTGATGAAACATCTCAGTAAGAAGGAATTTTACAGATGAGGGTTGAAGGTAGGGGCCTTTCCCAAGACAGAACCAGATTTCACAAGACAGAAACAGAATATGTAAGAGGGATTTTTGGAGCAGATATACAGACTGAAAGGAAGAGTCTATCTGGTTGTGATGCCCTAAACCGGTTCATGTCCTTACCTGTCCTGGGCCTTTGAAAGGAAGCATTTCGACAAATGACCCAAAAATTATTAAATCCCAGATATCAATTAACATTATTTTGAGGGCAGTCTGTTTAAAAAATATGCCACTGAAAGGGGAACAGCTCTGTAAATGTAACTGTGGAAGTACATTAAAATTAGATTGTCCCAGAATCTAAAATTGTACAGGGTATGTATGGCTCTAACAGTAATACATCATACATTGTTGTCCCTGGGTTTTTAAAGGAGCAAATTATATTTGAGCTTGCGAGGATGGTGTACAACCAACCTCACAGATGTGCAAGGATTATCCTTTTGACCTGTGAAAGCCATAGTTTGCAAAAATAAATCCTGAATGCATTTTTCTTCCCTTTAACGCCCAATGCACATAAATATAAGGATTGACTGTTAAATAGACTCCTAATGCTAAATTTTGTTAATTTACTGGTTATTTTTAATTTCAGTTTTATAATCCCATGCTTGCGTGACACTTTAATACACCAAGGGAGTTTTTCTCTACAAAATTAAAGCTTGTACCTGGAAGTAGTTCACATTTCAATGGGAAAACGAAACACATTTTCCTTGATTTTTTCCTTGATCTGCCAACCAGATTACCCTTTGTTGCCAACTCCATACCAAAAGCATAGTGTAATTGTGCCCTGATGCATCAGTAGCCTGATCTGCAGACACTGTTCTACTTATGGTGCCTAGCACAGCAACAGCAGAGTCATTACAAGGGCGGCATTGAAGATATGCCCCTGTACCAAAACTACACTGATCATGAGTACCCCACCCATGCTGGTGGCAGTGTCATCTCTAAAATAAGATATGCCTGAGTTTAGACATAGTGCATGTGACTACTTATTTTATTTGCTGACACATCCAAATTGAAATCGCACATGTGTCAGCTCCTGTGAGTCAGCTTGGCTGTGGAAGGGAGTGTGTATTCAGGTCAAACGGGCCGGTACAGCCAAATGGCAGAACAGAAACCCAGAGGACCCAGACCCACATTGATCCCCTTTGTGAGGGCTGGTAATAGCCCAGATACAGCCGCACACCAGCCATCAAAGGAGCCCACCCATTCAGGGGAAGTAGCCTCACACCAGGTTGCTGCCTCTCTTAAGGGCTTTGCTGTTAATAAGGAGTGAAGGGGGCAGGGGAAGGATAGACAGGAGGGCTCTGGTCACTGGAAAAAGCCTTCCACCATTCTGTTTCTCACTGTCTCTCTTTCCCTTTCCTGTTCCGTCCACTTCCTCTGTAGCAAAGCACTTTGATTGTGACATCAACAGGGCAAAGTCGCCTCCGGCCAGGAGTAGGGATTGGTCCGCTAAAGCAGGCTAGCCTTAGACCAATCACCCAGGACCTGTGCCTTTAAAAGAAGGGGTGCCTTACCCCTTCAGCAGATGCACTCAGTTCCTCAAGGATCCTTTAAGGTTGAAGAGACGTTCTGAAGAATCTAATTTTGGAACTCCTTTGGACAGTTGTACTGTCCAAAGACCTTACTTTGAGGTGAAGAAGGAGCCATCCAAGACAGAAAGAAGCTCTGTCCCCTATCCACTCCCAGGGAAAATTGGGAGTGTCCCATGCTATGGACCAGTACCAACCACTCTCTAACGTATCTTCTAAGCTAGAAGAGCAGACCCTGAAAAGAAGCATCATGTCCTCGAGTCCTTTGCAAAGCCCTCACAGCAACCAGAGGGCCTGACTAGCCAACGATCTCTGTTCTAAAGCACTGAAATCAGTCGCTCTGTGTTCCAGACATCTTGAACAATAGGGAAGGCACTGGCACTGTTGTCTGCACTGGCATCGGCATTCCTTCAACAAGCCAAACTATTGCTTCGGTCTAAACCAGAAAATCACTGCATCGTGTCCTAGCGAAGCATGTCTTCTACTAGACCTGAAACACCTGTTCAATGCAGGAACCAGAACCTAATCACCAGAAAGTCACTCACTGACTCTAACCAGGGGTTACAAGCAAGTCTCTGTCCAGATAGCGCGTGACCTGCTGCCTCATTGACTGCACATCAATGCACCCTCAATCACCACTTCAATGACAACTCCAACTACCAGACCATCACTCGCCTACCCCTCCGAGGTGCTAAAGCTCGACTTAGCCTGGCCAACTTCAAAGCATTCCTGGGACAGCCCCAACCTGCACCTCAGAAGAGCTGCTGTTCTATCTAACAGAGCACTTGCATTTGCCCCTACCGAAAACCATGATTGCTGCCAGGGCCTCAACAATACTATGTGCCCGAACTGAACCTGTTCAGCTCGCAACATCTTTCGACACCAGTTCTGATGCGGCAGCCCTCTCAGAACTGAATCCAGATAATGTTGACACTGAACTGACTGCACAGTCTACTTGGACCCTAGAGACTGCTTACGTCATGATCGCTCCTGTTTTCAACAATTTATCCTTTTTATGGTAGTACCTTACTGACCACCCCTGGAACTCCTGTCAGAGTACTACTTTCTCCAGGCTGTTGCATCTTCTCTGTCTTTCTTTGGGGTGGGTTTTGGTATGGTAATCTCCTTTCATTCTACATGCAGATGGTGTGTTTAATTAAAGTGTTTATATTTGTATATAACATCAATTGGACATACCTTTTATTTTGGACTGTGATACTATGTTGTTTGGGTCCCTACTGGTTCACCTTCACAATCCTCATAAGAGCATGCCTTCCCTCGGCCCACATTACCAAAAAAGGCAAAAAAGGTATATCTCTTGATTGTCCCTCGTTTACCTTTATGATTTATGTTGGTGGTCCCTCCAAACCCATGTTTTCCTATGTTTTAATCCCACCCTAACCTCCCTCCCCACCTGTTTTAACCCTGTACCCCCGCATACATATTTACAAACAAATCGGTATTACATGATACATTTCCCTTGGTAAAAAATCTATCAACATTTCTTTTCACCAGTAAAATCACTGGATACCCCTTAATCTCACTCACTCACCTTAAATCTCTCTAGCCCTAAAATCTCTTAACTGGCTCCCGGTTGCTGCGAGGATCAAGGTGAAAACCCTCTGCATCATCCTCAAGGCTTTATGGGGCCTGGGACCATGCTACATCCAACTCTCTCTCCCTAAATACATTCCAGCTTGAGCCCTTTGGTTGTCTAGCTCTAACTCTCTGCAGGTCAGATACCTTTCCAAGCAGAGAGTGGGGGGGAGGCAGTATACCTCTCTCCTGCACAGGTGCATTCCTCTGGAATGGCCTCCCTGCCCTGTCATACCTGAGCCGGATCTCCTTATGTTCTGGAAGCTTCTCAAGACCTTCCTTTTCTCTTCTTCCTTTCCTCTCTCCCTCCCCTGAAAATGTCTCTGTCTACCGTTGGACTCGATACCCATTACCTTCAGAGTTTAACAGGGCTCCGGCCTCCCTAGTCCAGTCTACCTCTGTACTCTGGACCCCAACTAACTTGCACTTGCCCTTTTCGGAACCCTCCTCCTGCACTAGCCTGGCTGTGCCTGCACCCTTTAGCCCTTCAGCCCCTTCCTCACACATAGCTTGTGGACTTTCCTCCCCCTGCACTCTCTGCTTTCCCCTGCTTCCCCTGGCTCTGTCCACCTGGCATCCCCAGGCACTCACTTTTTTCTGAAAAGCCCTTCCACCTTGACCAGCACTTCCCTCCTCACCTCCCACCTGCACTTCTCTTACTGCACTTGCACAATCCGAATGTCACAAGGGCTAGTAGGATCATTTTTCTTTTGTGCTCCCTTTTCCTCCACACTTGTTTCCTGGTGCACCTTGAAACACCTAGGGCGCAGTCTGGAAAATCACATCAACCCAACACATTCCCTGGTCCTACAACCCCTCTAACTCTTCCTTAGAGAACATACACATGTATTATTGTGATTCTGAAGAAACTAGTCAGGTAGGAAGGATTAGGATGATGAAGAACACCAGAGGCATGAAGATTACACCATGAGGTTGCTCACTGGAATCATGAAGATTATCTTGCCTTCATGCACTGCAGGTGTTGATAATAGGCGGAGGTGGGACTATCCCAATATAAAGAAAATGGAAAATAGACTCAATGCTGTCTTTAAGGAGCGAGGAACCAGTGAGATTTGAATACTGTCAGAAGGGTAAGCAGGCAGAGCAGCAGACACCGGCAGGATACTGTGAGAGTCAAAAGGTGACCCTGTAAGAGTGTATCCCTCTACCTGACCTGGAGGCAAGAGCATTGGCGTGACCCTGGCCAAGTGCACCGACCGGTCCAAAAAACACACCAAGACCACAAAGGTGGGAGATCTGCAGGAATGCTGCTGAGCCTGTCGCCCAAATGGGAAGGTGAATGGATACAGCAGAGTGGAAAACCCAATGCCGGATGAAACAGAGCAGTGCCTGACACCTCATGAAGGTAAGGGGGAGCACTGGAGGCCTGATGGGGACACAAAGGGAACCTCTGACACAGGAAGTATCCGGGGAACACTTCCTCATCTCAGTGGCATGCACAATACCACTGACCACCAGAGAAGGATCAAGGGCCGTACAAAATGTAAAGTGTGCATTCAAGGAGAATGTCCTTACTTCAGTGACATGAGCAAGACCACTGATTACCAGAGAATGGTTGAGGAACCTAAGAAACATAACGTTTGCATTCAATGGGAATGTCCTTACTTCAGTGGCAAACACAATGCCACTGATTGCCAGAGAAGGGCCAGGGATCCTAAGAAGCATTAACCGTACATATAGGGAGAACGTCTTTGTTTCAGTGGTTTTCCTAAAACAACTATCCCCCATATTAGCTTCTGGGACCCTCACCAAGGATAACCATATACTCTGGGAATTGCTAAAATCTGGAGAGAGAGCCCAAGTGAAAGGCCAAGAGTGAGTGATCAACAGAGTGTACATCTCCTGTACCAGAAAACACAGGGGAAGGGAGTCATTCCCCCTTGTGTAAAATGTGTGGAAACTGTGAAACTTTAATGAAAGCCAGGAGAAGGGAGTCAGTCTCCTGGCAAAGAGAACACCAGGTTTACCGAAAGCCAGCTCACGTGAATACCAGGGGAAGGGAGTCATTCCCACTGGTGCAGCTGTGTTCAAGAAAAGGCTAAACAAGACAGTCGAAGGGATTAATTCTCCTGTCCCAAAAGGACTTATGCCTATGTCAGGGGAAGGGAACCATTCCTCCTGACAGGTTGAGTTTAAAAGTAACTTTATTCTACACCAAAGAACTCCTGTCTGAGGTCAGGGGAAGGGAGGTATTCCCCCTGACCGACTTCTGTAAAGAGAACACTGTTGTGCCTTCATCATTCATCCAGGAAAGAGTGATCCTCCTGGTGAAGGGACTTTGTATTTATTTAGAGATATTTTAGTTGTAGAGTGTAAGGGATGGAAGTAGGAATTTGACAGAGGACGGTGTATTTGAAGTTTTGGGACAGACATTCTGCAAGCCCCTTTAATTTATTATGAGGCAAGGAAAACCCCTCTTAGAGATATGGATATATAGGTTTATTTGAATACAAAATACTAGCCTTTTCCAAACACCAAGACACCTCATTGCCAATCTCCTTCTTCTGCGCCTTTACAGAACAAATTGAATTCCAACACACGTTATAGGATAGGTTATTAGTAGTTGTCCAATTTGATTCAATAAGGTGGAACCAAATGTTAATTAAACATTTGAAAATGTTAGGAGAGGGTAATATGTCAATCTACGGATTAACAAGGCCATCAATCATTAAGTTAAATAAAGTGCATGGTTCTTGTAAAAATGCCAGATCGTCTCCAAAAGGCAAATACAAATGTACATTTGAAAATGGAATAACAAAGTCAGCATGGGGAGATTGTCATGACCAATAAAGGTTAGGAACAATATTATAGGATATTTTAGATATTCTAGCTGGAGTTATATATGCGCTATGTAGAATGAAAATTTATGATTGCATGATATTGCCTGCAAACAAAGTGGTATAATGTTATTTCCAAATATTTTCCATGTGTCAGGAGATGGATGAATATTTCAATCATTATCCCAATCATTAATAGTTTTGGTATTGAAAAGATCTTTGTACTTTGAAGAAAGTGTGAAAGATTGAATGAACGTATTAAATGAGTTTGAACTTTAACCCATGTAGGGGCATTAATCAACTGAAAACTACATTAAGAAAACTTATGATTTGGCTAATATGACGGCTCTATGATAAGTTGGAAAACCTGAAAATGTCACTCCACCATTGTTTGTGAAAAATCTAAGCTTATTAAAGGCAATTTTAGGGTTTGTATTATTCCATAGGAATTTGGAAAGTTGACTATCAAGTTTTAAAAAAAAATAAGTTGTGAAATATACAGAGAACATATAGAGATAATATAAGACAATACGACTAAAGACTATCAAGTTTAAAATAAAAGTAGTGAAATATACAGGGGTCATAGAGAGATATTATAAGACAATACAACTAATAGTAATTTTGATAGAGTGAAGACGGCCACTTCAGGTGATAATTAATGGAGACTATTTAATAATCAATCCTTTAACCTGATCAATCATTAGTGTAACATTTAGGGAAATAGTGATATTAATATCTTTTGAGCTATGAATCCCCAGGTATTTGATTAGTGAAGAGCACCATTGCATACTAAATAAAGGTATATGCAATGCTGAGCATGCATTTGTTAATGGTAGGATTTTGCATTTATAAAAATGTTGTTTGTAACCCGAGCCTTGGAGAAATAATTTATTTTGGATTCGGAATGGAGGTTGAAGATTTAGATTACTAGAGCAGGATAGCATTAGCATATACTGATAGTTTTACTGTATTATTATATAAAGCTATTCCCAACATATTTTTGTTTAATTTGATATTTTGTAAAAGAGGTTCAAGGGCTAAAATGAAAACCATCAGTGAGAAAAGGCATCCTTGATGAGTGCCTCTTAGAACAACAAAGGATTGTGAGAATGTATTGTTGATAAAAAGTCATGTAAAGTGTATGGAATAAAACATTTGAATTCATTTGGAAAAAGTAGAACTAAATCCAAGCCATTTTAGAAATTAGAAGAAGAATGACTTAAAATGGTGATCAAACGCTCTTTCAGCATGTAGTGCAAGGAGAATGTGGGGACCAAATGATTTTTGTGACTGAGAGAAAACATTAAAAAGTAATCTTGTGTTTGAGGATGCATATCACCCTTTTATTAAACCTGATTTGTCAATACCTACAAGTTTGGGCATAAAGTGTTCTAATCTTTGAGCGTTCATTTTAGCAAACTTTTTTGAGGCTGAATTAATAAGGGAGATGGGACGGTACTTTTTAATTAATGAGGGATCTTTATCTGGTTTGGGGAATAGAATTAGTAAGGCTTCCCCAAAAGTGCCAAACCTCTGATCTAGCCCTCTTGTATTCAACAATTCTACTTCTATGTTCCCTCCTCATGTTTTTATTCCTTTGGACTGTTTAACTTTCCTGAAGTATTAGTCCTTTATGGTCGTCATCCACAACAGTGTTATATTCAGTGTGCGCATTATAGTCCTAATATTCATTTAAATATCGTTACAACTGACTTCACTTACATGTTCATTATTTTCACACGTTGTCACCAATGAATATTAAAATCTCTACTTGGAATGTCAAAGGTATAAATCAAAGTACTATCTCATTTGTCAAAGTGCAAAGTGGATATTGCATGTATCCATGAAATCCATTTAGAACCAGTTACTGGGAATAATTAACATAAAAGATGATGTATAAGTAATGTTTTCTTTTCAACAACCCTTGGGAAAAAAGGGGGCATTGCTTTTCTGATCACTAAACAGATTTCCTTTCAACTAATTCATGAAGAAAATTACTCTACTGGACGTTGCACTATTATTGAGGCTATTGTCAATGAACTACCTGTAACTATTGTTGATATCTATGGTCCTAATACAGTTGACCCAGGCTTTTGATGTGATTTGAAGCAAAACATAATCATAAGTAATTTTGATCGTATAATTATATCTGAAGATTGTAATCGAATTTGTGATTTTAATATGTATTGTAAATCTGACACTAATTCTAAAACTCACAAAACACATTACATTTTAAAGAGGATCTAAATATTTTTGATTACTGGCATTTCTGTCACCCAGACCTCAAATAATTCACCTTTTCTTCTGCACCACATAAATCCTTCTCTAGATTGGACTATATATTTGTTAAATCATCCACAGTGTCGGCCATTCAGAATTCTGAAACTGGTCCCATAGTCATCTTAGATCATGCCCCAGTCTTTACCTCCTTTGAATGGGAGTTACAACCTAATCTTCCCTGCAGATGGTGATTTAAGTTGTTTCTCTTAAAAGAACCCTCTTTCATTAAAAAAGTTAATGATTATATATACAATTGTTTAATAATAGCCATGCACAAAATACACCCATTCATAACATTTGGGAAGCATTTAATGCAGCATTGAGGGCTTTTATTATTCATTAAGTAGCATATAAAAATAATTTACAGGAACATTCTCTAATGATCTACCACATTCAATCAAATTACTAGAAACATTGTACTTTCATCATCCAACTGAAACTTTATTTAAACAACTGATGATTGAATGCATTGAATCACTAAGATTAGATGTGAACAAGCTTGCAACTGCTTACTTTGAATTAGAGCCAAATATTATGGCTGGTAAATTATTAGCTTCTTACCTCAAAAAGAAAAAAAAACAAATCATTCTTTGATGTCTATTCTGAACTTTATACTTCTGGTTCAACTATCCAAAAGACTAATTTAAATACATTCTTAATAGACCATACAAAAATGACCAGACAACCAACTGGTCTATCTTCCTTAGATAACCCCATTAATTTACAAGAAATTCAAAAAGCTATATTTGATCTTGGTTACCCAATTGATCTTTATCGTTCCTTTTCTGAGCTACTCCTAAACATCTCATATTGTAAAAGAAAAAGGCTTTTCTAACTTGTTCACAGTCAAAAGTTCACTTGTACAACTATTAATCGCATGCAATGCACACACATCCACAAAAAAAATAATGAGCATCAATAAGATAATCAATTGCAGATGACATTTTACTTTAAGGACACCTATGCTGCCATGGAATATGCCTAGCAGTGTGACTATTCAACATTAACAAATCCCATTCCCAAAGAAATTTCACCCAAAGGTGACTCCTCTCATTAGACTCTTTTTGTAACCTGTCTAACGCTGAGATCTCATTATATGCACGTAATGCAGAGATCTGCTCTCTATTTCACTCATAACAATTTGCATTCTGAACTCCAACTAATAGATTTTTATTGGAAACACTGTGCACTGGGCCGTTCTTGTTGCACACCTACAGGGTGCCTCATCCCTATTTGAAGTTGTGTTCTAGCCCAGTGATTCAGAGATTCTTGCTGCTCTTGCGAATCAATAAACTACCAGTGCTGGTGACAATCGTCCCGGAGCTGTTGATTCCAAACGAGGCTAGGATCTGCTGACATCGCCGGGTCCAGGATAAACTTGAGTCTGACCGCCATGTTTTGACTGAATGCAGAGAATTTGGCTCTCTCTACATGAATCTTCTCAGACCTTATGTTGCAAGGTATGATGACATTAAAGGGGATGGTTTCTGGTTATACTGTTTAAACACAGACAATAAATCTTTGCATATCACACTTTATCAAGTTTGGAAGGGGGCCACGGCCTCAGGCAAACTTGACAGACCTAACTAATCAAATTAGGGGGATGGGTAATACATTACCTACTCAAAGATGTGATTAATGTTACCCTACACAAATGTTACGGTTTAACATACTGTTATTCGCTAAGTTATCGTAAATGAAATTGTGAATTTTTCTTTTATTTTTTTTAAATCTGGTTTTTACTTCCTTTTCGTACTGAACCTATTGAATAATGAATTAATGCATTTAAATTGTATGTACGTTGATTTCACAGTTTGTATGTAAGCTGTTTTCTTAGATTGTGTTATTGGAATTGTATGAATTTTCTGTATGTGAAAGTTCGTTAAACTATACACATACATAATACATAAATAGCTCAACATTCTAAAATTGTTTTGATTCTGGAGAACTAAATTATATGCTGATTATCTTTTGGATTATATAGATTTATGACACAATTTTGTTCACATAGAGGCAGAACATTCCATACAAACATTCTAGCCATCTCTCTTCCCTTTTAATTATTTAAATTCCAAAATATTTACCAGAGTTAAAACCTTTGTGTTCCTTGTTTTCTGCTTGACTGTGGCAGTAATAGTTGCATGCAGCAGACTAACATCACAGTGAAAGATATGTTTTTACCTGTATTTATTCCATGAGAAAGCTTCCAAATCTTCTCCAATTGATATTCAGTATATTTAGGGTTGCAATATCATCTGGGGTTGTACATTATTTGGGAATCAGATTCAATCCTCATAAATCAGAAGAAAATATTCAATCTGCCTAGGATCAACGGCCCTAGCACATCATATTTAAAGCTTAATTTGTTCATGTTCTACAGCATTAGTCATACTACTTAAGGGTACCCCACATGTTTCAAACACAACAGACTTACTTTTACCACAGTAGCACTTATATCTGTATGGGTATGCATCTATCCCTTTAACAAAAAATTCTGCAATGTCAGCTAAAATAACTACTGCAGTTACAATATCCTGATCTAGGAATTCTACCACATCAATATGTTCTGATAGAAATTCTTAACTTTGCAATTTCATGCAAAAAAGCTGAAAGGTGAATGGCCTATAATGGTGTTTGTCCTGAATCATCAGGCAGATCATACATACAGCAAGGCTGATAATCACCTGGTAATAATAATACATCCTTCCCTCACAGATGCCCTTTTGAATTATTTACAGTTTTAACCTTGCCCGGGGCTTTAACAGATTTGTTAATATGAACCTACTTACATTTGCAAGTCTTTAGTTTACCTGACTGCTTCCCCCTTTTACTTCCGCCCTCTATTTGCCAACAAACTGAACCGTCACTCCAAGCTACACTTGAATCTTCCCTTTGATTTTAGGAGTCTTTTTGTTCTTCCTGGTCTTTAATGGACCTAAACGAATTAAGCAATATGACCCAAGGGCCGGGGAAATTACCAACTCAGGTAATGTCCCGGGGCCCATAGTTATAGGCCGGAGTGAATATGCGAAACTAGTGTACAAGAGGAACAGGCCTCAAAATACATACACATTTTTCTGTGTTCGAGAAAGAGGCTAATGTATCTCCATTTTCATCTAAATAAATTACTGACACTGGAGAGAATGAGCAGATGGAAAGGGGGAGAGGAGGACAGGAGTTGTAGGTTGTATGGGTTGGTGGTAATGGAAGAAACCATAAAACACCTGGTTATGGGTTGTAGTGCAATGAGGGGAGGTCGGAAGAAATGTCTAGATATGACATATCGAAATGAAGCTTGGTGCTGTAGCCTGATGGGTGGTTAAGCGCAGGGCCGGATTTTGGCACTATGTGATTTTCTGTATAAGATCTTGGAGAAGATAGGAAAGGTTGTATCTGATGAAGATGAAAAGAAAAGGTGATTTTAGGTTTTATTTTGCATGAATTTTCTTTTAATAAGTTTCTTTTTAGATATACACACTGGGAACATGTTTTTATTGGTAGTATGATTTGTGAAAGATTCCTTTCTGTTTTACTTATGGCAATCAAAACACAATAAATCAAATGAAAAATAAAACATATCCCTGCATATTTTCCATATAACAATCTCCCTTATCAGTTCTCATATCCACACTTTCCTCCACATTAAATTCTCCCACAGGACAAAAGAAGCTGTTAGTTTGTACAAATGTGGCAATAACGGTAACCAAATATTTGTATCAAAGGGACTCAAATATATTGTTTCCATTTTTTATCATCAATGATGGAATAATCTCGGATATATTTTGATCTCTACAATGATCATTACAATTATGTCCCTTGTTACTGCACAAGTTATTTGCAGATGTGTGCATATTTACCATATGGAGGCAGAAAAGAGAAGCTCCCAAACAGAAGTCTGTGCAGGCCAAGGGTATGAACAATAAAATATTAATCTTACACAGTTCCGATGAGTGATTAAACGAACAGAGGGGGGAAATGATCACATTGTCTTCCTTCCTTTTTCTTAGGGAAAAGAATGGCAGCACCTCTCTCGATTAAGTAGACTGCCAGGGTCATGTTATGTGACGTTATGTTATTTGATATTTATATAGGGCTTAGTGCCATTCTTATGGCTTTGAAGCTATGTGGTGGATGAACACCCAACGAAAGACTGCAGTGACTGCAAACATGTAAATAAAGGAATAATACAAAGCATGCAGACAATAGTTTCCATTCAGTGGTAAGCAGAGATGACTAGGTTGAAGCATTTTAAATCATGCAGCACATATTGTAAAGGCATAGAAAGACTACTGTGTCACTGACGATGTGACAGCTGAACAGAATTGTTCGTGGCATTCTATGGGTTGCCACACGAGATGGAGCAAGGGTAAATCCAAATGGTCTATCAGTCCTTAGGGTAACTACCCACAGTTGAGGGTTCTGCTCTACTTTACAGACAGAACACATGCATTAGTGGCATACATGCGCAATTGTCAGATAAGACATAGATACCACCAGCACAAGTCCTTACAAGTGCAAGGCAACTGAATGACTGCACGGACTGCAGTCACTTTGCAACCACTTTGTGCATGCAACAAGCTTTAAAGATTAGCCTTCACTTCACCTGCAGCTGGTAAAAAGGAACCCTTATAGCATACTGCAGAATATAGAATAGAGAGTATCAGACGCATCGATTTACCAACACACCATCCACAGATCTGGGGATAACGATGTCATGACCAGATACCGATTGCAATGACTGCAATCACTATATGACCACTTTAAGAGTGCTTCATGCAGGCAATGCGTTTCTAATCTTAGCCTACACTTCCTCTGTGGCTGTTGGCAGGGGCACCCAGAGCATACTATAGTAGAGCGAATCTGAATACTGTCACACAGAGAACCCACATTGTCTAACGCATTTGCTTAACAAAACACAATTTATGAGTCTTGGGATAACCAAGCCATGCACAAACACATTCTGCAAAAAGTGCAGTCCCTTTGCAAGCTTCCGGCTGTCTTAATATGCATCATCTTTGCTTGGCTGTTTAATGTGAGCAGCATGTGTTGATAGTGTGCATACGTATGAGGTCACATGCATATTGTTTCATAATTCCTATGTGTATTTTGCATTTATTAGGATAAGGAAAAGGCATTTCCAAAGGAAAATATGCTCTTAAGCATGTATGGCTTACTGGGAAATTGCAAGGTTTAGTGCATTACAATGTTTAATGAGATACAAATTCAGATATATTTACCAATTGTAGTATGGGGTATCTGAATGCAAAACACAACAGTGATGATAGCACTGACACACACTGATAATAGACACACATATAAAACCATAAACATTGTACGTATTATGCTACTAGATGATCCATTTTCCAGGTTTATATCTATCTACAGGTGGTAGCACAGGATGAGAGAACATGGATATGATATGATATTTTATTTGTATCGCGCTCGTACACAAGTGTTTCAGAGCGCGAAAGCGGGAAGAAGGGTGATATCAGAAGATTATTCCAGAGTTCTTTTAAGGGAAAGGATATGGTTCTTCAGGGCAGTCTTGATGCTTGCTACATTGAGGATTGGCTTAATATCCTGGTGTGAGGAGTTTGAGTGGTGGAGTGCAAGAAGGGTGAAGTAGGAAAAGCAAAAGGTGTCACAGGCAATATGGGAAGGATGAGGAAGTGCATAGGTTGAAGAGAACTTAAAACCTCACGTTGAGAGCAGGAGCTGTGTAAGAGATGGAGTCAGACAGGTGAGGGAGAGCTGACCCATGGATGGCAAATTGAAAGAAGGATTGGGCATCTACAGAAAGCTCATGTAGCAGCATTGCTTATAGGTGGGTGGGGATCGAAGGAGTGCCAAGCATGAGGGTATACAAGGTAAGTACCCTTCCCAGTTTGAGAAAGGAGTAGAGAGGAGTTTCCATGAGGAAGCTGGATCAGTAATGCAACATCCTTAATGGTAGGTTGGGGATGAGAGTTTTATTTGAGTGAAAAGTGAAATGGGCACATATATTGCATGCCCAGCTGGTTGTACCTGGCACTTGTAGCAGTGGGGGTATTGCACAGTTCACATTTCAGATTGCTGACCAAGAGAACATCAACTTGTGAGCCATGGAGAATGGGCTTTTGATATCAGTAGGGATGCATGGGTGAGGGAAAGAAAGAAGCAGTGCTATAATGTGGGAGTTAGATCATCTTAGTTTTGAAGAAGTTAAGCAATCGGGCTACATAACGCCATCGAGCAGCCAGGCAAGGGAGCTTGAGAGTGAAGGTCTGGAAAGGGGAACATTATTTCTGTCAATGGATATGAGAGAATATGAGAGCCCAAGGAGGGAATTAGAATGCCAAGGGTTGAGGTATAGAGGGTAGACAGGTACACGTGCACTTAGCTGTGTTGATCATGGTGTTCCACCATATCAAGAAAGAGAAAATCAGTGGTGAGATAGGTGCAAGGAAATCCATGCCGAGATAGTGCCCAGCAATCCAATTCAAGGAAAGGTCTAAAGGACAGATAAGTGGTCAATAATGTTAAAGGCTACAGAGGGTTTCTGTAGGAAAAATATTAAGAATAAGCAGGAGTGATGAATGGTGCAAGGAATTTGGTAGCGATAAAATGGAACACCGCATGCTCTAGGATTTCATAAAAGGGACGTGAAGGAAAACATGTCAGTAATTAGAAGGATTTAGGTGTCAACCATACACTTTCTAAAGGGGCAAGACAGTAAACACCTTATAGCAGGCTGGGAAAAACCCACTGAACAGTGACAGTTGAAGGAGTGTGGCGAGTTGGAAGCAGGTGATAGTTCCCAGTTCCTTTAGAACCTTTTGTGGAAAGGAGTCTCTAGGTACACAAGAGGGGTTGGCGAACCAGTGGATGGGTGCATGTTCAACCAAATTGGTGAGGGGAACATTCAGACAGAATAGGATGAGAGTGGAAAGCTGGTGGAAGGAAGGAGGGCAGAGCGAGTTGGAGTAGGGTAGTGAGCATGCCATTTCCTGAGACTTTACTTAAATTGTCATGAATAGTTATTACCAGACAGAGAGGATGGGGTGGAGTGTGGTCATGGGGAATAAGCAGGGACTGTAGGGTCCTGGATTGGTTGTTGAGTTGACAGCAGAGGTAAGAGAATAGTGTGGTCTAGTAGGAGGCCTCAGCAATGTGTGGCTGTCACAAAAGTGCAGACATTTAAATGTTCTGATCTGCTATATGGCATGGATGATCCAAGGTTAGTTTCAGACAAGGGTAGGAGGGAGTGCAAGTGCCAAAAGGATAGTGGTGCTAAAATGTGGCAGCAAGTACAAGTATGAAATGCAGGAAAGCCTTTTCAATGGAGTTACCAAGAACTGGCTAATGTACCTTGAAGAAGGAACTGACATAATGTGAAGTTTAAGAACAAGGACAGAGACGGACAGGTCAATTGAGTGAGGTGGGGGTTGAGTAGCGGAAGAAACAATCAGATTCAGAGAACTGCCATGAACATGACTTGACTCGTGATTCAAAAGTGATTCAAAAGTCAGAAAAATAGGGACCTTAACAATTTTACGAGGTTAAAGTCTCCTATGAATGTGGCTAAGACTTCAGACAAGACAGATTGTAATATGATTGTGTGAACTATTGTAAAAAAGAGGTACACACAGAAGGCCAATATAAGAGAATAAGGGTGGGAGGACATGGATAATAAGTCAAACCACAATATGTCTGAAAGAAGGGGAATTAAGTTAATAGGGGTTGACTAGTGATTGATGACTAGTGATGTATGATGTGTCTTTACAGAGCAAAAGGCCAATGTCTTAACCTTTATTGCATATGCAAGGGGAGACAGAGAAGGTGGTGGTATAAATATGAATGGCTGCCAATATGGTTGTGTCTTTGGGTTGATCCTGGTTTTGGTGATGACCAACACTGTGAGATGGGGAGATGAGAGCCAAAGTGGTCACTTAGAATGGAGGTCTAACAACAGCAGTGTTCTTCAAACTGTGGCTCGTGCCCCTCTGGTGGGGGGAGGCACCATGTCTGCGGCGGGCGCAAATCCCTCAGCTTGAGGAACAATTAAAAGCGGATTAGTGTTTATCGGCGGTGTTGTGTGCCTTTCAGTCAGAGCACTCATTCAAGCATGGTGCTGCATTTATTTCTTGAAAGGAGCACCTAAATGAAAGACAAAATGCGAAGGCAGGGCTTGCCGTAACAGAACCGATAAAGACTGATCGGCTGATCATCGGTTCTGTTATGGCATGCACTGCCTTTGCATTCTTCCTTTTTGTCAGGTATCTGCCTTTCTTTCAGAAGTGTGCTCCAGATAAAGAAAGAAAACACACTGTGGATGAGTCCAAGCTGCTTACTTTCTTTATCTGCAGCACACTTATGAAAGGGACGCAGGCACTGTATAAGTCTCTGGAGTGGTGAGCAACAGTGGTCTGTGGTTACCTGTGGAACCAGCTGGTGTTATCCTGCAATTGTTGCATGTAATACGGTCTTTCTACCAGTTCTATCATACAGGCAGAGCCTGCTAGACCAGGGACTTCAAAGTAATACTTAGCGTGCCGAGCGCTGTGTGGAGTGATGAGATAGAGTGGTCTGTGGTTATCTGTGGGACTGGCTGCTGTTATCCTGCAATTATTGCATGAGATACGGTCTTTCTACCAGTTCTATCATACAGGCATACCCTGCTAGACCAGGGACTTCAAATAATACTCAACGCGTGCAGCGCCACGTGCAGTCATGAGCAAGAGTGGTTTGTGGTTACCTGTGGGACTGGCTGCTGTTAATCTGCAAACTTTGACTGCTACACTGTCTTTCTATCAGTTCTATCATACAGGCAGATTCTGCCAGACCAGGGACTTCAAAATAATAATCACCACGTGGGGCACCACGTGGAGTGGTGAGCAAGAGTGGTCTGTGGTTACCTGTGGGACCAGCTGCTTTTATCCTGCCTGCAATTTTTGCCTGATATTTATTTATTTATTTATTAGAATTCTTAAATATCACGCCACATGCCCACAGGACTCAGGGCGCACACAAAACAATACAAGACAAGAAAACAGGAAATAGGAGAGGCATTGGGAAGAAATCAGGGTCTAATAAGTCGAGAGATCAGAGAGGGGAGAAAGGATCTTCAACGGGGGGTAAGTCGAGAGATCAGAGAGGGGAGAAAGGATCTTCAACGGGGGGTGGGGGGTTGATTGAATAACATAGTCTTGAGTCCTTTTTTTAAATATGCGGTCGTGGTGATGGAACGAAGGGTCAGAGGCAGGGAATTCCAGGCAGTCAGGACAAGCACATCAAAGTCCACCAGCTGAGACCCGTCTGAAACGGGGCTGAAACAGTCTGAGTTGATTCTAAATCTTAAGGTACACGATGGAATGGAATGCTTGAGATGGGATGCAAGGTATTTGGGTGCCATATCGAGAATACACTTATGTGGCAGGGTAAGAATATTGTGGGTCACTCTGTGCTTTACAGAAAGCCAGTGCAGTTCCCGTCTTGCTTGTGTGACATGTGCGCATTTGGACAGGCCAGTAATGGCGTGCACTGCACTATTCTGGGTAACTTGGAGGGAAGACAAGGCAGTCTGAGAGCAACCACTGAAAAGGCTGCAAGGAAAGAGTTTTAAGTTTAGGTACAGAGGCCAGGATGAGGAGATCAGTTTTAGTTGTGTTAAGTGCTAACGAGTTGATGGCCATCCACTCATGGATGGCAGTATAACTCCTGTTAAGGTTGGCTGAGTCCGTCGCATATTGCCCAGAGAGTTTCATGACAACCTGGGTATCATCAGCATAATTAGTACACTGGACACCCAGGTTGTCCAACAATGTCAAAAAGGGAATAATATAGACATTGAAGAGAGATGGTGAGATACTGGAACCCTGAGGCAACCCGCAAGTGACTGGGGTAGACACGGAATGGGCAACCCCACTAACGACTCTGGCATGTCATGGCCCCAAAAAGGGGGAAATCCGAGAGGATGGCAAGCTGGAGCAGCCAAATAAGGATTGGAGTCGTTCAACTAGCAAGGCATGGTCTACAAGATCGAAAGCCGAGGAAAGATCTAAAAGCATTAGTATAGCAGAATGGCCTTGATCCACAATATTAAGCAAATTGTCTTTGAGATCAAGTAGAGCCGTCTCTGTACCATTTCAGGCTCTAAAACCGGACTGCAGAGTCCCCAAAATGTTATTTTGCTCCAGAAAACACTGAAATTGTGCATAGGCCGCCTTATCCAAGATCTTTAAGATAAATGCAACCTTTGTGATAGGGCAGTAACTATCTGCTGTAAAAGGGACAAGATTCTCCTTTTTCAGGAGGGGGGAGATCTAAGGCTCCTTAAGAAGAGAGGGGACAAAGCTTTCCGAGAAGGAGAGGTTGACAAGTTTAGTGAACCAGGGAAAGAGTAAATCAAAGCACTTAATAAAGAGGCTAGATGGGCAAACATCCCCCAGGCATGAAGTAGGTTTCATATGCGAAACCAACCAGGCAACAGAGGACTCAGAACAGGGGGAGAATCCAAAAATGAGAGACTCAGTAGTGACCGAAGGAGCTGATTCACCGGGGACCACAGTTGACTTTTTGGAAGAATTAAGTGAGCTCCTTAACTTCTGAGTGGCATTTTGGTGACCTGTTGCCTTGGTGGTAAAGGCGTTGGTAATCAATTGACACGAGTCAACATTTCTTTTTTACAGGGCGGCCAGTTGCCAGGCAAGGCTTGCTCTTAAATTCATTAAGAATAGAAAAGAGCTCCTTGGAGCTGGAATTGGCATGAATGATCCTATGACTATAGGATGTAGCTTTTGCCATTATAATGGCTGCTTTATATTGCTTGATAAGACATTTATAAGTGGCCAAAGTAGATGGAGAGCGGTTTAGGCGCCAATGATGTTCAGCAGACCGTTTCTCTTGTCTGAGGAGGAGAATGTTCTCATTAAAACAGGTTTTCTTCACAGTTTCACTCTTCGCCTGCCGAGATATGATGGGGGCAAGGGTGTTACTAGCACCTTCCAATGTGATGGGATGGCTGGCTAAATCATCAGCCTTCTCGAAGTGATCTAGTGAGGCCAGGCACGTACTGAGCAAAGAGGATAGTTTTTGTGGGGAGGCATTCTTCCAAATCCTTGACTGAATAGTTTGTCTGGGATTAGTGTCAAGCCTAGCCGGAGTCCCTGGATCATTAACATTAAAAGAAATCAAATGATGATTGGACCAAAAGCACAGGGATACCGTGAGGTTGGCAACAGTGAGGAGGTGGGAAATAACCCAGTCAAGGTTATGGCCGGCAGAGAGTGTGTGGGGCCGGAGGAATATTGTATAAAAGCAGCATCCCCAAGGGCACCCAGCAATGTGGCAGTGGGTTTGTCAATCGGGGCCTCGGCCCAGTAGTTACAGTCACCCAGAACCAGGACAGGAGTATATCACCTGGTAATATACAGTGTTTTTACCAGTTCTATCATACAGGCGGTGTCTGCCGCCAGACAAGGACTTCAAAATAATGCTCATTGCGTGGAGCACCACCCGGAGTGGTGAACAAGAGTTGTCTGTGGTGGTCCGTGGCGGCTCCGGGGCCAAAGGGACCTGGGGAAGTATATGTTATCACATCGTTGGTCGAATCCCCTGTACTCTTTGGCCTTTAGACAACAATTACATTGCCAAAGGTCAAAACAGACTTTCATTCTTTCTCGGATCTAACAACCCACGACTCATTGTGAAAATGCATATGAGGCGTGGAATGCAAAACCTTTTTTCCTGCACATATCCGTCAAGGAGCTGCTTAAAACAGCAGCAGCCGCAGATACGTCAACAGCAGGCTGTCAAATGCTGACTTGATCTGCAAACATGTTTTTGTAGCGGATGTGCAGAAAAGGCAGAAGGGGAGAGAGAGGCAGCCTTCACTCGAAGTAAACACACTTAGAGAAATATTTACAGTAATTAAAGTGTCAGAAGAACAAAAGATTACACATTTATTCTCACCAGTGAATCAAACAAAGTTGCATTCTTCGGCAATACTTGACACTTTGACATTGATCCAAGAATCACCCCTGTCAATTAACACCATTGATAATAAAAAACTCGTTGCTTAACATGTGCCTTGATCTTCGCAGAAAGTCAACAGGAGAACCTTCTGGGTGAGAACTGGCGCCGCCAGGCGTAATTGCAACTAATCTCTCGGCTAGCCCCGATCTTCCTGGGATAGTAGCAGGGGTGGACAGTATTATGGAAAGCACTGTACTGTCCTCATCCGATTCATCGACCAGGAGGAGCCGTTTGGCAGCACATAAATCCTCATTCTCCCCTACGCTAAGTTCAATTGCAGTAATGGTTGATTCAATCTTTGTTTTATGTTCGACCTTGACCTGGGAGTAAAACGATATCAAGTGTATTTCGCCCAGGATTGTGGACATTATCCTGGCAACAGAACCAACGCATCTGCAAATGCTGTTGCATTTAACAAAGATTTGCAACTGATGCCAGAAGTGGACGCAGCTTTCATTGCAGACATTAGCATGCTCGACTCTCCCCTTTCTATATTCACTTCAACCGCGTATCTGGATGAATCACCACGGTCCCTGGCAGGGGAGGTTGGGGGGGGCGGGGGGGGCAAATATTCAAATGAATCAATCTATGGTCCTGATAAATGGCCAGGTTAGAGCAAGCAACAGCAGCATGGAGCAACTCAGACATACACGAAAACGAAGTAAATAAATCACAACACCAGAAATTGTTCAGCCGCTCGTTGTGTGTTCCACCTTCCCCTGGGGTAAGGCATGGGTCTCAGCGGGGCATGAACAAGAAAAAATTGCTACAGCATCATGCAATTATTTGGAGTAAGACCGCCCTCAGTACCACCCAGAAGGTTGAAAATCCATCATCAGGCGCACTGCATAAGTGGTTACAAGTCACTGAAACAGCCATTCAGCCAGGTCCCAAGTACCACAGAACAGATGGTGTTTCAACAAGCCGCAAATGTTCCATCTGACAGTCGATCTTCTTCTATCCCCCCGCTGCCCCTGCAGTGGTTGCCAGGCCAGGTTCAATGACAACCTTATTACTAGTCATTGTAACAGTCATTCACAAATCCACAGATGACCATCCAAGTAATACAGCAGGGGCAGGGTTGGGGGGAGTTATGAGACTCACGTCCCACTGGCTTCAGGAACAACACTAGTACCGGCTTTCAATAGGACAGGGGGGAGTGTGGCCCAAATAATGGGTCCGGCCCCCCACCCCCACAGGCTGAAGTAATACAAAATCCATTGGGGGCAAACTGAGAAATGCTGCCTGTTAACCAACAACCGAGGAGTTTAGAGGAGCCTGAAGCAAGAACTCATTTGATTTGCGGCCCTTATCTCTTACCCACATTGGTCAATTCAACAGTGGGATTGGGGACCAGTAGTTATTATAAAGTCCCACAAAAAACATTTTTGCAAATAAGGCAGCAGCCTTCTTTGACATCTCATCTTGGGAATCGTCCTAGTACGGTTTGAGGAGTTGTCCCCTACTGATGAAAGTCCTTTGCTCAACTGTAAGTACTTTATGGCCCTCTTAAAAAAATCCAGGAACTGAGCAAATTGTTATCCCAGGACATTGAACTTTTGGAATTGCCAACGTTGTGAAGGCCCACAAACTGGTGCATTGTCTTGTCTGCTTCACCGGTGGAAAGGGTCCTTTGCGCAGCACCTGAGCTTTGCAGATTACGGATTGATATCCAGGTTCCATTAAAAGGGGCTCCAACTCTAGCTTGCTGTTTGTTAAGGGAGAAAATGAAGAAAAATTGAGTGCTGGGTCAAAAACAGCAAAAGGAGTCATAATCTCAACCAGTACAATTACAGCCAATGATGAGTCACAGGCACAAGCAATCCAACACATGGCAATCAGTGAACGGCAACAGTGCTCACTGATGTATGTCAACTAGCTATAATTGTTCCATTCTTTCTTGGAACACTCAGGGATACACGTCCTTTTCTTTACACACTGTTGCATTCCAGGCATTAACATTAGCAGAAAGATTCCTCCTCCCAGAAACATGGCTCAAGTATGATCTCCTCATGGATGGATATACCATCTTCACCAAAGCTGATCAATTTAACTCCAGAGGACGTCCAATGGGAGGTCTCTCTATTGGAGTGCGAGCTAATACGGGTGTTAAACTGTTTGACACCACCAGGAAATCAGTGTATCATATGGCAATATTGATTGACAAGTTTCCTCACTCCAATATTTGTAAGCTGATTAATAACATGTATGATCATGCGCATGGCCGCGTAATGGTGGGTCTTAGAAATGATATCAAAGCTCTACTGGAAAGATGGCATAGATTGTGCCCAGCTGCTGAAATCATAGTGGCAGGGGACTTCAATGCTCCCTGTTTACTCCCTAGGCAGCTCCACTTGCCAGAGAGTGAATTAATGCTTTCTGAGAAATGGTCAGTTGTGGCAAGCAAGTATGCACTTGACCTGATAACACAGGGTGTAGGAAGGGTAGACACTTTGTTGGCATGTTGCCTGGAGCCCCTAATCCCCATCGGGAAAACCTTGTTTATTGGTAATATCACGAGGCAGGCTGGCTCTAGTGCCTCCAGCCATGAATGCATATTTGCTTCACATAATCCGTGTCACCTAATAAGCAATTATGAGAGTGTATTATGAGAGTTTTTTGTTCATCATTAAGTGACTACACTCTCCTAAAAGCCACATTCAACATTAATTTAAATGCAAGAAGGAATCCAGCACTGAGAAGGTAAACTGTCACTACTGAGGGTGACCGTATCATCTAAATGTAGGCCAATATACAGAGAATTATTATCAATGGGCTTGGATTCACAATTATGAACTCTGTGCAAAATACAGAGATTTTAATATCAAAATCTTTGGTATGAAACGCTTGGGGCAAATGGCTGGTTATCTCGTTAAGTGTCCTTCAGCAAAAATTAGGAACCAATTCTTACGTGTAAGAATGAATTTATGGCCCACGAGGGAAGTTCTGGTGAGGCGAAAAATCATACCTGCTGATCAAAAATGTTGTCGATTTTGTGAATCTACTACCGTTATAGAAACTTTGCAGCATCTAGTAGTAACATGTCCTTATCTAAAGTCCATACGTCTTAAACAATTTACCAATTTAATGAACTTGTATCTGGCACGGGACGAAGGCGAGATATGGAATATTTTAGTAAATAGTTCTAGATTTTCAATTTTAAAATCTATAGTACATTACCTGGAAACCATTTTACCAATGGAAATTTACTTTTAAATGCATCATTGTCACAATTTCATTTTTTCACGTTGTTTGATCAATTGTGACACTGGTTTCCTTGATCAAATGTTTTAATTGTCCTAAAAAATTCTTGTAAATCTTTGTAATTATTATGCAAATTTGTATTGAATTTATTTGTAATAATATAAATTTGAAAAGTTGATTGACGTCAGCTAAATCAAATAAATAAATAAAAATACAGAGAATTACTGAAATCATTGAGAAAATAGGGTGGACTCTACGTGACCTATTTAGTAAATGCAGTGGAAGATTACAGTAACTGTTGCATATATTGTGGCCACCATTCAACTGACCTAACATAGCCATGATCCAGGATCGACTAAAGTCGCACTTATTTGACATGTGCATTAATGGCAAGAAGTAGACTTTACGCCGCAATGTAGCCTTTATTAAGTATAAGGGCTTTAACTAATTTTCTAAACAAAAAAACAAATTGCATCTGCTAAATCTGCATATAAAAATTGGCTGAGCCGGCACAAAAGGAGCTTGAGGTCAGTCAATTGAAGTTGGTTTATAAATTAGTCAAAACTAACGACACTAGCAAATGCTGGTATTTGTATAGAACATATGTGGCCTTTAATTCTACTATGGAATTAAGTGAGATTACGACACTTGAGTGAGACATATTGGGATTAAAATGCTTATGACATAACAGGTACGATCCAAAAACATGGAGGAGGTAGGTCATTAGAATATATGAACAACACTAACATTGCTGACATTATTTCTCGATTTAAGCTCTCTCATGCTTCAGGCCCCGATGGGCTCGCAAACATCCTACTTAAAGAGATACCCTTATTCTAGGCAAAGGTATTACATATAATGTTTACTGGGATCCTACATGGCAGAGTTACTCCAGATACTGGCCGATATTCCATCCTTAGACCAGTTTTCAAAAATGGATCCCACAATGATCCCTGAAACAATCGCTTCCTCTTATGCTGGATTCCAGTAGCAAGAATTTTGCCTCAATCCCCCTAAAACGCCTCTAGGATTGGGTCAAAACTTGCCACGTACTCAAGTCACAATAAATTGGCTTTCCGGAAAGGTTGCTCAACAGTGCAAGCCATTTGGGCACTCCAGGTGCTCTCAGCCGATGCTTGTAATGGAACAGATGGTGCTCTTTACCTCTGTTTGTGGATTACTTAGCTGCTTTTGATTTTGTTGTACGCAAACGTCTTTGGAGTAAACTAGTGGCTCCAGAGATCGATTTGCAGCTACTTTACTTCCTTTGACTCCTCTACACACAAACAGCAGTTTTGGTGCAATCTTCCCAAGACAGACAAGCCATGCCACCTATAGTATCCAACAATCCAAGCTCATCATTTTTTCCATCAAAAAACCTCCTAAATCTATAGCTGGAAGGTGGAGGATCAGCCTTTGCAAAGGGTGCCATCAATGACGTATCTCAGATTCCACCTTGCTAATAACCTCTCTAGGGTTGCTTGGATAACCCTTTTCAGAGGGGGATTTACTACCTTACTGGCAAAAATGAAGCAAATATACTCACAACTATGTTGCTACTCCTTGGTACCCCTGATTAGGTTCTACCTCCAGATCATTGAGCCCATAGTTCTATTTGCAAATTAACAAGGGGGGTCCTGGGAGTCCCTCTGCCAGACATTAGTCCTGGTTACGAGAGACTTACCCAGAGTCTTTAGCTCACTATCTTTCACAGAGAAGAAATATCCCAAACATATCAGTCTTTGTCCTGCCCTGGGGCAGTCCAGCACCAAAATGCTAGGCAATTCTCCTCTGAACAAGAGTACCAACAGAAACCCCAGACACGTGTTTCAGTCTGGCTGGACCTCATCAGTAGGGTGGATCTGTGCCTCTCTAAGAGTAGTGAGCAAGGGGTCCACGTCTGGATTCCCCTAGTAACTTAGGGTGAGACCCAAAGTTACTTAAAAATGCAAATTAACAAGGGGGGTCCTGGGAGTCCCTCTGCCAGACATTAGTTCTGGTTAAGAGAGTCTTACCCAGAGTCTTTAGCTCACTATCTTTCACAGAGAAGAAATATCCCAAACATATCAGTCTTTGTCCTGCCCTGGGGCAGTCCAGCACCGAAATGCTAGGCAATTCTCCTCTGAACAAGAGTACCAACAGAAACCCCAGACACTTGTTTCGGTCTGGTTGGACCTCATCAGTAGGGTGGATCTGTGCCTCTCTAAGAGTAGTGAGCAAGGGGTCCAGGTCTGGATTCCCCTAGTAACTTAGGGTGAGACCCAAAGTTACTTAAAAATGCAAATTAACAAGGGGGGTCCTGGGAGTCCCTCTGCCAGACATTAGTCCTGGTTACGAGAGTCTTACCCAGAGTCTTTAGCTCACTATCTTTCACAGAGAAGAAATATCCCAAACATATCAGTCTTTGTCCTGCCCTGGGGCAGTCCAGCACCGAAATGCTAGGCAATTCTCCTCTGAACAAGAGTACCAACAGAAACCCCAGACACTTGTTTCGGTCTGGTTGGACCTCATCAGTAGGGTGGATCTGTGCCTCTCTAAGAGTAGTGAGCAAGGGGTCCACGTCTGGATTCCCCTAGTAACTTAGGGTGAGACCCAAAGTTACTTAAAAATGCAAATTAACAAGGGGGGTACTGGGAGTCCCTCTGCCAGACATTAGTCCTGGTTACGAGAGACTTACCCATAGTCTTTAGCTCACTATCTTTCACAGAGAAGAAATATCCCAAACATATCAGTCTTTGTCCAGCACCAAAATGCTATACAATTCTCCTCTGAACAAGAGTACCAACAGAAACCGCAAACACGTGTTTCGGTCTGGTTGGACCTAATCAGTAGGGTGGATCTGTGCCTCTCTAAGAGTAGTGAGCAAGGGGTCCACGTCTGGATTCCCCTAGTAACTTAGGGTGAGACCCAAAGTTACTTAAAAATGCAAATTAACAAGGGGGGTCCTTGGAGTCCCTCTGCCAGACATTAGTCCTGGTTACGAGAGACTTACCCAGAGTCTTTAGCTCACTATCTTTCACAGAGAAGAAATATCCCAAACATATCAGTCTTTGTCCTGCCCTGGGACAATCCAGCACCGAAATGCTAAGCAATTTTCCTCTGAACAAGAGTACCAACAGAAACCCCAGACACGTGTTTCGGTCTGGTTGGACCTCATCAGTAGGGTGGATCTGTGCCTCTCTAAGAGTAGTGAGCAAGGGGTCCACATCTGGATTCCCCTAGTAACTTAGGATTAGACCCAAAGTTACTTAAAATGCAAATTAACAAGGGGGGTCCTAGGAGTCCCTCTGCAAGACATTAGTCCTGGTTACTAGAGACTTACCCAGAGTCTTTAGCTCACTATCTTTCACAGAGAAGAAATATCCCAAACATATCAGTCTTTGTCCTGCCCTGGGGCAGTTCAGCACCGAAATGCTAGGCAATTCTCCTCTGAACAAGAGTACCAACAGAAACCCCAGACACGTGTTTCGGTCTGGTTGGACCTCATCAGTAGGATGGATCTGTGCCTCTCTAAGAGTAGTGAGCAAGGGGTCCACTTCTGGATTCCCCTAGTAACTTAGGGTGAGACCCAAAGTTACTTAAAAATGCAAATTAACAGGGGGGTCCTGGGAGTCCCTCTGCCAGACATTAGTCCTGGTTACGAGAGACTTACCCAGAGTCTTTAGCTCACTATCTTTCACAGAGAAGAAATATCCCAAACATATCAGTGTTTGTCCTGCCCTGGGGCAGCCCAGCACCGACATGCTAGGCAATTCTCCTCTGAACAAGAGTACCAACAGAAACCCCAGACACATGTTTCAGTCTGGTTGGACCTCATCAGTAGGGTGGATCTGTGCCTCTCTAAGAGTAGTGAGCAAGGGGTCCACGTCTGGATTCCCCTGGTAACTTAGGGTGAGACCCAAAGTTACTTAAAAATGGAAATTAACAAGGGGGGTCCTGGGAGTCCCTCTGCCAGACATTAGTCCTGGTTACGAGAGACTTACCCAGAGTCTTTAGCTCACTATCTTTCAAAATTGGGTTTGGGTCCTTCCTTTAATCAGGCAGTTCAAGCTCCTAAGAATGGCATATCAGCAAAGGTATGGGTGAATGGGGTGTTTTCGGCGTCATTTTCATGGTTTGGGGGCACTCGCCAAGGTTGCCCCTTGTTGCCGCTGTTATTTAATTTGGTGTTAGAACCGTTGTTGGTGTATATACGTCAGATGAGGTGTATCAGAGGGTTTGCGGTGGGTGATGGGGAAGTGAAGGCTTATGCGGATGATGTGGTAATCATCTTGAATTATCCTGTCGTTTGGGGTCAGATGTTATGGGAGGTCTTTGAAGAGGTGAGTCAGCTGTCCGGGTATCGGATCAATTGGGATAAAACAGTGGTTTTTCCAGTGAGGGCTTCGCCTGGATGTGAACAGCTGTTGGGGTGGGACTGTCAATGGGAATATTCTAGTGTGAAATATTTAGGCATTTATATTACTCAGGATTTTGGAAAATTAGTGAGTTTTAATGTGGATAAAATCATTGAGGTTCTTAGGCGGGATATTTTGAGATGGGGACGTGTTAATTTGACTCTTTGGGGAAAAATCAACGCCATTAAAATGATTTCGCTGCCGAAGATTCTATATGTAGTTCTATCTCTACCTTTGCATTTTACTAAAGGAGCATTTGCACGTATTGATAGATTGTTTCAAGATTTTTTGTGGGGATTTGGGAAGAGAGCCAAGATTCCCCGGTACATTATGGTCAGGAATGTTAAAGATGAGGGATTTGGATATCCGGTTTTGAAAAACTATTGTAGTGGTTTTTTGTTAAAGAAAGTCTCTTGTTACGCTGGAGTGGACTTGAATCGGGTACCGTGGTGGGTGGAAATTGAGAGGCAGCGGTTTTTGCCTTATGATATTAAGTGTTTGTTTTCTTTTGGGAAGTTGCCTAAGAGGGTACAGTGTTTGAAAACGGTGTTGGCTACCAAAGAGGCGTTGTCGTCATGGATTGTGGGTACTGGTCAGGGACTATATCTTTATGAGGAGGCTTCGCTTTGGTATAATCCTAGCCTGCAGTCTAATAATAAGGTCCTGTTTTGGAAGAGTTGGATTCAGAGAGGAGTTTTGACTATTGACGATGTGTGGAATGAGGCTGGGGTAGTACTTTTTGAGAGTTTAGAAATTTGGTTTGGGGAATAGGGAATTGGGGAGGTATAATATTTTGGTAGCCTTACTCTTAGAGCGGAGAGAGATGTTGGATGCTCCATTTTTTAAAAAGCTGGAGAATTTTGATATTTTGGAGATGGGTTTTCAAAGAGTGTCTACATTTATGCAGTTTATGCTACCGGATAGGCAGTGGTTGGATTTGTGGGAAAAGTTGTGGTTATCGTGGACAGAGGAGTTGGGCAGGGAACTTAAATTGAGTGAATGGGATAAGATTTGGAGAGTGCCGACGACAGCCAAAGTGGATTTGCAATTACGCTACATACATCAAAGGATAGTGGGCATAATTTATTGGACTCCAGCACGTATGTGTAAAATGGGTTTAGCTGATGATGCTTTGTGTTGGGATTGTGGGAAAGAACAGGGTACACTGTTACATATGTTATGGCATTGTGAAAGGGTGGTGAACTTTTGGAGGGAGGTTTGACCAGATCTGGGACATTGTCTACCCGCGCAATCCCTTGGCTGTTATATTTTTGTCATATGATGGTGGGCGTACTGTAAATTGGGTGACATTGTGTGGAATGCGTAAAGTTTTGTTGGTGGCGACTAAGCAGGTGTTGAAGGTTTGGAAGACGTGAAAAAAGCCAACGGTGGAGGAGTGGATTTTGGATGTTAGAACTTTATCAAGATTTGAGAAAACAATGTTTCGCAAACAGGACAAGGCAGACCTTTATGATAAAATGTGGGATGGTTTTGATGACCTTTATGGATAAGGTTCGGTTGAGTTACGGAGTAGAGTGTATTGGTTTGCTTTCAGGTGTCATACATATGGGGGTGGGGGATTTGTGTTGTTTATGTGGTTGTTTTGTGTGGTCTTGTTTGTCTATTGTTAATTGTTTGGTGCATTTGGTTTGGTTTTTTGGTCAATCTTACAGTTTGGTTTGGTGGGATGTGGGGTTATGGTGTAAAATTCTGCTGTATTGCTTCCCGCTGTTGTGTATTATGCAGATCAATGCCTTTGAAGATGCTAATGTTGTTTGTTGTCAAATGTTAAAAATAAGAAATAAAGTGTTTACAAATAAATAAATAAATGTAAGTCTGGACGCACTATTTTAGAGGAAGTGAAAATGACAGCCTTCCAATTTATTATGTCCCAAGTAGAAGCTGTTTCTGTAATCAAGGTTAGCCAAAACTAATACTGTTGTCAGACTGATTGTTTAGGCCATCCCAAGGGCAGGAATTATCTTTTTCAGAATATGGATTTGAAAATGTTATTTTCAAGCAACTTCATTGATTTGGGCACTGAGTGAAACGTCATTATCTATTAAGAATCCAAGATGTTTAACCAGTTTAGTAGGAATCGAGGGAGTTCAACTGAAAGGGAATTATGATGGTGAAGGGACACAGAAGAACATTATTTCTACGTTACTGGCATTCAGGCAGAGGTAGTTAGTGGCCCTCTATTCCTGAACCGAGGTTGGTCAGTTTGTGACTGAGCGAGAGAATAGTTTGATTGGGTTCGAAATTGAAAGCAATTTGTGAATCGTCTGCATTGTGTTATAATGTGCTGGGGTTTGATTCTAATTGGTTGTCAAGGGGATACATGGAGACATTCTTCCCTCTCCAGTTCCCACAATACATGGTTAAGAAGGACTGCTGCGGGTTACAGAAGATATAAAAAGTTGGAACAATAAACATATCCAACACAAAATGGTAATACAGCAAAGCAGAAGAGGAAGAGAGCAGGGCCATGACAAGGTAGGGGGCAAGAGAGCCAGAACCAGGCTTGGGGGAGAAAGAATTAGAACAACACACAGATGCTAGAGAACAGGGCCATGGAGAGAGACAGAATGTCAGACAGTGGAGAAGATACAGAGCAGGAGGAGGGTAAAGGGATGTTCAAGAATAAGAGAGAGAAACTCACCAAATGGGACCGGACAGGGGTGAGTGAGACAGAATGGTTTTGGAGAGACTGAAATAAACTAGGAAAGGAGGAAGAGACAGGATGCAAGCATAGAATAAGAGACAGAAGTAGAGGCAGAAAGTGAGACAGAATAGGAGGAGAAGGGTTGAGACAGAATAGGAGGGAGATGGTGTGAGACAGAAATGGAGGGAGACAGAGTGTGACAGAATAGGAGGGAGATGGAGTAGAGAGAGAACAGGCAGAAGTGAGTGAGACAGTGTGCCAGAATGGGAAAGGAAAGAACACAGATTGGGCGGGAAACCTATGTGAGATTGGAGGAAACAGAGAGTGAAAGAAAGAGGGAGAGTGGGGGAATGGTGAGAGAAGATAAAGAGGTGATAAGAAGACAGAAGATTGAACAATAAGACAAGTCATAACAGTTGGAACAGTAAGGGAAGAGACAGGCATAAAGGGACAGAAACTAAAAAAGTGATAAAAACAGTAGGGACAAGGATTGGTTCGAGTGAAGAGCAAGAGAGCAGAAAGAGCCAGAGGGCAAAAAGGAGAAGACACAAATCAAGAAAGATAAGGAGCCAACAGACAGAGTGAGATGTTTAAGGAGCCAACATACCATATGGGTGCGGGGCTAGATAAATAAGAGACACAGATGGGTGAAGAGGAAAGACACAATGGGAACGGTTGATGGGAGAGGTAATGGATAGTGGGAAATTCTTTACAGAGAGCAATAAGAGGCTGAATTTAAGGGGATGGGAAGGAAACATATAGTGCAAGTTTTAAGGTGAGAGAACAAGAGAATGGCAATCAAGCCCAGAAAACAAGCTGGGAGACAAAACAATGGAGAGTCAAATGTGGCAGAGGCTGTGCAAAGAAGAAGTGTAATACAGAAGGGATTAACAGACCCAACCCACCCACCACATAACCAAAAGTCTCAACTCTCTCATTTGTAGACTCAAGAGTTTGATAGGTGAGTGTGGACACTTAGATTATTGGCATCCTACTCACTGCTCAGAGCTATGTCCGTGACCATAGCCTTGTCCGCCTCTCATCCAGGAAATGTAATGACCAGGGTGTGGGGGCGGAGCGGGGTGTGCTGACTTCAAAACGTTTTCCTCAAGGGGGACTTGGCATAATAAAGTTTGAAGACCACTGAACTACAGAGTGATTTGGCATTCAAGAGCCATAAGGTGAGCTCACTGAACAAAATAAATGAAATCAGGCTCCTATAATCGCACTTATATGTCCTGCTTCTTAGCACGAACAGTTAGGAACATTTCTCTTTACTGCACCTTTCCTTCCATCTTTATGGAACCCGCAAACGTTGTGCTTTTATTTTTGATTCTGACATGCTCTTTTTGCAGTGCAGTGAAGCCTTCAGCTTCACTACACCAGCTTGTGCTCATATGTTATGGGGAAACTGACATGTCCTTCAAGCTGTCAATACTGGGAAACCTTGTTTCCCTTAGTTGTGTTACTGTGTTACTACTTTTGGTTACTTTGTATCACTTGTGGTAACTTTTACCATGGTACAAAGCAGTTTACACTGCAGTACCATGGGGTTAACTTTTTGTTTTGCCCTAGACTAACACTCAGAGGATTTCTGGTTACTGTATGTGTGCTGAAAGTATAAGCTGGTGGCAGCAGTGACTTTTTCCAACTTTTGTGACTTTTTGTTTTAGCTTTACACTGTTTACCACGTTTGGCTACTAACTGTGGCTATTTGTCAAACAATGGCGTGCCACAAAACTTTTTGCTTGTCCTTCTGCCATCTTGTTCTTTAGCCTTCTTCCTGGCCTGAGAGGCCAGGAATATCCTTATAAGGACTTCCAGTGCCCGGAAAAGCAGAAGCTTTTGGCTGGCTACTGGAGCGCTGTGTGTGTTTGATGGCAGGATGTGGGCTGGGACAAGACACAAACTGGTCTCAGTGTTTCTGAGTGTTATTAATGAGTGTTCTCGCCTGTGGTCCTGATTGGTGTGTGTGGGCTAGTCTTGGCTAGTGAGGTCAGCAGCATTTACTTGGCTTTAAGGATAAGATGAGGACTCCAGCACACATTCCTGAGAGATCCTTGAGAAATCTGAAGGAGCCAAGTCTTCTATTCAGCTGTGAGACCTGCGAAGAAATCGGAGACACGTCGTAAGGAGGCCTGGTTACCAACTTCTGCTGCTGTCCCGGAGGAGCCCTGTCTTGCTGAAGATCTTTAGGAGTCCTGCAAAGGAGCTGTGACCCTTGGAGTGGAGGGAACATCCATTCCTGACGCCTGCAAAGGAGAGCCTTCGGTGGTGCCCGGGGACCATCCTGTGGCTGACCAGCTCCGATTTTGGGCTACTGTGCTGCCAATGTCACCATTCAAGTTTTGACCTGGAACTTGGGAGATCCTCAGCTGGTCTTAAGAGACTGACATCTTTGATAATCAAGGGGACCCGAGATAGGAAGGAAAGTCCGACCATGGGAGTTGAGTCCCTTTGCATCACTGTGCTGCGGTGACCACCATGTAAAATCAATTACATGACCCGAGGCCAGTTCTCAGAGGGATTCTGCATCGAGTCGTGCCACATTCTTCATTCAAGAGGCCTTGCAAAAGTGAAAGACACCTAGCAGAGCTCATCTAGAACCTGCAACCCCTGCACATCGAGGACTGCAACATTTGGTGGGAAAAGAAACCTCGGGCCCTCTTCTTTTGTCCTTCCAAGTTCCAGTGATACTTACCTACCCCTAAACTCCCATTATGTCCATAGGCTTATAATAAACGTTGTTATAACAATATTGGCTTGGCCATTGCTTGCTAAATATGTTAGCTAGTTTAACTTGTACTCTGACTATTTTTTCCTCTTTGCATTTTTTCCTGCTTCAAAGATTCTGTGGAACTTTGCCTGAACTATTTGGCCCTAGGCAGCGCAGGGCTGGACAAATTAAGTAAGGGATCATTCAGTGTAGACCTTGAGTGCATCATAATAACATTACCTTGCCTTTGCAGGGGTTTTTGATATATATTAAGCCCTATAATAAGTGAATGCATATATGTATCTATTTTTACTAGTAGTCATTGTTCTATAGTGTGTTTTATCCAATAAATAATAATTGTATAAAAATACAATTTAAGATTAATATGATTAATCTGTGATTAAGAAAATAAGATTAATCTGTGATTCCCATTGTGTGACCTCATTGTGGACCCTTTACAAGCTCATTACCTCTGAAGAACTTAGCCGAGACCACCTGTCACTGCTACCTGAACTGGTTTGGCTACAGCTCCCCAGAGTTGTCCCTGGTAGGTTGGCCTTCTATACATCTGTTCGTCAGGTCAGAGTATTGAAAATCAGTCCTAATAGGGGTGGGTATAGAACACGTGCTTATTAGCATTGTCTTGTCTTCAAGAAAAGTATGTTGCGACTAACCTGTCCCCCTGGCCCAGTAGAAGAGTGGATGAGGGTGTCAAGAGGAGAGGGGTATCATTTGTGGGGTGCTTAGGGGAACCAGTGAGGTTCAAGTTGGCATGAGAAGAGAAACCTAAGAGTCAATTAGGAAAGGGGGAAATACAGGGAAGTGTTAGCAATTCAGTGGAGGGACGAGAGGTAGTATAAAATATAGGTCTGAGCCTGGAGGTCTTTGTTAAATGGTGATTATACAAGGAGAAAGAGGAGGATGGTGATAGACAGGAGCATGTTGATAGTGTGAAGTAACAGGAAGGCGGGTTAGGTGCGTGTTAGGCCATTAACAACCAACAGTAACAGGTGCAGATGCGTAGCCTGCTACGAACCACAATTCAGGGACACTGGCCATTTCCTATCTTAAGAAGAACAGAAGTGTTGGGCTTTGGCGGTAGTGGGGCAGTATTTTTCACTCACAGGCATTACCTCTTGCAACCAGCTAGCCATGTTTTCCTGACCTTTATTACATTCTTCCCTCTTTGCAACATTAGATGTCTGTCAGTATGCTGCTACTTATCTAAGATTGTAGCTAATAATTTACACTTTCATGCACTTTAGGGTGCAGACTTGGTTTCTCAGAGTTTTCAACTTCAGGGACCATTATCTGCTTACTGGCTTTCATATCATCGATCCTTCTTTCAATGTACACCTTAAATTACACTGGCTATATGGAATTGCAAACGGGTCCCACATTCCAAACCTCCTTATGTGCTTGTATTCCACTCCTCCTGTGTGCTCCTTACCTTCTAGATTGTAACGCTCTTTCGACAGTCCACTTCCCAGGAGATTGTTCATTTGGTTGTTGTTTGACGCCATCATACATTCCGGGTTCTAATGGGTCGCTGTGCAGACATATTGTTGTTTGTGAATCCATACCTTGCAATTCTAACCCATTGCCTTTGAGCTCTGATGCATGTGCAATACTGATGAGCAGGGAACCAATATGTAGGTGAGCTCCTGCAGATTTCTATCTTTAATTTTCAAAAAAAGGCTGCTTGTTAGAAGCAGATGCCATGCCTCACTTGCTTCCACTGCTTTTTCAGCTGGAGCAATGATTATTTCAGTGACAAGCGCCAACAGGTGCTTGGTCTATTTCTAGAAAAGAGCCCAACATTCTTATGTTATTTGACGTTATTTGGAATACTTGAAGGCAATTATCTTCGCAAAAACCTGTTGCTGAAGGGCCTGCTTCTCTGCCTTGGAGCTGGGTTTACTACAGGGATCGAACATCAAATCCTCAGTCCCAATTAAGTCGTATCCACATCAGCTGTGTGAATTGTTTCTTCTTCTTTCTATTAGGGAGAATTCTCATTTCTGTACAAATTCCCTTCAACCTTGGAGACCCCCAGTTCTTCTGCTGGACTTTAGGACTTTTTGTTTTTTACCCTGGAGTGAGTGAGTCCTTTTTCTCACTCTCTCGTGTATTTTGACCTGTTTTGGATTATGTGTCTCCTTTGTTTTCAGAGTCTGATAACATCCATAGACATCTACTTTTTGTATGGTGACACACAGCACCTTCAGTGCAGTGTCATAGAGAAATCCTTTAGATTTCTCATAAGGTTTAAATACCTTTTCTTGCGTGAACTACAGTTCCCAAGAATAGTAAAGTGAAATAGACTTTACTTACCTTTTCTCTTTGTAGGTGCAGCTCACACCATTTTATGTGGAGTGCTGGGGGTTAATTAGTAGCCCTTTTGCTACCTACTCATGTAACAGTTTTTATATCACCCTCACTAGTTTAAATGGCTGGTGGCAGTGGTTTAATGTTCCCTCCATTGTGCTTTTCTACCACAGACTGAATCCTCAGCTTCAGTGTAGCACCCATAGGGGACCAATTTGTTAAAATGGCCCTGGCCTTCTTTTTTCACCATTTTCTGTTTGTGAGGTCTTTCTTGGGTTTTACTCTGTGTGTAAAGCATGGTTTGAGCCCTTTGTTCATTTTGCCTTTGGCGGCTTCAGTACTGAAACCTGCCCCTGGCTCCAGCATGCCTGGAAGGGCAGGAAGTGAGGGAGGTTCCTGAAACTCCCTGTCATTTGTCTTTAGGAATGCCTGAATGCACCCAGTCCTGATTGGCTGGCTGGCTATCCTTTTACGACAGCCACCCTGCTGTTTGAGTGACAGCTAGACTGTGCATGCATGGAAAAAACATGCTTAAAAAGTCCATTTGACTTTGATACTTACTGTCCCTCATAGCTGATACATTGTTTTTAAACTAATATTGCTGGGAACGTGTGAAGGGGCTAACCAGGAGAAGGTAAGCCCGAAGGTAAAAAAAGGCAACACACAGCATCACAGCAGGGAAGGGGTGCGTGGATGACTGCAGAAGTATGGATGCTGCCACAAATCAGGAAGAGCAACCTGAGGCTAAGGTGCCTTCCTCTAATGCTGTTGTTTTTTCATTGACAGGGAGCGTGTGTGGATGTGGAACCAGAGTATGAAGGGGCACATTGAAGCCATATCGCATGAAGAACACTGTGTGAGGGGATTGAGAAAGAAAAGAAGAAGTTTGTTTATCGTAGTGTCAGCCCCATTGGACTGGTGAGGGAGAAGTGCCTGCCTTGAGCCATGATGTTGTCGGAGGGACGTGGCTGAGGAGAAGTGTTTATATTCATTGTCGCTGGAGACCGGGTGATATTGACAAGGCTCGCGTTTGGAGCCTGGAGTGCGACAGAGAGAGAGAGATTGAGTAATTTCACTCCCAACCGACATCGGAGTGAAGCAGCTGAGAGGCTCTATTTCTCTCGACTCTGTGGCATGTGAAAGTGTATCCAACCAGCCATAATGAAGCTGACACACACGTAAGGAGATTATAACTTCGCAGCTGTGCTGAAGAGAAGCGAGCACAGCCCCTTTATAGCGAAATTTACAAGATAGAAATTAGACTTTACAAAGTAAACCTGGCCATGAACAGGGCTAACACCTCACAGTATACTCCTCCCTAAGCAAAAGGAGGGATGGTTTTCACTGAAAGGATTACCACAAATTAAAATCTTCTGAGGTGAAGGAGATACGATAAAGCCTGCAGTAACAAGGTAATGGCAATCATTATCTCCACTTCAACACTGGTGGAGACTGAGGCCTGGGGAAACTGATAAAAAGGTCCTGGCCACACGCTGCTCCTTAAAAGGAACTAAGGACATTTCAGAAGACAGCACCAGTAGGACACTTAATAGAGAATTGACCCCCCCTCAGAGAACTGAGAAAGAAAATACCCTAGTGATATTCTTCACTACAGTAGATTTGTTGGTTTACTCAGAACGTTCTGTTGGTTGCACAGTTAAAAGAGAAATAAAAGCCTAAATAAGGAATCTAAATATTGTGTGTTGTCTTCACTCCCACCACAAGATTGTGACATTTGGTGGCAAGCGGTGGGATAGAGTGAAGACCAGTGAGGCATTGATCAAGACCCTGAGTGAGGGACAGCACTAACTGCAACATGCACTGCAACTACAGAGTCAGCAAGCTCAGGCCGACATACAAGCATTTCAACAGGTGATTCAGGTACAACAAGCACAAATGATTGATGCCACAAATGTAAGAAGATACACAAACTTACCGGCTATGGTCCAATTGGAGGAGCGTCCGCAGCCCGAACAGGGAAGTGAGTCAGCTGTCCCAACCCAGACATCACTCAATTCTTTTTCCTACTTTTTAGACTTTTTAAAACAACTACTGAATGGATTTACACCAAATTTACAATAGCACGCTTTTGGGACCCAGCCACGGCTTCTAGTGCAAATTTGGTGAAAATTCGTCCATCGATTTGGGCTGTAGGCGTGGGAAAAATCTTTTTCCATTGCATCTATGGGAAAAAAACCACATTTTGGGTCCCCGCTATAACTTTGCCCTCCCTGTATGAAACCTCACCAAACTTTGGAGAATCAATCTGACAGGGCCATATAACCTTTTTGCAAAGTCCTGTAAGGATTCATCCAAGAGGAGTAAAGTGATGAGCCACACAAGAAGTGCTCTTCCTACGGGTTGAGCAACTTAACCATAACTACATGGTAGCTACCGTTCATGTTTATACATATTTATACATATTCACATATCAAAATTCATATAGCATAATCAAATAATTATATACACATTCACATGTAAGCTACTTTAAGCCACATTACATTAATAATGATATCCCTTTTCCTGGAGATATATCTTTATGTCAAGGCAAGACCCTCTTGTTTTCTTGGAGCAAGCCACTTCTTCTCTTACTAACAAAGAAACTTCTCTTGCTATCATCCAGACACCACCAACCTGTTAGATGTATACTCCCAATTAATGCCACATCTTCATGAAGGTACGTCATTTATAAAAGAACCATTTATCCATATCATAATTTTCACCATGCTGTGCAATTACTTAACTATTTTTACAATGGCTAAACCCGCTGTGGGGTAATGGACCCTCCTACTACATGGGAATATGTAGTATCAATACACCAAAAAAAGGTCCTAGGGAAACTGTCACTACTTGTGTCTTCACAACCCTCCTAGAAGAGTTTAAACCAAACAATAGCTCTTCCAATTAGGATCTAATTCCTTACAAAATACAAACAACAACTTTATTATACAATTCGAAACCACACAAACACAAATGTTAGACAAACATTATACACACCTGGGGGCAACCAGACGTGGACTCCCTGCTCACTGTGCTCAGAGAGACAAAGCTTCACCTCACTGATGAGGCCCAACAAGGCTGAAACACGTGTCTGGGGTTGCTTTTGGTACTCTTGTTCAGAGAGGAATTGCCATAGCATTTCGGTGCTGGACTGCCCATGTGGGCGGGACAAAGACTGATATGCAAATGGATATTTCCCATCTGTGAAAGGTACAGTGAGCAAAAAGCATGTGCTGCAAACTCTCATCTCAGAACAGGTTATCATGCCATGTTCTTTCTGGAGAGGAGCGCTTGCTACCTTTTTTGAAATATTTGACAGGAACTTGGGGTTGGTTACCCTGAGTTACCTGGGGGCAACCAGACGTGGACTCCCTGCTCACTGTGCTCAGAGAGACAAAGCTTCACCTCACTGATGAGGCCCAACAAGGCTGAAACATGTCTACGGGGTTGCATTTGGTACTCTTGTTCAGAGAGGAATTGCCATAGCATTTCGGTGCTGGACCGCCCATGTGGGCGGGACAAAGACTGATATGCAAATTGATATTTCCCATCTGTGAAAGGTACAGTGAGCAAAAAGCATGGACATTCATCAGGGGCAAACCTGTGTGTATCTCAAATTAAATTCTTGTGTAATCCTGAGGATCCCTACAGGAGAAAAGACACACAAAATTCTAAGTGACTGATTTTATAATTAGACTTACCCCACTCACCCCCAGGGGAATCAGGTTAGATATTAATTTCTCTACCTGAGTGGTATTGCTGAATATGTCACTTCCAACCATACTGCATCCTTTTGTGTGGCTGTTTCTGACGTCCCTATGTCAGGATGGATATCAGATAGTCCTGAAAGACCTCACCTAGAGGGATAAAAACAACACACACTTATGCTACAATAGTGTATAATGTTTGTTAGTAACCACTCTTATTCCTGTCTTGATTGGCATAAAGGAATCTGTCATCTTACCTCATAATGAGAGAAGAAATCTGTAGAATAGTGCTGTTAATATCCCCACAAAAATATCGCCATACAAAAATATTGCCATATTTTTGCAGCGATATTAAGCTATGGAAACTGCGGGGGACACCCCTGCAACCCCATATTTTTTAAAAGGGAGCTGGGGACACTCCCACATCCCCCGGTCCCATTTAGCCCATAAATATCTCCAGCAATAATATTGCCTATGGCCTTACCCCACGACCATATATGTGGTGATAATATTGGTGGGGATAATATTACCTGATACCCCCACATCTAGTAGTGACACCCCATTACTGGCACCATGAGCACCTACTCAAAGTAACAGGTCATGTACCCAATGGATTGCTTCTTCCCTTCAGAGACCCGCAAGCATCCATAAATCAATAATTCCGTTTAGTTGGACACCCATGGGACTTAAACCCTATATAGATTTATATTTCCCCATTGGATGCTTGTAAATCTTACCCTCTCCACTGTGGATCCAATCCTCACTAAAAACCCGTGAGAAACCATTTTCCTGCATGCTCAGTTTATGAACTGTGCAATGACGTCATTTATTTGGGATTGATATCTGCTTCTACAACTGCCTGTTCAAACATATCAACGCATACATTTGCCAGATTAGGAGCCAAGGCCACTCCCATGGCAGTGCCAGTAATTTGGACATAAAACTGTCCCATGAATTGAACAAAAGTTGTTTGTCAAAGCTAAATCTGTACACCATGAAATGAACAAGTTGCTTACCGGATTGTCATATTCCCTTTTTTTTTTAATTCGATTTTTTAATTCAGTTTTTATTGATTTTCCAAGTTATAAATCAAACATTGTCAAAAAGTAGTGCAACATTCAGAACAGATAATTATAGCAGTTTTAGGATGTGTCCTGAGTTAACATGAACATATTACATTGTTGCATCATGTATGATTTTTCCCCTGACCCATGGATTCCCAACCCCCACCCCCTCATTTACCACTTCGGGTTCAGTCGCAGTGTCACATTGTAAAATGGCATTCTCTCTCTCATCCCATCATTACAGCTTACAGGTGCACTTCAGGTTATGCTTTATCTTATTGCAGGCATTATTCACAAATCTATTGGAGTTTTCTTATACATTGACGACTTTGCAGACTTTGTTTCAAGTGATATATTTGGAGTGAAACTCGGTCCAGTCTATGTCAATGGAAGTACGGTCCTCATGAACGGCTGCAGTTAAGTTGTCGATATGGTATATGTTTCGACATGCATTGATCCATTCAGCCTTTGTTGGGAGAGTTTTCCTTTTCCAAGAGGCAGTGAGGCAGGCCCTCACACCCAATAGTAGGCCGTGGATCATCCTTGGAAACTTAGAGATGGAATTGTCTGTTTCTACCAGACCAAACAGAACTGTAAGAGGTTGTTTCTCCCTTTCCTCCCCATCTAGCTCCTTGATCAAGCTAAGGACCTCATCCCAGTATGCCTGTAAAGCCGTGCACCCCCACCACATGTGCCAGTTATCAGCTTGAAACACTTGTGTATAGGCGCATTATAAATGGCATTTTATATCATATCATATTTCCGCACCCACGCCAACAATAAGGGCTACATCCTTGATACATTTTAGCAAGTTTGGCTGGGTCGTATTGCCATCTATAAAGTAATTTGATACCATGTCATTTGTACTGACATGCAATGGATGTTTTAGCTGTTCTCCTGCATATTTGGAGCCATGTGTGTGGGGAGAGGTCCCGGCCCATTTCGGTTTCCCATTTATTTTTCAGTTTGTATGATGGGGATTTGTTCACTTCTACTAGCGCTGTATACATCACACTTATGAGAGCCCTGGCACCCGTACTAGTGTCTAGGATTTTTTCAAACGGGGTGAGTGCTCTCTGTGGTTTGTCCTTCCAGATTTCTCTGGTCATTACCCCTTTTAATTGTAGATAGTGGCATACAGAGAGCGGGCCAATTCCATGTGCTTCCTCAAGCACCTGTATGGTTATAATGGTGTAATTTTTCCATAATTGTCCTGCCCTTTCCAGCCCGACTTCGAACCAGGTTTTAAACCTTTCCGGATTCGGAATGGCGTCTCGATTCCCTGGTACTCACAAGTCTCCCAAGGGTAAAGGCCATGTTGTGATCCCTTTCATCCCTTTGTTCTGTCTCCACACTGCCCACAGGATTCCGAGTATGGGGTGGTCCCTTATTCTCCTAAGTAATTGTGTTCTAGACAACCATAACCATTCTCCAACATCAGAGGGGTGGAGATGGTGATTGTCCAAGCCTACCCACAGTAAATCTGCACTCTGTCTGAGATGCGGAAATCATATTCTCAATTGTGCGGCCCTGTAGTACAGCTGTATGTCTGGGAGGCCGACCCCCCCATGGGTCCTTGCAAAGGTGGAGTAGTGCTCTGGGAACTCTGGGCTTTTTATTCTGCCATAGGAAGTTTAACAGGGATTTTCTCGTGGTTGCAAAGTATTCACTAGGCAGTTGAATGGGGAGCATTTGAAATAAATGGAGTATTTTCTGTTGGATCTGGTTTAGACCATCTCTCATGTCCTTTTCCATTGCCAACATTAGGGGGGGGGGAGGTTAGCCTCATATAGGTCTTTCAGCTCTCTGGTGACATTAATACCCAGGTATCGTAGCGTGTTTAGGCTAATTTTCATACCCAGAGGTGTGAAGGGCTCCATCTTGGCATCTCTGCTTTTATCTATCAAGAGAAGGACCGATTTCCAAGTATTTATTTTGAGTCCCACTAAATGGCCATAAGTGTCTATTACCTCTATTGCTGCTGGGATGGACTTTAGGGGGTTTGTTACGTGTAGGGCTATGTCAGCGGCATATAGGCCCAATTTATATTCTTGTTCCCCAACTGTGATTCCCTCCACCCTCGAATCCAGTCTCAGTTTCTGGGCGAGCGGTTCAATCGATAGGACAAAAAGTATTGAGGACAAAGGGCAGCTTTGTCATGTCCCTCTTTTCAATTGAAACCACCTCAAGTAGCCTCCATTCACAGCTATAGAGGTTCTCAGGGTTGAATATATCGCTTTAATACCTCGGCTGAGCTTTGGTCCCATGCCTATTCCAATGAGAACCCTTTCCAGAAACTCCCAGGACACCCTGTCAAATGCCTTCTCAGCGTCTATCGACAGTAGTGTCAGGTCTCCTTTTGCCTTCTGCGCTTCATTTATTAGGTCAGGCATCTTTCTCATTGTGTCTGCCCCCTGTCGTCCTGTTACAAAGCCCACTTAATCAGGATATATTAATCTCAGTAGGTGTAGCTCCAATCTGGCCACTATTACTCTAGCATATATTTTGGCATCAATATTGAGGAGCGAGATGGGGGGATACGAGCCACAATTTCTAAGGTCCCTACCTTCTTTCAGAATTACTGTAAGAGGGCGTGTGCGTAGGATGAGGGCGCCTGTCCTGTTTCCAGGATGTCATTAAAAAGGGTCATTAGGAAGGGGGTGAGGAGCATGGAGAATGTTTTGAAGAATCCCGGGGTAAAGCCGTCGTCCCCCGGAGCCTTCCTTATCTTAAAACATGTGATGGCGTCTTGCACCTCTTCCTCCATGACGGGTGCATTAAGGGCTTCCGCTTCTACTTTGGATAATGAGAGGAAGCATGATTCCTTAAGGTAGGCATCAATGCTCTGTGTGGGGGGAGTTGGGTCATTGGTATGTACATTTTCGTATAAGGTGGCACATGCCTCCTGAATCCCTTCTGAAGAGGTTACGGCTGTGGTTGAAAGTGTATGGTCCGTCCTCTCTATTATGTCAACTCACCTTTCTGATCTCTGCTTGCCCAGTCGGGCCGCTAGGATGGCATCAGCCCTACCCCTTTTTCGTAATATTTTTGTTTAAACAATTGTAAGCACTGGGAGATTTTCCCCATTTCGAGTGCTTTCAGCTCCTCCCTAAGCTCTTTGGCCTCGGAGAGATATTTAGACTTATCATCCGGGGAGGTCTGTGCAAGCTTCTCGGATGTACCTATCCTCTCCCTGAGATCCTTTTCTATGAGGGAACGTTCTCTTTTCTTCCAGGCCCGTTCTCTGTTAAGTAAACCCCTCCACGTGGACTTAGCTGCCTCCCAGACCGATACATTTGTGACTTCTCCTGTGTCGTTGGTAACAAAGAATTGTTTAATCTCATTCTCTATTTATTCCCTAAAGACTGAGTCTTTCCATAGGGATCCATTGCATCTCCATTTCGAATTCCGGGGTGCAAGACCATCCCAGTTCAGGTCTACTGAAACCATATTGTGGTGTGACCTCGTGATGGGGTGAATGTCTGTGGGAATTCCTAACAAGTCGCTCGATATGAATATGTAATCGATTCTTGTGAGGGTGCCGTGTGGGATGGAGTGGAAGGTGAAGCCTTTGTCCAGAGGGTGGAGATACCTCCACCTGTCATGAAGGCCGTGTAGGTCCAGGGTAATTTTGATTTCAGCTTCTACTTGTGTCTGAGGTGGGTTCTGTGTGTCATTTCGTGTTTGCCTGTCTAGTCTGTTGTTCATCCAGTTTTAAAGTCTCCCCCTAGGACTAGGTGTCCTTGAGCCATGTTAATTATCTTCTCTGTCTGTCTGTGTAGAAATCTCTTCTGCCCATGGTTGGGCTCATGGATGGTTTCAAGTGTGAGAGTCATATTTTTTATAGATCCTGTAATCAGTAGTGCCCTTCCCTCTATATCAGCCCAGGATTTTGTAACCTTCATGCGGAGCCCCTTTCGTATTAGGATTCCCACCCCCGCCTTTTCAGGAATACCAGAGTTCCTATAAGTGCCACCTACAATGCCGCTGGGGATTTTCTTCTGGCTGCCTCTTTGGTATCGTGTCTCTTGAAGGAAAAGGTTGTCGATGTTGGACCTCTGAAATTCTCTAACAACCAAGGATCTCTTAGTATGTCAATTTAGGACCTCAATATTTAGTGTGCATATGCAAAGAGAATTCTTCTTGTGAATCTCTGTTATTGCCACCATATGTAGGGTGTTTGTGAATCACGTGTGCGTGTGCACCTGCTGGGCGTGCCTGCTGTAGCATGCATGCCCAAACTATCTGCTGTTGTCTAAAATGTGTTGGCCTGCAAAGGGATTGTTGTCAGTCCCCCATTGTTTACCTTTGTGTGTCCTTCAATTACCCTCCCTCCACTCTCCCAAACCCCTAATTCCTTGATGCGCCCAGTCTTTCCCATTTCTATTCACCAGGTGAGTCCGAGCCACCGACGGGGTCACCAAACCTGACCCCTGCACTTTGAATCACATTAACAGGTGCCCCCCGTGCTTCAACTGGTCGTCTACAAATGAAACACAACACTATGAACTTTACACACTATATTCAACTAAGACAGTGACAATGGGCACATCCTCCCATCAGGGCCCTTATAATATGCATGTCAGTTTTCAGAAAGCCCCTTTGATGTAGGGGGTGATACCTCTTTTATCACTGATGACGGTTTGACTGGTCATTCTGTGCAAGTATTCTCACCCGCAGCATGAAGGTGATGTATCATCACAATGTGTTGGGTGAGGGTGTATTGACTTTGAGGAATTTCCTGGTGCCTTATACTCTTCTTCTCCGTGACCTCTTGGTCTGACATCCGGCATTCTTTTCAGATTGCGATCGGTTGTCTGAACCGATCTTCTCACCTCCCACTAGCTCCCTTATGGTGTTGTTGATTTGTGAGTCTGTGATAAGTTTGTGCCTTTGACCGTCAAGTTCAAACGTGATTGAGAACGGATAACCCCATCTGTATCGTGTTCCTATTTCTTTCAGCCATTTGGTCAGTGGTTGGCACAGTCGTCTTTTCGCAAGGGTCAAGGATGAAAGGTCCTGGAATATGGTGATTTGCACTGTGTCTAGCATTATTGCACCGCTCATTTTTGCTTTATCGAGAATTTTTTTTTCCGGCCGGATAGTTATGCAAGCGCACCAGGACAGATCTCGGGCCTCCTGTTGTCCGCCGGCCCTGTGGAGTCTTTCAAATTTAGCGGTGTCAATGGAGTCGTAATTAAAGAGCTGCTTCAGGACTTGATGGATTTGGTTCTTTAGATCGCCTTCTGTCTCACCTTCTCTTTCTGGAATCGCAAAAAAGCAGAGGTTATTCCTCCTCTTCCAGTTTTCAAAACCGTCCATCTTCAGCAAAAGGTCCACCTCTTGACATTCTATTTCGCCTAGTCGGACGTCTATCTGTGTTTCGACGGTGTCGAGGTATGACTGATTGTGCTCCACCTGCGTGAGTCTGTCTTCCATTTTGTCCATTCTGCTGGTGATCTTATTCACTTTGTTTCCAATGTCGGTGCAGATGCCCCTTATTTCGTCCAGAAGTGCGGTGACGTTTCCCTTGGTGGCCATCGAGTTTTGGATATCTGCCGCCATTGTCGTTTTGGGGTCAGAAGGGTCGCTGTTGTGTCCTCTGGGGAATGCAAATCTGGCTAGTCTGTTCTTGCACTCCATCCGCTGCTGCAGTCTTCCTAACTGGGTTTATCTCAGTGTGGCTGCTGTGTGTTTATCGCGGGGTAGCTATATTGGTCGCCAGGGGGGCAAAGTCAGTGGGCACCTTGAAAGACTCAATATTGCTGTAGCTGGAGGTTCCTGTTACCGGGTGTGCGGTGCCCGGGAGGTGACTTGTAGCAGGACTATTTGCGGAGTCACAGGCTGAGGGTCACAGTGCTCCTTAATTTGGTATCTTTCGCATTTGAGCCCTGCCAAGCTAGGCTACCTAATCACATGCGGGAGGAACAGGCGGGCACACACCCCAATTTGGGGGCCACACACCTTCACTCCTTCCAGGGCTCTCCAGGGTGTTGACTATTTGCTCTGTTGGGTGTTCGTGTTTTCCCCCAACACGGGTCATGGACAATGCTGGTCAAGGGCTATCAAGGGATCTTCTGAGCGCAGGGTTCGAAGTTATGGGTCCGTTTGCGCACCTTGTTGTGTTTTGCAGCTTGGAGCTAGGGCAACAAGTACTTCTCCGGTGTATCTGTTGGCTTCACCACTTTGTAGGATGGGTGGCGGCCGTTACACCTTTTCCCAGTACCCAAGCATCCAGGAGCAAGTGTTCAGCAGAGGTGGGGAGGGGGGTTGATTACCTCCCAAGGGTGACACTTCCGTGGGGATAAGAGCAGGCCACTTGGTCGGCCCGACACGGAAGTATTGGGTTCTGCCCAGAAGTAGTTTTACTCACCCGGTTTTGGGCCAGGTTCTGGATGGGCTACCCACGGGATTGATGGCGAAGGTGTGCTCTGTCACAGTCCATTTACAATGTGTCCCGAGCTGCGCAGCTGAGGGGTGTTGGGCAGGGTGTTCTAGGCCTTCACCTAGGGCCTGCAGTGTGTCATTGTGGTGATTAGAGTGGGTACTCCTCTTCCCAAGAAGGGCGCTGGTCAAGGACTACCCTGCTTAAGACTGCTGGTGGGGATGAGTGGTGGTCCTTTGTGTCCCCAACGGGGGGCCGCATGACTGCACACAGCTTTTATGTCGGTATTGAGTAAGCTCAAAAGCGAGGAGAGCTACTGAGAGCAGTGTGGGACCACGCTGTTAGAATTATATTGCAGCCACGTATGACAGGGGCTGTCTCGAGTCGTTGGGCCCTGCCTTGTAGTATGGAGGCCAGCCCCCCTGGGTCACCATGAGGGTCTTTGCCAGTGTCGGCGTGCACAATTCCCTCTGCGGATGGTCCGACAATCCACAGTGGTCCTGGGAGGTATAGAACTGGCGTCTGGTCTGAGTGCCGTTGTTAGGGGGCAGTTGGCAGTATCCCTGGGGGTCTTGTGATGTATCGGGGCCTGTTGCAGTGAGATGGGCGGAGGGGTGTGGCCGCAGGATGGGTCCAGAGACTCTGTGTTCCACAGGGGGCAACAATGTGGATGTTTGAAGGTAGAAAATGGTTCCTTCAGCCTTTGGGGAGGGAGATACAGCCATGTCTCACCCACAACCGCTGGCTCTGGCAGCTGGGTAGGCCACCACGGGTCGATCCCGTGGCAGGCTTGGGTGACGTACCTTTTGTTCCCTCGCCTGGCTGCGAACCTAATCAGGCCGTCCGGGGGTGCCGATCACTGCAGCGATTAGTAGCCGGGGGACCGATGTGCCCATGCGGGGCAGCCAGCGGTCAGGCACACACCACTTTTCTCTTGACTGGAACCGCCAGTCCGGATGGCCTTTCTGTGGCTTGGAGGGTCCGATTTTAATCAGATTTTCACCCAGAGTGTGCTCTGAGGTGCCAGCAATCCAGGAACGTTGTGGAGTCGGCGAATATGGGCGAATGGGGGGCACATTTGCAATATCAGGGGTCAGGGGCACAGAGAGGCTCTAACATGCGTCTTTAATCTGTGCGTCCCCTGGTGGCCGTCCGTGTCAAATTCCCTTTTAAGCAAAGTTTCCTCCGCTAAGTCTAGGGTCGCCCTTTGCAGAATGTTCATGTGTAGCGACTGGAAGTTTGGGCATATTAGAAGGTCATTGATAGTGTTAAACTACAGTCCTTCTGTTGTGATAATAGCATCCCTGATGTCTTGTACATAGCTTTTCATTCTGGGGATGAAGGGTCTGAGATAAAAATCCACACATTTCGATAAAGGTCCTAACAAGGAATTGACACCTGAAAAAATAGGTCTGCCAGGGGGGCTTTCTAGATTTTTGTGGATTTTAGCCAGTATATAAAATACAGGTACCTTTGATTTCTCTCCCACCAAATAATCTCCCTCCCGCATTTTTACTACTTTTCCACAGATGTAGTTTCCACATCAGACATGGCCTTTGAACGGGGAATTCCACATAGATTAAATAGTCAGTGGACGCTCGATTGTAGCATGTGATGGTCAGAAAAGATTTTGTCACAAACTTGTCCTTTCTAAGGGCAAACAAAGGTTTCTGAAGAGTAGGATGAAATACCAATAAAAGGTACCAATTCTTTAGGCTGGCCCTCTTTATGGCATTGCTACATTGACAAAATGCGGTCACACACACACATTTCCCAGTGCTCATTTTAGTATTCTCCTTAGCCTGCATTAGATTGTCATAATTTGAATTTATATATCTTGCTATCTTTCTACTTTCTCTGATGAGTTTATATGGGTACCTTTAATAATCAAGCAAATAAATGATCTGCTTGAAGGTTGAAATCACCTATTTGTGTACAGTTCTTTTGAATTCGAAGGAACCTCGCATTTGACAAATTCCACAGAAGTGTCTTTGGATGACTTGAAACAGGCAGTGTGGTGTTCCTATCAGCTATTTTCTGGAAAAGATTTGCTTCTAGAACTCCTTCATTTTGAAAAAAATTCAAATCCAAAAAAGCAAACACTGTAGGTTAGATACACATGTGAATTTCACATTAGGGTCCATATTGTATTGTATTGTATTGTAGTTGTCATTTATATAGAGCCTTTTACCATTATTATAGTCTCAATGCGCTGGGGATGGTGGGAACGCCCCCGAGGACCGAGTGTTGGTGAGCACAGAATAGGATTAGCATGAGTGTGTGCATTTTGCCAAATAAGGTTTAGCAGGGCCGGTCAGGCTCCGGTACAAAATCAACCCATGAGGTCAGGCATGTGTATGGATGTTGAGAGGAGTCAGGAGATGATTTGAGTGCAAGAGACTCGCCATGTGTCCGGCTGGCCCGATATTGTCTTAGGTCTTTGCTGCATACTGATGTCAGAGGTGTTGATGCCTACTCTGGTATGAGTAGGCAGAACAATTATGCAAGAACCAATTTGTCATAGTCTTTGCTGTATTCTGATTTGTGAGGGTAGCCATGCGTGCGTCCAGTGTCCACCGGAGTGGTGCATTATACAGACCTGGAAGTTCAATTGGAGATTTGTTGTATGCGCCTCCGAACAGGTAGTGGCCTCTTATGTCAATTCTTGCGCCTGTGACAAAGTGGTTAGCATTAGCGACAGCCTATGCTTCACAAATTGTCACAAGAGGAGCCCTGGCCATACTTTAAGGCTCTTCCAGGTGGACAACAGGGTGAATCTACCTGGATATTGTGTGCACACTAAACCACCACAATTATTACCGTTAGCAGGGGAAGTCAACCCTATAGTTCATCCAGGTGCGATACCCGGCCACCCCTCATGTCCTTCCAGTGCGATTCTGGACAAGTTCTCGATTGTGTTCTGGAGCGATATGTGAGAAACCCCAACCTGGCCTGATGGCCCGAGACATGGCCATGGCACACAATTCCTCCCAGGACAATGCCCCACTGAATATCACAATATATCTGATTGTGTTGGTGCTGTCGTTCTGTCTCAACAACTTTGAATGCAAATCGTCGGATTTCCCCATACCCGACAGGTGCACTGACTAATCAATCCTGTGACATTTCATGGTGTGAAAGAGAGATGAATGCCTGTGTCCAGCTAGTGGTGTTTGTTAGAGCCAAAGTCATGATTCGTGTTTAATAGTGTGTGAGGTCCGGGCTACCGCGATAACAGCCGGCACAGCCTGGTGGTGAATGTTCATATGCTCTGATTTGGAACTGGAGGTTTATGGATGGGGTTCAGGATAATGCGTGAAATATCCAGGTTTTGAGAACTTTTTTGAAGGAGCGGTAGTCCTCCGTGTGGCGGCTGTGCCGAGCCACCAATTGGAGTGGTAAGGGGGAATAGTGAGGAGGAAGGTCGAGCCCGATCAGAGGTTTCTGGCGGTTGGTAGTGGATGATTTATTTCAATTGGAACTCAGGTGCCATATCTTGGAGGGCTCGGTGTGTGATGTACATGGCATTGAAGCTCACTCGTAGGCTGATAGGGAGCCAGTGTAGTGCTCTGAGGGTGGGGGTATATGTTCTGTTGGCGAGAGGGCAAGGTGCAGTTTGGCTGCTGAGTTTTGGATTTGTTGTGACACCGAGATAGAGGGAGTTGACATAGTCTAGGCGGGAGATGATGATGGCCAGTATTGTGGAGACTCATTGAGTGTAGGAGAGATAGGAAAAGATTCCATATTATTCATCTATAATACAAACTATGAAAATATTGTCAATGTATCTTTTGTGTAACAGAATACATTTATTAAATGGGCTCAACCTGTAAAAGATATTTGTTCGAAAGTCACCATAAGAAATGTAGCCAGGTTCGGAGGAAAAGGATAGCCCATTGCAATGCCCTTTGTTTGATTGGAATAGCCCTCCTGTAAAATGAAGATGTCATTCTTCAAGACTAATGTGTCACAGTTAATTATACAGTCAGTGGGGACTTCATCAGTTGCAAATCTAAGGCCTGATTTACACAAATGTTTTCAATGGGACGTTCCCATGTTAAAACATTTGTTTCTGTAATCGGGCCACTAGTGTGGTAGTTCATCAATGGTCTGATCTGGAGGTATTTTGGTATATAAGGTCTCACTGTCCAAGGTTACTAACATCTGATTATTGAAATCAAACTCGAGGACTTCCCCTAAACTAATCAGTTTGTGTCCTTGCCACCAACAGTCTAATAGTGAATTCTACTTATTCATGTATGGGTTGCAAAATGAAAACACAGACCAGTACCTACACTATTAGATGGGGATTAGTCACATTCTTAAGGACTTTAAGCAGTATCCTTCCATCCAATTAGCTAAAACATTCATTTTTCTGTGATAGAATCCCTTCTCCAAGTGCCGAATGAGACAGATCCTTCATTGATTGTTTTATTTCATTGATGGATTGCTCATAAGTCAAGAATAGTGACCTTCTATTGAAATTAATCACATTACCTGTACATCATATTTAACAGCATCCATGATAACAGCCCCTCCACCGTTATTAGCTGGCTTAATCAATACTGTCAAATCATTTTGTGGTAAGACACCAAAAATAAATAATACAAGTAATCCTGATGTGTCAATAAAGTGCACGGGAGCAAGAAACACAAAATTGTATTACATGCAACTACAGTCAGGAATCATTCAAAAGAAATCATTCATTGATTAATACAAAATGATGGAGTTTTATAGTAAAGTGCAGAGTTTCCATATCAACAATGTTTCAGATTAGGCGATATCATTCTCTGATCGGTTGCTCATGGTTGCTCTATAGGTGAATCTATACAATGCCTAGCCATATTGGATTGTCCTATCTCTCGTGACCATACTGTTAATTCAGAAAAATGACTGTATGTCCGTCTTGGCTACTTCTCCCAGATTTGCTTTTGGAGTTCAAATGTAATTTTGTTTTCTTCAGTTCTTGGTGCCTAATTGGCAGAGCTCCTGTGGACATCCTGGGTGTGCCACTTCAATCGTCACTAGCCAATGACATTGTGAGGTGCGCACAGGGTGGCAACATTTACATATTTTACATCCTAGTCTCATGGGAATTAAACTCTGGCAACAACTTACTGTTCTTCCCCTTCCAGCTGCATCAACCGGAAGCCTATTATTGCAACGTCTGATTGGAAACAAGTAACTCTGTTCCTTCTTAAATACCAGAGGGCCAACAAAACCTTTTTAAATGTATTAGAAAAGTTCCTTTTCTAAAAAAAAAACACTCAATTGCTCATAAGTTATCCCAATATTATCTGTGGCAATATGCTCCTCTGTAAAATGGCTGCCGTTTTTCATTTTTATTTTCTTCATTTGTTACCAGATTAGTGATACCAGCGGTCACGTGATCCTCAGTTGTATCACGTGATCTGGAGAACTACAATACAGGTTCTACATACCCAGCAGCATGGTTGATTTCTACAACCGGCGCCAAGCTAACGTTTGACTTGCAAGAGAGCATATTAAGTTGCTGAACATGCAGGTAGCGGCTCTATGATGGAGATAACGCTCTCTCGGAACAACAAAAAATACGTAGAGTAGGACTTAAAGTTTCAGCAGTCCTTTTCTTTTTACGCTAATATTATAGAATTGGGAGTGATTTTAAACATAATGAGCAGCCAATATTAACGTGGCTAAACTACACCAAGAGAAAACTGTAGAGAAACAGGAAACGCAACAGTGCGAGACTAAATAAAACTGTAAATAACAACCTGAACTGGAGCAAATGTTAATGGTAAGAAATTTAACATTTTGAATGGAAAATTAGTGAGAACCAACTCCTACAAAAGTTTAGAAGATAATCTCTTCTTTGCTTTATCTTGTTTTGTCTCCAAAATTGACAGTACCTATTAAGTATATCGAAGTGTAAATGACCTAATGAATGCAGGATATGTCAGTAACATGAAACTATCTCAATACAACTATGTGTCTTGTAAATTGATCAGTAGCAAAATGTACTTAAAAGGTTCATAAAATACACCTCCATTTATTTTGTGTATATTTATAGGAGTGAATTTTGGAACACTCATCTAGAAGGAAATTTATAGAAACACTTTGCCTTACAAGGTATATATTATAAGCAGGATAAGGTTAAAGGATTTGGACGAGATGTCAACCGAAAAAAGCACTAATTGTGTTTTGTATGGTTTTATTGCAGTTGTGAAAAAGAAAAGGAAACACAGATTCAATATTGTAATATATTGTGTGAAAAGCTTTTTAGAAAACTGGAAATCTAGATTAAACATACTATGATTAAGAAATAAAACTCCTGAAGAATGTTCGGCATGTCAGTCTTTGAACAGAAACATGTTGAGTAGATGGTTATAGATTACTCGAAATAACCTAGAATTCTTTTCTAACAGAACCACCTCTCAAAATAAGAAGGGGTCTATGAAAAATACCTTAGTCACCAAATAATTCAATTATATAGTTCCTTATGTATAACTACCACAACTATAGGTGGAGTGATTGAAATTGTATATAGATTAGATGCAATATATTGACATATGAATTTTGGCACGTTTTGCACTTTATTAATTGAAGAACAATTCCAGATGAGTTATTGATATTTATTGTTTGACTTTTTAAGATTTGTATGTGATTGCTTAATAAAATGGTATATTTGATGATGAAAACAATTTTTCTCTTGTTTATCTATCTTGACACTGCCATACCTCTATTATCTGCCCATCCTTTTTTAATGCAGTATTTATAGAGGCTTGGTTTTGGGCCAGATAAGAACACAAGACATTTTTAGTGTACCCTGGGGTTCCCTTTAAATTTTTGAAGAACGTCTGATTGGAAACATGTAATTCTGTTCCTTCCTTTCTCAGGGCTAATGTGCATGACCTCATGTGCTGTGCTCTTGGGCTCGTTGCTCTGGGACAAACACTTGTTGAGACTATGTGCATTCTACTTCCATATGAACAAATGATATGGCAATTTAAGTCATTCTTATAATTTGTTAAGAGGCCTAACTCGATGTACAATTGCCATGGTAACCTTAGCATTTATCTAGGGCCTTTGAACCTATATATATGAGTTTCACCTGGGCGGGAAGCTGACCTCTCATTGTATGTGTTTCCAGTTTTGGATGGACATTATCCTACAGGGTGCGATGTGTTCCTTCTCTCTGAAATACTTTGTTCCTACATGTCTCTGCACATGTCTGATTCTCACTAGGGCTGTTACCTGGTCTTGATTAGTTTTTTGAAACATGGGCATAACTTTTATGCTATATGTTTCACTTGCTGAATGTGTGGGATGTGATTGAACTATCCCATTAGCAGGCAATCACTATGCAGCATTTTACCCCTTCCCCCTGCAGCCCCTGCCTCCCTTTGCAAAATTTGATTAAGTCATGATTCCTTGTACTTTTAGTTGATAACGGGCTTCACCTCATATTTCTGACCAATTGCTGTGCGACTTTACACTGTGCTCAATGCTGCAGACTTTGCCTCTGCATTCCTTTGCGATGTCCTGAATTGACCACCCTTGGCTTGTAAAACAGTTCATAATGCTTAGACGCCTGTTATTCAATGTGCTCAGGCCTTTACTTCATTCTGGCGGTCCAATAAAGTTTAGGAACCTATAGAGTGCTGCTGAGTGCATGTATGCATTCGCATGTATCATGTGCTATATTTTCTATTGCTTTAATGTTGCTATAACACATTTACCTACCTAGCGTGTTTCTCAGTTCATATTGTCCATGCTGCTGTGTGTATGTGTGCTTTGGTTAGGACCTAACGTCTATCCCTATGTTATTCTGTCATTGCCATTGCTTGCATGGCTTAGTCTATCCATGTATGTTTCTCTTCTGTATATGTTCATTTGTGGATTTCTATCTTTCTCGTGTGACTGCCGGAAGTATCCCAACTATTGAAAGCTTATGTTCATAGCCTGAATCTATTGCAGCTTGCTTGTCTAATAAATGTTTGTTTCAGCTCCTATTGAACATCTTGCCTTGTGTGCCTGCTCACTGGCACCTACCCCTACATGCATGTCACATTGACTCTTGGCTCATACTTGCTGGTTCATTGTTTCTTCCATATGTTGGGAACATTTATACCTACTGTGCATGTGTATGCTGCTTTCCATTGTATCTCTCAGTGAAGGGATATGATGGGAATGACAGGGTAATCTGCTTGCGGCCTGGACCTTTGGCCTTTGATGTGTGCTCTGACTTGTGCTTCAAGGGTTTTCTTAGTTTATATTTCCTCTCATGTGTGGGATGTAGGAACTTCATCCAAATAGCACATTGAAAAAATATACTCATTTAAATGTGAAAGCAACAATAGAAAAAGACATTGGAGAGGTTTGTATGCTACAAGTAGACTCAATGGTGGTAGACATGCAGTGTGTAATGGTCAGTCATTCTGAGAATACTAGGGGTAGAATTTGTTCTATTTTCTTTCTGATATGAAATGAAATAAAGGTTGAACACAGAACAGGAAGCCTATTATATATGGATGTTTCTAACTCTACTCATGTACGTTATTAGGGTAGTCTTTCCAAATTCTCTTGGGGAAATTGTCTATAAAAAAAGATGAGAATCCATATTGCCTGTTTTTATTCTGACAGAGGGGTGTTCTGCAGTTTTGCACTATCCAGAAGTTGATGAACATGTACTTTTAATCTGAAGGGTGTCTTGTGAGAGAGGAATGTAGGGTTCCAAGTAACTTCCATGGGGATCTCCACAGAGGGTTGTGCAGTAGCCAGCTGTACTCCAATGATGTGAGCAGACTCCCATCTAAGTGTGTGTGTTTGTGTGTGTGCATGTGTTTCCCTCTTCTGAAAACACTTTGTGAAGCGGTTTCTTATTATTTGTTGTTTAATCCATTACCTTCCATTTTCTTCAATTCATACGAAAAGAAAAAAAATGAAATCATTGCACCCGTTGGGATTGTTGTGTTTTTCGTTCTATTCTCATTACACCACAAGAAGAGAAAAAGTGAAACCATCAGTGAAACTCTAAGAACCAGTTTAAAGCGTTTCTGTGGGTGAGGAGCAGCCACGGCTGCAGGAGGTGGAACAAGGAGTGGCAGATATGAAGTGTGAGCAGAAAGTGGAACAGGAGGAGACAGATATGGACGTCAGTAGTATGGGGTCCAGGAGGAGGCAGAGGTGGCGGTTCAGCTTGTAGTGACACACGAGGAGGCTGGAATCACTGGCAGTATGAGGTGTGGCATGATGAAACAGAAAATGTGCAGAAGCAGAATGGAGAGAATAATGAAATGTATAATGGGCAGCAGGTGGTAAATGAGTTAGTGGGACAGGAACACGCCTATGAGGGTCAGGAGAAGGCAGATGAGGAGGAGGATGGAGTTCAGCAGGTGGAGGTATTGAAGCAAGAAGTGGGGGAGGAGGAAGAGGATGCTGACTCACCTTTTGCTGTTGAATTCGATCACGTGTGTTTCTTAACAGGATATTTAACTGCTTTTAATACATTGTTTCCTTCTATTAACATGTATTTAGGCTAACATTCCAAATTAAAAACAATTATATCATCTTAAATTTCAAATACATTTTCTTAAATTCTACCAAAGGGAAAATCAAAGAATAAGAACTAAAACAATTCTCTATGTATTTACCTATTTTTGGCTAAGGATTTCTTGATCTCATATTTAGAGATATTGGATAGACAATATTTCTTTGATGACAGACCCCTTGATGATTCCACTTACATTGTTAGTAATGTATGGTTTGCCTTGTTCTGGACATCAGTAAACCACATTCAAAGTAAATGGCCAGTATGAAGTTTCTAAACACTTCTAAAACTGATATTGTGGACGCAATACCTCCACCTTTTCTCAGCTAAAATGACGTTTTAGTCTCACTTGTTGTGCCCATGCCAGCAGTTTTACCACAAGTCATTTTACATTCCTGTCAATATTGCACATGGATAGTTAGAAGTATCAGAATACCAGATGCTGTAAGTCTATAAACCAATAATGGAGCATAGGGCTATAAGCCATGAATGCTCCATTAATACAACTGCTACCCGTTGAAGATGCATTGCTGAGAACAAAGGGCGATTGTGAAAATAACAGGATTTGTAGCTCAGAAGGCCTGGTGGAAAAGTGGCTGGCGTGCTTTCTACCACTTGCAGGGTACTCATCACTGCTCTTGAATCAGAGGAAAGTCCAAACATTTCTAGTTCCCTTAATTGTAGAATCTGGTGGGAAGATGCAAGTTTCACCTCCCAATCTCTCGATCTGTATATGACTGTGTAACAGTCACATACTTTTTACCTTTAAAAGGGCAGAGGAAAGGAAATTGAATGTCCTTTTGTTTGGCCCATTAAATATTCTTGAATGAGATTTTAATTGTGAGTTTTAAGATATTTTGGAGGCCATTGATTTAAATAGCTAAAATAATAAAAATGTCTCAAAACTTGTCAACAATCTGTTACATAACTCCACCGATAAATATTTTGTGGGCCAAAAAAAAATTGTATTTCATTTTTACACCAAGTGCCATATGTACTGAAAACAACAATGCTGTTAAAGCAAATGGACTAAGGGAAAGAAGTAAATATGCTGCAAACATGATGATACGTTGCTTCTGGGCCCACATCACTATTTTATCGTGCCTTAAGTCACGTTTTAAGGTATTTAGAAAAATGTGGATTCATGTAGCCAAACTTTCAAAATCATTCAAAACCAACCACAAATCCTAAACATATAAAACATAAGCAAAGGCATTTTAGGCAAAAAAATAAGTTGATCTTGAAGGATACATTCTACAACTCTACCTATCTCAATTTAGACAATAGGTTTGGTTTACTAAACATGGCGGATAATATAACAGAGACTTTCCCATGATGTATTCACTAGCAAATTTAGCAAGATTTTTCAAAGCACTTTCATGATTTTCATAATTGCTACAGGTTCTACCATTCAACCAAAGCATATTTTTTGCCCCAAAAATATATTTCAGTCCTCAACCAACCTTCATGGATCACATGTCTCATTTTACAAATACCTGAACCTGGCTCAAGTTATGAATACCTGCAGTATACCATTGGTTACAACGGTGGTCAAAACTTATCTTCATTTCTTAACAGGTGTAGTCAAAACATTTATCAAAAATCATATTTAGACCCCCCACTGGACATGGAGATTCTTGTGCAGGGCCCATGACTCATAACAAGAAATAGCAGCATTTTGAAAGACTAATTACACCCAGGGCCAGCTGGCATTGTCATGCTCCTGAGGCTGACACATATGTACCATTGAGATGACAAATGGTAGCCCCTCTTATTTATAGATCTCATTGAGGCACACTATGTAGGTGCACAAACAAAATGAAATATCTAATTATTAGTCTTATGCATAGGAACTACCAAGTAAAGTATGGCAGATACTGCAGTTGGGAGAAATGTTGCCATAAGGACATGGTCATTATACGGTTCTATGTGATAGTTTCAATTTTGTATAGGTCGCCTTAATAAAAGACAGACATTTTTTGGCTGATTTTAGGTGACCTATAAAAAAGACACATTTCCACACCCTATCAATCCCAATGTCCCCCCAACTCCCTCTGGTGGGATTAACCTGAAATCAGGTCAACATCCCTCACCCCCCTCCGCACCCCTGTAAACCCCTCCCCACCCCAGACTCCCATATCCCCAATCCAACACAAAAACCTAACACACACACACACACACGCACACACACACATAAACGTACCTACTCTGCCTCGATGCCGCTTCCGGGTACTGGAGTGCCTGTTAGCCCCTGCGTGCACCCGTGTGCAGCAGGGGCTTGACAGTTAGTTTTAGAAAGACCACTCCGTCTTTCTAAATCATTTTTTATTTCGTCTTTTTTTAAAGATAGCAGTGTCTGATGTGGCTGGATCGACTACTCTTTGCTGCTAACCTTTACTTTTGGATATTGGACATCCTGTAGCACAGGTTAACATGCTGAGACACAGGGGGTCATTACAAGTTTGGAGGCAGCCATGGTGCTAATAGTACCATGGCTGCCTCCAAACCCGTGTCTGGGTCCGTGGTGTCGAAATGTGGACTTACCGGTACATTCCGACCCTTGCGGACCCGGTAGGTCCCCATTCCGAAAACCATTCCCCATTCCCATTCGAGGCCACATAGGGCTCAATCGGAATAGGGAAAGTGCTAATAACGGGCCTGCAAATAGCGGGCCCGTTATTAGCTCCCTGGTCCCTTAACATGTCCCGCTAAGGGCGGCTGGTAAAACCAGCTGGCCCTAGTGGGACCCGCTAAGGGACCTCGGAATGCGGAGGTAGGGGGTTAACGGCACTGGCATCCTTACCGGTGCCGTTAACCCCCTAACGCGGTATCCGTAATGACCCCCACAGTCTCTCTTCTCTCTTCACCAACTACGCTCTGCCTCTGACTACGCTCGCACACAAGAACATTTCCCTCAAGCGAAGCGTAGTGGAGTGCTAGCAGAGTGTCTGGTGTGGCTGTTTCGACTACTTTGTGCTGCTAACCTTTACTTTGGATATTGGATATCGTTTGGATACTGCCTCTATCATCGGTTAACGTGTTGAGACACAGTCTCTCTTCATCAGCTACGCTCCGCCTCCAACTACGGTTGCACACAAGAACATTTCCCCAAGCGAAGCGTAGCTGACTGCTAGCGGAGTGCCTGGTGTTGCTGGATCGACTACTCTGTGCTGCTAACCTTTACTTTGGACATTGGACATCATTTGGATACTGCCTGTAGAATGGGTTAACGTGCTGATACACAGTCTCTCTTCACCAGCTACACCCTGCCTCCGACTACACTCGCACAAAAGAACATTTCTGCAAGCGAAGTGTAGCAGAGTGCTAGCAAGGTGTCTGGTGGCGTGTGAAGTGCGAAGGGCGCCCGGATAAAGTAACTCTGCATTCTGAAAGATGGTTAGACTGGGGCAGGGTACATCTTGTTAAAGTGACTTCCCAGGGTGCCTACACAGCTCAATGAAGAGTCCGACCCATTCTGAAAACCAAACAGCAAAATAACTTTCAGCAGAGTTTCAAATCATGAACTGTGCGGAATTTGGATGATGTTCGACTCCCCTGGGGACACCGCAAGACACCAATAGTAACGGACGGTTGAATATCGAGTCAACAGACGCAAATGCTGTTTGTCAGTTTAATATAGAGGTGCAAATTGGAGCTAGCATGGCACAATATATTGACAGTTTGACTGTGTCTAAAATGTCTGAGCTAACTGGAGTGGGTGATGACATGAATGAGGGGGGCGGGGGGGCAGTTGGATCGCAGTAAAAACGACCTGCCATGCGGCGAAGGATAAAACAGAAACAAGACCACGGAGAAAGTGAGTATTGTTATGGATTGAGTGAGGACAGGCGCGCTCAACAAAAGAAAGAAGAAGTTAACTGTGCCTAAGGAATGTGGAAAAATAGATGTTTCAATTACATGTGAACTAGCAGAAAAATCTGCAGTAGAGGAAATATCACCTTCACAGATAGGTCACAATGACAAAAGATTGAAGATGGCAGATGAAACAGAGCTGGAAGTTGGACAGACAGTAACAAATGGTTACACTTTGGACCTTAAGAGGAAAAATGCTGCTGAAACTGCCAACATGAGGCGAGGGGGAGGAAGTTTGATATTTAGATCAAACATAAACAGTTGGTCGGTGCAAGATAAAAATATCTCTAAACCACCTCGACTGACGCCAGTGGGTGAAATGAAGGGAAGATGATTCTTCTTCAGCAGAAACCGACCAACTGGGGTGAATTCTCAAGAGCTGCTAGAGCAAGGCAAACAAGTGAAGCCAGGAATGGCAGAAGGTGAAATACCTGACCAGTTGCTACTGGAAAGCTCATTAAGAATGGAAAACATAAATAAACAATCTAACAAAGACAATTTGGGAAAATTCGAAAATAACAGCCTAAGGAAAAACAATAATTTAGGCAAAACAAAAAGAACACAAACCACACAAACAATGGCAAGAGGAGAGAATCCTGTGGACAGAAGTTGGTGGCCCAAAACAATGACAGATGGTGCCACAATGACCACAGTTACACAAAGTGGTTTCCAACCTGTCCAGAAAGCACTGAATGAACCCCTTCACAACAGGATACCCGACAGCGACTTTTTGCTGGCATCGACCTTATCAGCAACATTAGCAGCATTTATGAAACTATATGAGGCTATGGGAGAGACATTAAAAGATCACACAACGATGTTAGTGTTAGGGAGAATTCTCATAAATGTGCTAATTTCCCTTACCTTTTGAGACCCCCAGCAACTTTGCTGGATTTTCAGGACTTTAATTTTTACCTGGAAAAAATGTGAGCCTTTTTTCCCCACTTTTTCGTGTATTTTGATGCATGTTTTACTTTTGTGTTCTTTGGATATGGAGATATAGACAACTCCATAGGCATCATCTTTTCTTGTGTGTCACACAGCACCCTCAGTGGAGTGGCACAGGGATGTCTTTCAGACTTCCCAAGATTTAAATACCTTCTCTGGGACTGACTACTGTATCCCAGCGCATGTAAAGTTAAATTGACTTTGCTAGTCTTTTTAAATTGCTAGACCCAGCACACACTTC